>NC_065529.1:25035109-25296454 GCF_006386435.1 Epinephelus moara
CCCCAGAGTTGCACAATTAGCCTTCCATGTTACTTAGTTTCTTAGTGAAGTTGTTAACATCCTGCCCCAGCTCTCTGCTGTGGTTTAAAAGCATTTGCATATTTCTGCAGGGGGAGACGTGTCTGCACCGTCAGCTAAGAGTAGCCCTCGTCCAAACCGCTCCAGTCGTCCTCTTTCTGCTGTGTTCCAAAACATTCATCCTCCCAACATCTGGAGACACCGGAAAGGCACTCTCTCCTTCAACCAGGTAGGCCTGCCACATCAGAGGGCCGTGTGCACTGCATAGATTACTGAATAGTTGATGATGTGGACGCCATGTCTTAGGTTAACCCTGATAGTTATCAGTCTCCTCCTGCTCCTGTTGTTTCCAGGTGACAGTGTCAGAGGAAGGCTCCATCAGTGGCACTCTGCAGCGCAGCAAGAAGAGCAAGAGGAACTGGAAGAGACTGTGGTTCCTCCTAAGAGACAAGGTGCTTTACACCTACCGAGCCCAAGAGGTGAGGGGAAACATGCACTCCCCTTTAACCTGAACAGCACATCTTCACACTCACACACTCTACACAGTGAGGTCTATAACCAGCATAAGTAAAATGGCTGTATCTTACAGTCATTTCTGTTCTTCTAACGAATCCTCTGTCTGCAGGAGAAAGTAGCGTCAGAGAGTTTACCTCTGCTGGGTTTCACTGTGAAGCTACCCGAGCAGCAGGGGGGAGAGGAAGAGGCCAACATCTTCCAGCTTTACCACAAAAACACTTTGTATTACTCCTTTAAAGCTGAGGACAACTTCACAGCCCAGAGGTGAGAGGCACGGCTTCCTGATGGCAAATTTCCACAATGTTTAGAGTGTAAAGATATCAGTCTAGTGACTCAAAGGGCTGCTACTGAAAAGCTGCTATCTAGGGGAAAAAAGCTTAGAAAAACAATCATGTTTTTAACTTTCACATTACTCAGTGGGTCCCACGGGATTTTATCGGCCCCGTATGGGTAGTTTTCCCTGACCCATAGACGACCATGTGACCTTTGACTTGACTGGTCAGTAGTGGAAACATGAGCAACACCAAATTAGGAGTTTCAGTGTTTTCTCTGCACAGCAGCAATGTGTTGAGTTTACAGGAACAGGAAAGCTACTTACTCCTCCAGGGCAGTATACTTTAATTTTTCATATCCAGGAGCACGCTATAAAATTAGCTCAGTTAATAATGCCGCTATACGTCATGCTGACAGGTCCAGAATTGGAAGTATTTAGATGAAGCAGACTGAAATGACTCTTTTAGCACAACTGCAGTTTGTGCTGTTTGTCTCCTAATGTAAAATCCTCTCTTCATACAGGTGGGTAAACGCCATGGAGGAAGCCACAGTTTTATAGGATCAGCTACTGCCGAAAATAGAAGTCTTCTGCCTCTCTCCTGCTACAAACAGACTGTGAAACCAAAAGGGGGAAGATAACGATATTTGATTATGTCTGCAAGTTGTAACGTGGACTGAATAAAAGACGACATCTTGTTCTTTTAGAGGGGACACGATTACCTACTTAGTCAACCTCCAGTGTCCCGGCCTGCTGTTACCGCAGGTGTGATGCTGAGAGCCACGAGAAGCGTTGGCCCAAATACCTGCCAGTGTGGAACATTACATTGATGTGACCTGTATTTCCCCCAGCAGCTGATCAGCAACATTCCTCCAAATCATGGGGAAGATTTCAAGTATTTTTTTCAATGTATAAAATATTTTATAAACAACCTAAAGAAATTATTTCAATAGCTGAACAAACGTACGCATCAAAGGTCCAGTCTGTATGATTTAGGGGGATATATTGGCAGAAATGGAATATAGTAAGTGTTTTCTTTAGTGTCACCTGAAAATAATAATTGTCGTGTTTTTGTTACCTTAGAATGAGCCATTTATATCTACATAAGGAGCTGGTCCTCATCCACAGAGTCCACCATGTTTCACAGCCATGTTTCTACAGTAGCCCAGAACGGACAAACAAAACACTGACTCTAGATGGGGCCATTTGCTTTTTCTCATTGGCCACTGTAGTCAAACAGCACTGCTCCCGGTTAAAACCTCCTGAACATCTGGATCAGAAATGAAGTGAACACGAATTAAGTTATCTGAGAAAAAAGGCGAGCACACATTAGCAAGTGCTGGGCTAGTGGCCTGTCTGTGACGAGCCAAACAGCATTGGAGAAACACTGATTTGTAACGTGAAACTGCTTTAATCAGTGTTTTTACTGGTTTAAATCAGGTGTTGTGTTTGTTTGGGAGAGGAAGAGACCTCTGCGGATAATTTGGCTCCTAATATAAACTTCCTGATCAATGAACACTGAAGGAATCCTAACCAAAGTTCACGCTGAGCACATAGAAGAAGTTTCAGCTGGTCACAATTTGCAGTCCTCACTGCTAGATGCCACCAAACAGTCATTTTACTGTTGTTTCCAGGGAGGCTGGAAAATTGGTAGCACATTTCAACCTCACTCAAAAATGCCCAAATTTGGAATGGCCTGATCTTCGGGAAATTAGTTATGCCTTCATTTCAACATATATTCCTCCACTGGATTAAGTGCATCTCTATGACTAACACCCTGAAGCACAGGCTGTATCAAAGAATGCGTAATGTTATATGTATAGATGTGTCTGTAGCCATGCCATGCACTGTACTGTTGGAGATGGTTCTGCCAGTGATTATAAAACGTTTATATGCTTCTTTTGCACTGACATAAAAAGGAATGAACCTGAATAGGAAATATGAGTGTACCTGCATCACAGAGGCCGAAAGCTTCAACTACTGTACTTCACTTACTTGATTTACTAAACATACTTTTTAAAAAATGTTGCCAGTTATGTCATAATTGTTTGAAATACCTAAAACAAGTGTAATGTAAATATATAAAGACTCCACATCCAGTTGTGCACAGGTGTTGCTGCCCTGGACTGAACCATGAATCACTGATATCACTGATCTACATCATCAGTGTCTTTGTACTGTAGCTGAGGATTTATTACGTTTGAATTTCTAACACTATTATATTAAAACAGTAAAGGAGGCGTTAACAATGGAAACTGTCTGTGTCTGTGTTTTCTCTTCTTCATCCTCCTCATCATGGGCGGATTGTGAGACCATGGGCCCCGATGCAAAAGGCCCCACCACCTCTCCGACACGGGGGCAAGACATGTAGACTCTGGTGCTTTTTCTTCTTTTTCATTGATTGCGTCTGTTTATAGTCGATTTGTGTGAGGAAATTTTGTCTCTTCATGGTATTTTTTTGTGTTTGGTCTTTCTGTGTCTCTTTGAGGTCATGTTATGTCTCTTTGGGGTAATTGTTACGTCTTCTTTTGGTCATTTTGTAGTTCTCTGGGTTAATTTTCTGTCTCTTTGAGGTCATTTTGTGTTTCTTTGGGGTAATTATATGTCTTTTTTAGTCGTTTTGTGATTCTCTGTGTTAATTTTCTGTCTCTTTGAGGTCATTTTGTGTTTCTTTGGGGTAATTTTATGTCTTCTTTTGGCCGTTTTGTAATTCTGTGTTAATTTCCTGTCTCTTTGAGGTCATTTTGTGTCTTTTTCTTTGGTTGTTTTGTGTCTCTGTGGTTGTTTTACCCAGTTCTCTAGGTATTTTGTGTCTCTTTGAGGTAATTTTATGTCTTTTTTTGGTTGTTTTGTGATTCTCTGTGTTAATTTTGTGACTTTCCGAGCTAATCTTGTGTCTCTTTATGGAAATGTTTGTGTTTTTTGGCCTTTCTGTGTTTCTTTGAGGTAATTTTGTGTTTCTTTGAGGTAATTTTATAGTCCTCTTTTGGTCCTTTTGTGATTCTCTGTGTTAATTTTCTGTCTCTTTGAGGTAATTTTGTGTCTCTGTGGTTGTTTTGCCCATTTTATTGATATTTTATGTTTCTTTGAGGTAATTTTGTGTCTTCTTTTGGCCTTTTTGTAGTTTTCTGTGTTAATTTTCTGTCTTTTTGAGGTAATTTTGTGTCTTTTTCTTTGGTCGTTTTGTGTCTCTGTGGTTGTTTTGCCCATTTTTATAGATGTTTTGTGTCTCTTTGCAGTTCCATTGCATCTCTTCGTGGTTATTTTGAGTCTTCCTGGTCGGTACATGTTGATTTGAGTGACATTTTGCATATGAAAACCAAAGAGGCCCCTGAGACTGTGGCCCCCAGGCCTGCGCCCGTTGGGCTCGTTCAATAATCCATCCATGCCCCTCATGTCCTCTAGATGGCAGGTGGACTAAACGTTAAATTACCACAGGCTGACATTGACTTCCTGTCACCATGTCCTTGCAGATGGAGCTCAGTACATACATTGAAAATATAAACATTATGCCCCCTCCCCCATATGAGTCTGCACTGACATGCAGTCAATGTGAGGCCTGATCTGATGAAACACCAAGCTGGCAGGCGCCTCAGATCACATTTTGAGCTGTTTGGGAAGACACCAGGGACGGAGTGATGTGCAGACCACTGTGCTGCGCGGCCAAAGAAAGGCCAGGCCTGCTCTGCTTCTCGTCTCCCCCCCCGAGGCTGCCTGACCCAGAATGATATTAGGCAGAAAGTTTGCTTTCTGGGGCTCCTGAAAAGTTGCAGACACCTCGTCCTATATAGAGGACGGATCATTCATCACCCTGCTCTCCCTCTCTAGCCCCATTTCTGTGTTCTCCCTCCTCTGTCGCATCGCTCTTTTATTTAATCTTAGTCGTGTTTTTGTTCCTTTGTGGCTATTGTTATGACACAATACACAAATTCCTTTCAAATGACAGCTTTTTTAAAAGTATGTATCATCCCACGTTTCCTGCAACTGTTCCTTCTCACTGAATCCATCTGCTGGAATAACCTCTCTTAATTGGCTGTGGTTCAGTGCTGAGTGGAAAATGTACTTGATGTCATCTTTATACAACACTGACACTGAGTGGTTGCCAAGACACAAGAACAAATAAGATAAAATAACCCTAGTTTACGTGAATACAGAAGTGTTTTCTGACTGCTTCTATATGTAAAACAGAGCTGCCGTGTTTGTATTTTTACCATACAGCACTTCTGCTTATGATTCCTCTGGTCACAGCAAAGCAGCAAAAAACAGGAAATGGTTAACGTGAGCTGGTTGCAGAGTAAACAAGACAAACTGGAAAGTTCAGTTGCACTTTTAATGATCCCCTATGTGCTAATTAATTATAAAAACAAGTGATGAAAGCCTGCTGTGAGGCTGATGGTGGAAAACACTTTTTATAGTGGGGCAGCAACAGTGTAATAATCCAAGCTTACTTCCATATCGCTGCAGGCAGGAGCAATGCAGAGAGAAGCACATAATCAATCATACACACACAGCCTACTCAATAAGGTCGGACACATTCAGCTCTGTTATATGTGCTCAGCCTCAGGAGTCATCAACAGCTAATGTCAAAGAAGCTGATATATTTTTCTGAGCTGAACTTCCCCATCTATGGCTTTTTTTCTTACCCCTGATGCTCCAACAATGGAGTTGTGTTGTGAGTTGTTTTAAAAGACAAACTTTCTGGCCATTTTCAGTTTTAGTCTGAGAAGCCAGTGCAGTGTTTGTGTTGATGTCGTGAGTTACAACAGCATGCCTTCTCATCTTTGTTGTGTGGGCGGCAGATCCTCAGGGGTAAAGAAAAGACTTTATTACGTAATAGTCGGAGATTTAAATAAAAAAAAAAAGACTGAGAAATAGGACATTGGGGAAAATAGCCGTGTCCATTTGACATTGGCTTGACATTTCTGGGTTTGCACCTTGTCTTGTGTCTCTCGGCGCCCTTCAGAGAGGGGGGGGGGGGGGGGGGGAGAGAGAACAAAAAGATGTGTACAGGCTGTAAGAAGAGAGGGACACACTCTTATGTCCCACTTTGCAAACTCTCTGCAGCCTACACTGCCAAGTCAATGTTACACCTATTCCACCTCCCCTAAAGCTTTAAATAGCCCACTCTCCCTCAACAGGACAAACAGAGAGGAACACACAGCCTTCAGCACACTCTGCACCTACGACTGAACATTTGTTATCCGTGTTGCCTAAACATGGAGCCTGCATCGTGCTTTCCATTCTCTTGCGACCATTCTGTCATTGACAGCTATCTGCAGGGAGAGGAGTATAAACACGTGTCTGCAGAGCCGGCAGCTGTCACTGAGGGATGTAAAATCTGTCCAGAGTCTTTGAACCGCAAGAATAAGACACTCAGGGAATTGTCTGTCTTTTTCTTTTATATTTAAAGGATAGTTCGACATTGTAGTAAAAAAAAAAAAAACTTTTTCTTTTCTTTTTTTGCTGAGGACTAGAAGATTGATGGGCAACCACTCCCATATCTGTCGCTTCAATATGGAGCTTGTGGCAACACTCAGTCAGCATAAAGACTGGAAACAGGGTGAAACAGCTCGCATGGCTCTGTCCAAAGGCAGCAAAAAACAACCTATTATGGCTTCTAAAGCTCATTTATCAATATGTTATGTTTCATTAAACCAGTTGTGTTTCATGTACCGGACTATTCCTTGGCTGGGACCAGTTGCTAAGCAACCAGAGAAGACCCCAGGAAGTCCCTGCTCCCAGCTAAGAAATAGTCCAGCATAAAACACCCGTAAAACAAAGAACTTGGGGTTTTACAAAAGCAGGGGGGCTGAAAACGAGGCCAATGCAGAAGTGTCAAAAACTGCATTTCCTCAAATGGCCACTTGAGGCTGGCTCCAGAAGTGAGTCAGTGCCACAAGTTCTCATTCCAAGTCGTTGCATATCGCTACTTTGTCAGTGGCCTTTCTTGTCTATATATTACGTGCTAGGTATCCCTCTGCATTTGCTGCTGATGTTCCAGGACACAGCTACCAACATTGGAACATCAACAAAAGCACATGGTTATGTTAAGGAAAAAACATCATGGTCTGGGTCTACATCGATACGGGAAGTGAACACCAGCCTCCCGTGGAAAGTCCAGGGTTTATTGGATGAATCCACCAACATACCATACAGCCACGACAGGTGCTGTCCGGCCAAATTATGAACTGACGCCATCCATCCGTGTATTATACTGCCACTACAGGTGCCGTCCATCATATTCATATCATTACACTGCAAAAGGTTATTTCCAGCTGTGTTACATACTGACACTGCTCAGCTGTGTTACATACTGATGCTGCCCGGCTGCATATTATTCCGCCGCCAAAGGTGGCTTTTGGCGTCAGATGTCTGCCGAATGATCAGCTTCACAGCAGAAATAAAAACATGTTTACACCTGGTACAAAAAACAATTTTGGTCCCTTTTGCTAATTTCCTTGTTCATGACGAACAAGTGGGTACCTTGTGTTCACAAGTCACTACCACGGTTGGTTGGGTAATGTGACCATAGTGTAACCCCAGTTTAACAGAGTATAGGTGTAGCTATAGCTCTCGGTATTTCAGTCTGTTTTCAGTTCATTAAAGTTAATTGTCACATTTTGGTCTCCTAAAAAGGTTGGTGGTAAAGGTTTGGTTGTACTAAGGCCCTCAAAGGAGTAGGGTGTTTCATTTTTCCAGTACATTTTGTTTTAATGGCTTTAAGTATGTTTTTGCAAGCAAAAGTTAGCATTAAATCATTACAATTATCCATAGCGGTAAATGAACCATGCTTAGCAATTCAGCACCTAGTATCAGGGTTAGCTTTACCATATCATCCCCATATGGTCACCTCTGGCTCCAAAAATCCAAAATGGCAACAGCCAAAATGCCAAACTCCAGGCTCCAAAAGGGGAGCCAACAAACTAATGGGTGATGTCACAGTGCCTTTGTCCATTATTTTACACAGTCTATAGTTTTACACTATATGTTTTGTATGTATTAAACTAAGTTAAGTTAAGTTTATTCACTTTATTAATCCCCCTGAGGGGAAATTCAATGTTTTCACTCTTGCTTGTCAATTACACACAGGTCTGAAAGACACACACATGCACAAACAGGACCTATACATGCTATAAACTATCGAGGTGTAGCTTCTTCATTGATGAGCATTTTGTGCTGATGGTGGGTGGATTTTCTTATCTTTGGACAGAGCCAGGATAGCTGTTCCCATATTTAACAGACATACTGTATTCAGTATGCCTTGCCAACAATGAAAAAAGCTAAAATAGACACATATATATATTTGTGACCCTTAATTACAGGTTCTGAAATTAGTGTTGGCAGAATTGGTAGGCATTTTCCCTCTAGATTGATTTTTAGTTGCCTAGAGGATGTAATAATATTCAGTATTAATAAAAAAATCATCTTGTGACAACTACATATATATTGTTGGACCTCTTGGGGTGGCAGTGACCCTAATAAAATCACAACCTATTTGTGTACTAACACACTATAATAGCAAACTAAGCTATAAGTGCTGGAACTTTCTCCCGTCCGTGCCCAGCTGAGTCGTACAGCCATATGGATACACTCCACGCAAGGGGAGTTTCTTTGTGGATCTTCATCATCGGACTCTGTGTGCTAAATTTAACATCCGCCTGTTTAACAGCCTATACATCCCACGGGTGGACCATGACAGTTGGTATGTGTGGTTGTGTATGTTTGCAAGAAGAGAAACAGGAGGATGTTCCTGGAGCTTTGAATGTACATCTGTCAGAGTCAGAGAAGAGCAGTCAGGCAGGCAGTAAAGGTTTTCAGTGCACACACACCTAGTCTTCACTGCAGACGTCCTGTGTCTGCCATGACTCACAATTTGCCTGTTATGTAAGTGCTCGGAGAAGAGAGGGGAACACTGGCACACCTGTGCCCGGTCAGCCTGTCCCTGGCAGGGTTCACTTTACATTCACTTTGCACTATAGCAGCACATACAGTCTCATACTTTTAAACCGCACCTTCACATTTAATCATGACTCACTCTGCAAGAATCAATCTGCCACGTTCCTCATTTATGTTTGTTCACTTGAGCCAATTTTTTTTATTAGTGTCATCCGATGGGAATAGCCTGCCCTTGCTCATTTGTGCAAACATATATTTGGATATGTGTGTAGGGTGTGTGTGTGTGTGTGTGTGTGTGTGTGTGTGTGTGTTTGTGAGGGGGTGGGTGCAGGCATGAAATAAATAAAGGATGTGGATAATTTGGAGTGCTGCTGTGTTAGTTTAGAACAAGAAAAGATCCTTTGGCCGCAGGAGCCAAATCTGCCACCTCCTCACCGGCTAAAAAACCTCGCTCAAACCTCAAAACTACCCCCGCAGCCTACAGTATACCAGCCACGTGACCCCACCCCCTGCCACACAAACACTTTAAGTGGAAAAAAAAAACCCATCTCTTCCCCCACATACTAGGCTATGCTACAGCAATCTAGGGCACACTCACCAGCAATGCAGATCTTTATCTACAGTTATAGTTGCCTGGGCAAGTTTTCTCAGCTCAGGTGATCAACAGGTCTGCAGCAATGAACACACACATCATGATGTTAATCGGCCAGAGGGGCTTAAAATGGAAAATGGGTGGTTGAGACATATTAATGTGTGAAAGACAAGTGAATGTTCCAACTCATGTGGAGATGTAATAACTGACAGGACCTTTATGCAAAATAGGGCAACTGGGTGTACTGAAACTACTAGGGCATTCAGACCACTGTGTGTGTGTGTGTGTGTGTGTGTGTGTGTGTGTGTGTGCGCGCAGCAGGTAAACGTCACAGCTTGCCGAAAAAGCCACCGCGAGCGCGCGCCACACTTCCTCAATCGACGGAATCAGAAAGCGAAAAAACGAGAGGAAGAGAAAAGACCAACTTTCGTCGTGCTGCGGAGATCAAGAGCCAGCGCCAAGTTTGCAGGACGAGGTGAGACTGCTCTTATTGTTATTTTTAATCGAGGGTTTGTCACAAGAGTTAGGGTTTTTTGGGGAGTTTGCAAAGAGTTGCTCAAATACCACAAACAGACCCCCTCTTCTTCTTCTTCTTCTTCTCCTCTCATATATGGGGAAACGAACTGTAGCGTTCAACCGTAACCGTTGGCGCTAACGTTAGCTTATTCATTACACTTTGTCAGACTTAAAACGTACGTTAACTTACTGCAGCACAGTTAACACAAAGTCTACGCGTTTTCTAAGTCAATTACAAACGTTGTCACCGCCTAACAAGCAATTCTGACTGACATAATCACCCCCGACCAACTTTTTCGCATACCGTCGCCTCGTTTAATTAAACCGAAGCGGTGCGACGGAATCTGTCAAATGTCGGATTATCTGGCGCTACGGGGTCCCCGATGGAAAAAAAGGCTGATTGGTTGGTCAAACATTGGCAGGTGAAGTGTTATCAAAGTGGCCGCCACTGTATGCTTTGACAGCTCTCAAAATTTGTGACCCTATGTTGATACAATGGGGTCACTTATTAACACAGTGTTAGCCATGATGGCTGTATGGAATTCCAGTTCAGGTCACAGAATCCCACGGGTCACAGGATACGTTACAACACCGGGCGTGAGGAGGAATGCGGGCAGGTTTAGACAGCAAAGACAGGGGAGCTCCTTTTTTCTGTCTTTCTTTATAAGTAATCAGTTACATGTATGCGTCATAAAGATAATCTGATCGTGAGGTGTGAGGTGACATCTCTGCAACTGACAAGCGACCACATCCTTCAGAGACAAATGTTGCAGAGAGAAAATGAGATGCACTGACTGATTCTAATCAAATGGCTGCAAGGTCACAGCTGTAGTTTAAATCACTGTCACAACTTCACGGACTTTGTGACTGCAGGGTTTCAGTATTTGAACTTGATGTGTAGGATTTAAAACTGGTTGCAGTATGTTCATGGCATAGTTACACTTTCACCACGTGTGTTAATGTGTATGTGTGACTCAGAGAAGTAGGCTGCATGTGAGGACATGCTTTCATCACCAGCTGTAAGAGTGTAGCTTAATACAGACAAGACTGCAAAATTAATGCTTACATTTTGAGGTGGTGATAACATCCATATCTCATTTTTCTGTATTTTACTTCTCTCTTTTTTCTTGTCACAGTGGAGCAATTTCACCTTCACTTATTAAATCAAATCATTATAAGATAAGTTGACAGTAGTATTAGTATACAATTCAGTCCAGCACTCAGGCATTACAGACATCTAGACAAGCTACTAATGCCACTACTACAGCTGTATTATACACTATGCACCCAGTACCTGCGTTATAGCTGCTTATCTTACTTTTTAAAATGTGATGTTCAAATACAAGCACACATGCAAAAAACAGAGTTTTGTTTAGTGTGATGACAAGGAAGCCCAGATTCTGGCTGTAATAATATAATAACATAGTCTAGCCTTCAAAGTGCGACTTGTTACTGCTGCCAACAAACAGGCTTTTGTTTAAGTCATTAATGCCGCTATCAGGAAGTCAGTTGTGTGAAAATGAACATTAGGAAGTTAGGTGGAAGTTTGCAAGTTACATTACACTGGTGCATGGAACATAACTACTGAATTTACCAGATGGAACAAATCGAAACTGCACATGAACAGATTGAGAGATAATCAATCACTACAGCCCTCAATAACACAGTGTGCTTGCTATTGATTAACGCCAAAAACCCTGACATACAACTCACAGCAGCAGTGGGTGAGTGACTGAATATGGCCCTTCATCACCCTCCCCTCTTAGTGCATACTTTTTTTCTTTTTTACTTGCCTGTGTGTGTGTTTTTCAGTGTCTTACTTCTCTGGTCTCAGTGTGGGCGGTTATGGGTTCAGGATTGTGAATACCATCTAGGCCTACTGTGGTGCGCTGCATGTTTGTATTTGGATTAGCAACATGTTGAGGCTCGCTTGGGCTTTGTAGTACAGGAAAACACCTCCACTGCAGCTGCAACCTTTCAGAAACCATACAGTCAAGAAAACAGTGACAGAGAATCAAGCAAGTAGCACAGACTCAGCTAATTCTGGCACTTTGACATTTTTGGTTTGACATGTGAGACAGCATGGGTGTGACTGAAGTGCCTGGCCATTGGCCAACATGTGAGATTGACACCGTGTCACCCTTTTTGCATCGCACATACAGAAACTGGAGCATGCGGTTTTACAAAAAAAGTAGTGGTTCAATCTGTAGCACATGTAAACTTATGCAACCAGTAAAAACCAACAGCAACCAGCCTAGTATGTAGGGTGACATTAATCTCTCATCAGTGTGTCAGCATAAATTTCACTTCTATTGCATGTGGATGGGACTAGGTTTCATCATCTTTAATTAATTGATTTAATTATTTCAACTAATTAATCATTATGTCTCTCTATCTCAGATCTCTATCAAATAGCAGAATTCATTTGCCTTTTCCAACAAAAAAGTCGGATATAAAAACTGTCATAGAGGAAACATCAGAAATACAAAATATGAGGCATATGACCATTATGTTGTTGTTGTTTTTTTTCTACCTTTAGCGACCAGCTTTAGCATCAGATAGAAACACCTTTAATAGTCAGTCCTCCACACACAAACAGGTGTTGTTGATGGAGGTGTAAAAATGTCTTGTGTCCCTCCTCCATGCGGGTGTGACTGACTAGAAAAGTGAGATGAAAAGTTTATAAATATAGAATGTTACATTGGTTTATTCTGTACACAGGACAGCTATTGCATTGCATATCTGCCCGCATGTCTGGATATTATTTCATCTTTCGTATTTTCCTCTATAAAGGGATTTTTTGGGGGGAGTTTTTCTTATCCAAATCAAGGGTCTAAGTTGAGAGGGTGTCGAATGTTGTATAGATGTTGTAAAGCCTCTAAAGGGAAATTTGTGATGTGCAGTATTGGGCTATGTAAATTAAAATTGACTTGACTTCAGTAGAAGTCGCTCTGCCCGTGCTGACACAGCCATCTACTGTTTTTGTATGTAGGTGCAGGTGTCTGACAGGATGTGAGAAATATGTTTTATATATATTTCTCAGATGTCAGTTAAAGGAGCACCATCTTATCTTCTCTCTGTGATATTGTTTGGTCTTACCATGTACTGATAACACTTATCTTAATGTTTAACTTTGAGTAAGCAGTATTGCTGCAGAATATGCAACAGTGTGTTAATGAGATAATAAATGGATTTAATGGTGAACTGTAGCTGTGTGTATAACTAACATGTTATTTTAGATAAATGTCACCAGGGTAACACTGTGTTTATCCATCCTTGAAAGCAGGTGACCTTGGTACTCGTCACCATGGCTCCTTTCTTGAGGATCGCCTTTAACTCGTACGACTTGGGCGTCCTGCCTCCTCTGGCCGACCCTCCTTTCTGTGCAATCAAGATGAAGGAGGCGTTGACAACTGGTGAGAAACTCTTTGATGGCCTACACCACCCTGGCTTTTAGAGACGTTGTTGTTTCTATGAAAAGGATGTCCCTCCCCTCTCATTTCCTGCTCTTGAAACATCAAATGATATTTTTTTTCTTGTTTGTTTTTTTTCTTCTATGTCCATCTTTCTCTTCCTAGAACGAGGGAAGACCCTGGTTCAGCGGAAACCCACCATGTATCCGGCTTGGAAGGCCACTTTTGATGCGCACATCTATGAGGGTCGTGTGCTGGAGGTACTGCTGATGAAGACAGCGGAGGAGCCGCTAGCTGAGGTCACTGTTGGAGTGTCTGTCCTTGCTGAGCGCTGCAAGAAAGCCAACGGGCGCGCTGAGTTCTGGGTAGGACATTACAGACTGTCCTCTGTCCCTGCAAAGCAATATCTCAGGCTGTGAAAGTGTAACTGTCTTTGTGTCAAACTGTGTGTGCAGGTGGATCTCCATCCTTCGGGGAAAGTGATGATGGCAGTACAGTATTTCCTGGAGGGAGGAGATACAGGTAAAGGAAATAAAACTGAAACATTCTGTACTTTCCTTTGTTCTCCGCTTGTGGACATTTTTCCTGTAATCTTTATAATTTTCTGTAGCTCTGTGGTTGTTTGTTTTCTCTGGTTCTCTAATAGTGGTCCATCTTTGGGTTACCCCTAGTCTTGGGGCAAGGCGATATGGAGAAAAACAAATATCTCAATATTTTTGAGATATCGATATTGCAACTGTATTTTAGGATTGACTGCTGGTGCCCTCACAAATAGTTATCAGCAATGTGGATATAATTGTTCTGTGGGTAATGGCAAAACAGCTCAAAGAGTGTGATTAGTACAGAAAATTAATGCAGCCTTGAAAACAAGGAAAAATAGCACTCACCGTATTAAGGTATCCAAACTCTAAGATGATATCTAATCTCATATCGCAGTATGGATTTAATATTGATATATTTCCCAGCCCTTAACCCCAGACCCTTAGAGGAGGAAGCTGGCCCATTGTGTACTTGATCCCATCCATGATTACTTCCAGACCCTAAAGATGGTGGCCTGTCATCAGCTTCTGATTCAAGTGTTGCTAAATTCTGATCAGCACATAGGCATATGGGACATAACATTTTTTTTTCTAACTTTGTCCCTTCTACTTCTGGGTGAATAGTATGAAAAAGGGGAAGAATCTCATCTACATCTGCTGCTAACTTTACCCAAACACCATGTTGATAAACCTTTATAAACAGCTCCACAGCCAGCTTGCCTGATTTTCAGGCTGTAGTCATCATAGCTTTGATTTTAAACCTCCACCCTTATATACACCCAGACTGTTCAGCCACTTATCCGTAGTTTTCTTTGCTAATTTAATCTTATCACTCACAGACATTCATGTGAGCAGTTCCTTTGGGTCTCCATTGGATTATCATGAAAACAATCGATTTGTAACATATACAAAATGACCTTTGTTTGTCCTACACAGTGTTATTTGGTGACTGATCTGTGTATCTCTGTGTATCTTGAAGAGAATAAGCAGGCTGCTAAGGAGGAGGAGGCTCCTACCCTGAACCGTAGACGAGGGGCCATCAAACAGGCCAAGATCCACTTCATAAAGAACCATGAATTCATCGCCACGTTCTTCAGACAGCCCACTTTCTGCTCCGTGTGCAGAGAATTTGTCTGGTCAGTCTACTCTTCAGCCCTATAAACAAACCTTCAAGGTAGCTAAAGGGGAACTCATAAACCACAGATCAGATAAACTAAAGCGGCAACAGGACGACACAGTGAGATTAAGAACATAGTGTTTGGGAACTTTATGATATTTGGCAGCATTTTAACACTGTCTGAGTCGGCTGATTTACCTCTGAGTGAGATGAAGGGGTTCTCTACAATGTTATTGATACAATCAATAAGGCCAAGTTCCCTTTTGAATTGAAACGTCTGTCTGTGGAAATGTAAATGTTTGTCATCTTGTGATGGCTACAGATGTGCTTTGAAGCCCATTTTCGTCTCTCAGGAGAGGAAGTTTGCACAAAAAGGAAACTGATACACAAATCGGCATGGGCGTACTGCAGCTGTACATTATCACTAACTAAGTGATTAATCAGCAAACTATTCACATTCACATGATCAAAGAATGATACAGGCTGACCCATTTGTGTCACTTGCCTTCCACAGGGGACTCAACAAGCAAGGCTATAAATGCAGACGTAAGTGTACAGTAATTTAAAAACTCTTGTGCTTTGTGCAGTACTTCAAACAGCAACCCAAAAGATGCATGGTGTATATATTAAAAGATATGTACTTCACTGTTTTGTTTGCATGGCCAGTGTACATTACATCCTAAGATCAAATTACACAAATCTGTTTTATCTTGTTTTTTTTTTTTTGTTTTTTTTGTTTTTTTTTAATCAGAATGCAATGCAGCCATCCACAAGAAATGCATAGACAAAATCATCGGCAGATGTACCGGTACTGCTGCCAACAGTCGGGATACTGTGGTACGTATCACATATTTGAGTACACGATGTACTGTGAGCCGTCTCCATATGTCTCACAATTTCAGTCTAGTGTGGGCTTTTCTCATTCTTGTTTTTGCTGTTGTAGTAAAATATCCCTGTTTACCTGTTTGAACAATGATGGCAATATCATTGCACTGGCAGGTGTTGCTGGGTCTAAGTTTAAAACAAAGGCAGACACCGGTCAGTGTCCACTGCCAATAATGATCAATAATCATCAGTATGGGGAGATAAAGACAATCAAAGACCAGCTGACCTAGATAATGGTTGCATGGAAATAATCAAGCACACACATGGGGTGTGGTCTCAAAGAAGCACTTCAAATCAGTGTCGTTGTAGACAGGGAACTTTAATCCAGCAGTGTGGTCACTTGTGACAGAGTAAGCTCAGACAACAGCAGACGACAAAGCAAAAGGAAAGATAGAAATGAGGCAGGTGCGCAGGCCTGTGAAGTGTCGCAAGCCGCTGGTTAGAATTCCTTTGTTGCCGATCATTCGAGGAGATGATGAATCCCGTTTGTCCCCACAGTTCCAGAAGGAGCGCTTTAAAATCGACATGCCGCATCGTTTCAAGACCAACAACTACATGAGTCCCACCTTCTGTGACCACTGTGGAAGTTTGCTGTGGGGTCTCGTCAAACAAGGCCTCAAGTGTGAAGGTACAGTGCAGATATGATTGACTAATGATCGGAGTGTAAGTGTGCGTTTGTCTTTAACAGCCTTTTTTTGTCCTGTTCTTAGATTGTGCCATGAATGTCCATCACAAGTGTCAGGATAAAGTAGCCAACCTTTGTGGTATCAACCAGAAACTACTAGCTGAAGCGCTCACACAAGTCAGCCAGGTGAGTTCATGGAGACTGACGCAAGTTATTCAATGTGTGGTCCAATCAAGTGTCAAGTCAGAGTAAAGGCTAAAGAATTTGAAGGACAAGCCTGACTTAAGTGACATACCACCTAATTAAATCACACCAGGGCTCTCTGAGACACTGAATATCTGATTACATTATCTCTTAGCTATTGGTATACTGGGTTGTTAGTCTGGAGGCGAGTCTGAAGCAAGCTCGGTAACACTTTTTTTTTTTGGATGTTGTCCAAGTCCAGGGGTGTTACTGAACTATCTTGTGGCAAAAACACAGCAAAAAAATCACAATAACTTTGTCTTTGTCTTTTTTTAAGGTTATTTTTTGGCTTCTTTTTTTTTTTTTGGCTTTATTAGATAGGAAAGTCTAGCTTTAAGTGGGGAGAGAAAGAGAGCGGGTATGACATGCAGCAAAGGGCTGGAGTTGAACAGTGAGGACATGGTCTTTGTTCACGGGGCGCCCGCTCTACTAAGTGAGCTAGTGGGCACCCCTGTAACTTTGTCTTCTTAATGATGATAAATGAAACTACATGTCTGCATTGTATGATCTGTATGATACATTTTTTTGCTTTAATTTGTTATTATGATGTAAATGTTGATTGTACAGTGTAATGGCTATAGAATAATGGCACCACTGGTTCCCTATAAGCCTCCCTTTCACTATGCAACTCTGTCTGCCACACAATATGATCTGCCGGCAAAGTGAACGCTCAATTTACAGCACAAAGGAAGTGCTTTGATCACTGCGCAACCAAAATAAGAGGAGGATATTATATGCAACCATTTTTATTGAGTGTGCAAGTAAAAATTTAGTGCAGTCACTCATATAAACGGGTCTAATGTAGATTAAATGCACATCAGCAGTTCCATGTCATAAATGTCTGGAGTGTGACGTGTTTGAATTGTCACTGCTCTGCCTTTTTTATAAATTGTGATCGTTTGGTCACATATCTTACTGCGTCCAGGTGTCGTTTCACTCCCTCTTCCTCTCCATGTGTTTTTTCAGCTTCATTGTGAAGGGTTGCTGTGTTTATTACAACTTCAGCAATACTTGTTACCTTATGTTTGACACAGTCACAGCTCTGCTCCCTCTCTGGAAGAGCAGCTCCAGTGTCTTGGCCCGTCTGTGGCACGGCATCCGTCAGTGTTAATAGGCAAACACTTCTGAGGTGTAACCAATGCAAGCAAACAATGCTTGTGGGTGGGACATTGAGCGAGTCTACAGGGTGGTGACAGCAGAGCAGTTGGGAGAAGTGTTCCTAGAGGGATTTTTACCCTCTCTTTTGGTTAAAATTAATAGATTTCTGTTAGAAAGAGCTTTCTGGGAGAAAGCTTACAAGAAAAACGTCTCCCAGACATTGGCATCAGAGCCATTATCGTGCAATTTTTAAGACTATGTGCTGGTTTGACCAACTGAGAAAGTTGGTAGCACTGGTGGAAAAGTTAGTCTAGAGCCCTGCGGTATCTATCCCCAGTTATCAGCATCAGTGCAAGTTCTTTCCAGTTACTATCCCCAGTAGAGGAAATGGCGAACAGTGTAACAACTGAATTAACTGTGGAACATGTGGTAGTTACTGGGTTCATCTTAATATTATCTCTGACAGTCACATGACATGACATCACTCATTGTTTACTAACACATTATGATCCCTTGATAGTAAGTTAATTATCACCGTTGACTATCAAAATAAAGTGTAACCATCAATCTGAGCGTCCCATGAATGTGAAACATCCAATCCGCAGTGTATGTTGATGAATTGTTGAGGATGCGACATTTGACCTCAACAGGAACTTGAGTGTTCTGTCCTGGTGTGTTTAAGGACTGGCTTGTTGTGGAATCCTTAGCTATTTTCTTTTTACAGGCCCTTAAATGTATGTTTTCTGATGGACAGTCAGAGCACACCATCATTGTTTAGGAGAAGAATCAGATATAATGTGTTGATGTTGGATATACCACAGCTAGATGGGTAACCACTGCTTGGAAACTATTTGTCTGTTCTTAATTTTTCTTTCTCAATTCCATCAGAAGTCATCCACCCGTCGTTCTGATCCAAACCTGCCTAATCTGCCTGATATTGGAATCTACGATGAAGTGAGCAAGCTCGCTGGACTGGAAATAAATGGTCAGTGAGTGCTTTTTTGTATGTGCATGTACTTAGATGCATTAATGTGAGCAGTATATGATCAGTGGTGATAATACTACTGCAGAATAATATACAAAAGTGTTCAATATTTAAGATATATACATGAATAAGTAATTTTTATGTGTGGTAATTGTTTGTCCATTAGATACATCTCCCTATGGCAGACTGTGGGAGGGTTCCCACCCACGGCCTCAGTCGCGTATTACCCATTTGACCCGCATCAACGTGGACAACTTCATCTTCCACAAAGTCTTGGGGAAAGGCAGCTTTGGGAAGGTACAAAGTCACTATGTCGGTGTGATGTTAACTGTGAGACTGCTGTTTTAAATACCCCGACCCAAGAGTGAGAGGATAACCATGAGTGAATCAGCAACACTCCAGTCAACATTTATCTTTTACACTGCCTCATATAAAAATAATCTGTATATGTACATAAAATGTGGGTGCTTGATCAAACTATGAACTGCAGATAAGGTGTTTTACATTTATTTATTCTTAATATTTCAAGCATCATGGTCTTATAAGTCTAAAAACAAGCTTCTCCTCTTTTCTTCTCTTCGCCTCACAGGTTCTCCTGGCAGAGCTGAAGGGTCGTGGAGAGTATTTTGCAGTGAAGGCTCTGAAGAAAGATGTCGTGCTAATGGATGACGATGTGGAGTGCACTATGGTTGAGAAGAGGGTCTTGGCTTTAGCCTGGGAAAACCCCTTCCTCACACACCTTTACTCCACCTTCCAGACCAAGGTAGTCCACTTCCATCTCATTAATTTTCAATCTATTTAACATCACTGGCTGGGTTTGTTTCATCAGTACTTACATTGAAACTTATCAACAGGAGCATCTGTTCTTTGTGATGGAGTATCTGAACGGAGGAGACCTTATGTTTCATATTCAGGAGAAAGGGCGCTTTGAACTCTACAGAGCCACGTGAGTCAAACCTGTCATACAGACATAATAACAGACTAAAGAACCACACCTTCCACCTGCCCTCATTACTTGGTGCCTTTGAGTTCCTGTAGCTGCACATGGACTCACACATACAGAATCAGTGAGCTGATGGAAAGCAGATACTTGTAAAGAAGACACTATGTTTACACTCCCCATGTCATTCTTTATCTCTCTTCCATTATGGGCTCTTTTTGTTTACATGATATACTGAATCCTGCTGGACTGGAGATGGCGTCCATTATTGTAGCTGCTGCTCACTGGCAGACTGGCCTTGTAAGGGCTGAGCAGCTCTCAGTTCATCTGTGCTGTTTGTATGGGGAGGTATCAGTTACTACCACCCACCTCTGTACTCATCATGCTGTGGGAAACCCTCCAGAAAAAAAAAACAATGGCACACTGGTAAAAGAGAGCATTGTGAAGTCTAAAGCTTGGTGTCACCTGCGCCACTGCCAGCTTAAGTTTTAAAAAGTCTCACATTTACAAGCATAGAGATGGAAGTGAAACATTTCTTTGCAGGTGCTGTTAGACCTGTGCACCTTCTTTTAAGAATGTTGCCCCAGTAAATAGTAAACAGCGTATTTATTTCACCTTGTTGAAATAGGACAGTCATAGTTGATAGAACAGGCTCACCACAAGTACCATTCATAGCTTTTCTGCAGTAAGTAAGTCTTTTATGGTGTTATGTTCACAAACTTGGGAGCAAAAATAAACAAGCTCAGTTTGTAAAATGCCGTAAAGATTAGATAAAGCCAGCTTGGTTTCATTCTTGGCATCAGAGGAAAACAAAGATATGCACAGTAGACTTTGGCACATGCTGTGTTGTGCAAGCTACTTTATGTCTTAAAGAATGTCATGACTATCACTGCATAACCATAATATTTCTTATACACTATTATACTCTGGTATTGTTTTTGAACATGCTGGACTGGGTTTAAAAAGCAGGTTGAACACTGACATTAAAATGTTGTCTGCCATTACACTTCCTGTAGTTAAACTGGTGGCTGTGTCCTGGACCCATGGGATGACAGGAGTAATTCTCTACTTAGCAAACACAGACACCTGATCTCGTGTTGGCACCCACTAAAATCCTCCTCACTCAGTGACTGTATTCAGCCTGGGTGGATAATTTACCCTCAGTGAGTGAGAAAAGGAGAGTGAGCTGTTTCATTATCTCAATGCATTCATTTTCTAAATCAAAACATGCTTTTGTGTTTGTTTACATATATTTGTAAAAGTGATAAACAAGCTCGTGTGTTGCTGTACAAGTTGTCACAGTGGAATGAAAAGTATCTCCTAGATGTGGTTATGCAATACTCCTGAGGCAGCATCTGAAGTGCAGAGAACTTCCCTGTTCTCCCAGTGGCAACTGCTAACCTGTTGACCCAGTGTTGTGGAGAGTCTTGTCCAAGCATCCTCACATAGCAGAGCCCAACTTACTTACACATATCTAGGCTCCATTTTACATTATGTTTTGTATTTGTAGTGTTGTTTGCAGAGCATGTACGCATATAGATGTGCAAATATACGTGCACTTTCTACTCTGTTGTGAGAGAGCTGCATTTGTAAAGGTTTTTAATAAGAGATGATCAATAGATAAAACCTGATGAGCCTATTCAGTCCATGTCAGTTTATCATTTACTGCGAACAACCAGTTATTGGGTCAGAGTGGAAGCTACTCCCGTCTCCTCTCAGGACTCAATCGCTCCACCTGACACAGATGACAAGAGAAGCGGGTCGGGCTTAGGCTAATCTTTCGGCTCACCGCGGCTCTCGGGTTTCACATTATGAGAGCGTTATTCACCTGTCTGCTACTCCATACAAATGTCCTCCTCAATAATTCAGCTCTACACTGAAACGAGTCTGCAGTGACACCAGTGTGCAGCTGCCAAGTCACTAGTGAGATAGCCACAGCGCTGACCTGTAGCTTTCCACCAGAGATGAGTTGCTGATGTCTGTCTGTCTTTGCCTTGTTTGTTCTCCCAGGTTCTACTCCGCTGAGATCATTTGTGGGCTTCAGTTCTTACATACAAAAGGGATCATCTACAGGTCAGAGCAAAAATATAAGTTACACCTGGATGAGCAGTGCATACACTAAATGACCATACTGGTGGTAATTGTTCATGTTGTACCATATTCTGTACAACACAGCTGACCATATTGGACTATTTTCCTATCTTCTGCAAAATAAAGACACAGACACATTGCAAGTGCAATGTCAAAATGAACTTGATGACACTTGAAACTTGCTTGGTTAGGTAATCCCACGCATTTTGACACTTTGTTTTCTGAAAGTTTCATTACCACTGTGTGGTAATGCAGTTGCGAGCAGGGTCTGTTGAGGAAACTGTGACTTTGTTCATTTCTTGCAGTAAAAACCTGCCTCTAAAATCTCAGTAATAGTAGAACTGCTTGTGATTGTATAACCATGTAAACATAATAATATCTTACACCACATTACACATGAACAGTGGACTAAACGTCGATGGTTTACTTATCTCATGCAAGTTTCAGATCTTCAGTTTTTCAAGCCGTAGTGAAATAATCTGAACCCAGTGGCTGCCTGGAAATAAAAACTAAAAATTTATCAATATGACAGCAGTAAGTAAGTGCAAAAAGACAATTAAGACACGCAGAACCACTTGCTTGGTTCTTATAAACACTTAATAAGCGGTGAATGATGAGATTTGTGTTGTAAGGCAGTGAGCATTCGAGATTTCACAGTCCATCTGGCAGAACTTCTTAGCCTGTCTTTTTTTCTCTCACATAATAAATCCTCTAACAGTCCATTTAAAACATGCAAACAGTAAGTGCCATTCTGACTTAATTCTAATAAACACAAAATTGTGAGATCAAAACCTAGAATGGCACATTCATCTATCATCTTTGAAACTGTGCTCATTTCCAATCCCGCTGTGATTATTTTCTTTCCAGAGATCTTAAGTTAGACAACGTAATGCTGGATCATGAGGGACACATAAAGATCGCCGACTTCGGCATGTGCAAGGAGAATGTGTTTGGAGAGAATCGTGCTACAACGTTCTGCGGCACTCCTGACTATATTGCTCCAGAGGTATAGTGTTGTTTATTCAGAGATGCTTTCTTGTTTTGGAATATTCAAATGTGCAGCTGATTTGCTTTTATTGTTCGGCATGCAAACACGTGTTTGTGTCCGTCCAGAATAATTCTCATTTATATATTGTGTATGAACTCAGATCCTGCTGGGACAGAAATACTCATTCTCCGTCGACTGGTGGTCATTTGGGGTGTTGCTGTACGAAATGCTGGTCGGTCAGTCGCCTTTCCATGGAGATGATGAGGATGAGCTGTTTGAGTCCATCCGCATGGACACTCCCCACTATCCTCGCTGGATCAACAAGGAGTGCAAAGACCTGCTCGAGCGGGTCTGTACCATACCTGTTATACAAAATACATCTGTCGTAGAGCTCCATTTCCGTTTTCTGAAAAGTCTGGTGTTTCCATGTTTGGTTATTTAATGGTTTAAATTTAAGGATCACATGCTCTTGTACAGGATGAGAGAGTTCTACAGCTCCTGGGTTGATGCAGTCAAATTCAGTGAAATAATGCAAATGTATGTAACTGATAAGGAGCTGTTTTGAGATGTAATGGAGCACATTTCTTACTTACTGACTTTATTTCCCTGCAGTTGTTCGAGAGAGACCCTACTCGCAGGCTAGGAATCGTGGGTAATATCCGTTTACACCCGTTCTTCAAGACCATCAACTGGCAGGCTTTGGAGAGGAGAGAGATTGAGCCCCCCTTCAAACCAAAAGTGGTAAGCCCAATGTAAAAGTCACAGAGGATTAAATTATGAAAAAAATATTGATCGTTTGCTGTGTGACGATTCCCTCTTTTTTTTTTTACCATTCTGCTGAGATAGGTTTGTTGTCACTTGAGGTTGTCAAAAGTATTGATACCTCGATACTTTTTCCGGTACCATGTGTTTAATACCATGCAGTCTCCATTAATTATACATTTGGCAGGCTTGAATGTAGCGAAACTATAATAAAACCAGATCCCCAATCAGATTTTCAACCCAAGATGTAATTACTAGTAACATCATTAAAAATGTGTTAGTATTTGTTCAGTGACTTTTCTGCACCACCACTGTGTGCAGATAAGTAGTAAAAACAAAAAAATTGTCCTATTTTGTTTGCAGAGGTCTTTTTTGTTTCTCTGCCATGGTATTAAATAGGGGTATAACGATGCATTGATCTGGATATATATGGATATATCTATATCTATCTCCAGTGTCATCAATGCAAAGTGAAAACCATCTATGCAAATTGTCATCTTGAAGATATGCCTTTATTTTGAAATTGCCATGGCACATCTGTGTCACTGTTTTCAGCCGAGCACGCCTCCTTCGTAAACAGTCAAACAGTGCTGGCAGCCTAGCACCAGGCAGATAATGGCAAGCAGCCAGGAAAAAGACAATGAGGATGTTTTCTGACACTGTCTCATATTAATTACAGGCGCCTGAATTGAACTGAACAGAAACTGTATCGTGGCAGACTTTGTGATATCAGCAAATATAGTATCGTTGTCCAAAGAATCGATATATTATGGTGTTGTGATGGAACTTGTGATATTGGTTTTTTTTTTCATACTAGTACTGTATCGAAGTTCAACATTTTGATATCTTGACGTCATTGTCAATTACAGAAAGCACCGAACGATTGCAGCAACTTTGATCGGGAGTTCCTCAGCGAGAAGCCTCGTCTCTCCTACAGCGATAAGAACTTCATAGACTCCATGGATCAGACGGCGTTCGCTGGCTTTTCCTTCATCAACCCTAAGATGGAGCACCTTTTAGAAAAGTGACTGTTGTGACGACAGTCAGACGAGGGTTACATCTCTACTGCTGACGGACAGTTCCCTTATTCTGTCACATCGTTAAACTTGCACATGAGTGAGCTGTTCCACAATCAGTATTTGTGTGACCTTATTTTAAGCACAAACTATTCTCCTTGGGTACGTGTAGAAACGATAAGAGTAGAAACGTGCCCTTGTACTGTACATATTGACGTTATTGTGTTTGCGTGCATGCTTATTATTTGTCTAGGTTGTGAAGGCCTGTATGAGTAATAATATTAGAGCGGGAGGTTGAAAATCCTTACATTCCACTCGACGTCGCCGCGATCATCCGCAGCCATTTTGTCCCTTTTTGTAACATTTAATTTAACCCAACTGGGGATGAAAAAGTATGAAGAGGGAAGGAAACCTATAGGAATAATCTGTTTACTTCAAATGTAGTGTTTGTGTGAGTGAGTCAACTGCATGTAAACAAACCTCAGACCAACAAAAACCCTCGTTCATCTTTAAATATAGATTAATAATGAATGTTATCTGTCGTTGAAACATCTGAAATCTTGCCTTCGACTGGATGAATCATGATGACAAAGAACTTGCAGTGATTGACTCCTGTGCCATGTAAAGAACAAATGTAAACAGTGACAGCTGCTCTCAGCTGAATTGAAATGTCCTGTCTGTGGACGGGTGGATGCAAAGGGTGAAGTAAAGGTACGAGGCTTCAAAGAGTGTGTGGGAAGATATTGAAACGCTGTATATAGAAAATGTATATGTATATTGTTGTAACATGTATATTGGTTCGCTAAGGATGTACTTTTTTTTACTGTCTCCATCTTTTACATCTGATTAAAAAACCATGAACTCCCAAGTCTGATGTCCTGTTAAAAAAAAACATCTGCAATTTAGATTGTTCTCATTTTATAAAAAAGGAATTTAAGGAGGTTAAGTCAGGTCAGGGCTTATCTGTGGTGCAAGGTGACTAGTCACTGATAAAGGGTTTTTTATACTGTTGTATTTAAATATTCTCATATGAATATTCATTTTGGGATAATTTGTACTGATTTATTTTTGTGTTTTAAAGTGATTCATTGTGTATTTTTATATGCTTTTGTCTGTATTGGTTTGCAACATCTTGGGACCATTTTTTAAATAACTATTCTCACTTTAACACAATCCCTTGAGTTCAATGGATTTTGTGGATCCATAGATAAACCAGACCACATTAAATTAAAAAATCAATATCCTTCGATGACCTATCATAGACTGGTCCTCTCAAGATCAATATACCTTACAGAAGACAGTTTTGTATGCTTTGTTTGGGTAGGATAGACTTTGTTACCTGCTCAGGGACATAAACCACAATAAAATTAATTAGCAAATTGTCCTTACAGTGATGCAGAGGTGCTTATGATTGGCATGACATTTTTAGGAGATAAAAATAAATGCAGTTAGAGACAGGTTTTCAAGGAATAGTAGGAACATTGTTTTAATTAACATAAATATACATAGAAAATAAGCAACAAAAAAGGAAGGGGGGCTTTACATAAAAGCTGGTGTAATAGATTACATTATTTTTACTTGAACTATGTTAGTTACGATAAAGTTTTAATATAGACTTTGAGATCTGTGTGACAAAATAATATATAAATGGCCTTTTTGAAGCAGAATTACTTTTGTGAATGAAGAATACAAGGGTTGTGTATGGGTAGTCTTTTTTTTTTTTTTTTTTTACTATATATTATCTTTCAAATAAAACAATACAATGTTCATATGCATATTTCATTATATAACTTAGAATAGAATAGAAAGAAATTAATCCATCACCAACTGTCCAGAAGCTCATGAAAGACAAAAAAACAACAAACACACTTCCTTTCATCATCAACAACAGCACAGTGGTATTAAAATAGACATAAAATAAAATAAGTTACAATAAATGCATGAATAAAAATTAAAAATCAAATCAAAATTCAAATAAAATTGCCCATTCCACAGTTCATGTCCATGAAAAGCAGCAAAATCAAGCATAAAAGAAAAGAACATAGGACAATGAATGAACACAGCCTGTATGAGCAGCCACCTCCCATTGATTATCAGAAGGCTGGCTGCGCCTTCTAGTGGCACCGCGATGAACGTCACGCTCTGTGACGCCACCGCGTAACGTGCTTACGTACGTGTACAATGTATACGGAAGTGTTACTACTACTGCTGCTTCTAGCTCTAGCCTTCTAGCTTTTACAGCTGCTCAACAAATGTAATGTCACACGTGTTTATTAGGAATTAGGCGCTATTGTCGTCGTTTTTCAGCAGCCACACTGACGGTTATTTAACAAAATGGCTCCATAATGTTTTTGCTACGTAGAAAGAAACGAAAAGTTTGTCAAATTTTCGTTTGAGAGTGATCTCAGGCGAGTCAGAAGAAGTCCAAAATGAGTTCTCAGGATGTGCTGAAGAGTGCTACCACTCTAGTATCCTATAATGTGCTTATACAGGTACATGAGCACACACAGTGGAGCCATAATACCACACCAGGCCATTGTTGTAAAGCTTTACTGTTATAATTTTCATTTTGTTTTAATCTCAGGTGATGTTCCGTGTCTTCACCTTCTTGCTGAATGCATTTACACTGCGGTTTGTGTCCAAAGAGCTGATAGGAGTGGTCAACGTCAGGTAAAGTTGACAGGTGTTGAGATAGAAGAACGTGCCACCAACCAGAATGAGATATAACACAATGCCAGCACATTTCTCTGCACCAGCTGCTGCAAAGTGAATGTGTGTGTTTTTGTTATACAGGCTGACACTACTGTACTCCACATTAGTGTTTTTATCCAGAGAAGCTTTCCGGAGGGCCTGTCTGAGTGGGGTAGCTGGGACGAACCACAGCTGGAGACAAGTTATCAACCTGCTATGGCTGATGTGAGTTTATTCAATCTTTATATTCAGCTTGTACATTTTCCTGTGTGTCTTATCTTTGTCTTTCGTACCTCTCAGGTTGCCTCTGGGTGTGTTTTGGGCTGTCGTGCTGATCAGCGTGTGGCTGTGGCTCCTGGAGGTCCCAGACCCCCAGACTGTCCCTTACTACGGCCCTGCTGTGGTGTTATTTGCCTTGTCAGCAGTGCTGGAGCTCCTGTCTGAGCCTCTCTACGTCCTGGCTCAAGTTCACATGTTTCTTCGACTCAAGGTGGTTGCCGAGAGCTTGGGAATGCTCGCTAAGGGCAGTTTGACCGTGGTGCTGATAGTGGTTGCACGTGAATGGGGCCTTTACGTCTTCTCTGCTGCTGATGTAAGAAATGAGCTGAAGTCTTATGCATTATTTTTGTAGTTGTTTCTGTTTGTAATGATTTCAAGCTATTTTCTTTTCTTAGTTGGCATACACAGTATTCCTGGTGCTGTGCTACGTTGTTTACTTCGTCCGTTTCGTGGGCTCTAAAGAGGCAGCCAGGGTGGATTTTCCTCTGCACAGTGTTGGAGATCTCTTGCCCCGTAGAGTTCATGGAGAGGTAGTAGGGCAGGACAATATACTACTATTTATTATTCACAAACTGTCTTTACAAAATCAAACTTACAAGATAAACTGTTATAATACAGGACTAATGATCTCCATCTGTTGCTCTGTTTATAGCCACTGTTTGATTGGAGTCTGGCGCGGCTCACATGGAGCTTCTTCAAGCAGTCCTTCCTGAAACAGATCCTGACAGAGGGTGAGCGGTACGTCATGACCTTCTTGAACGTCCTCAGCTTCGGAGACCAGGGAGTTTATGATATTGTCAGTAATCTGGGCTCCATGGTGGCTCGCTTCATCTTCCTACCCATCGAGGAAAGCTTCTACATCTTCTTTGCCAAAGTGCTGAAGCGAGGACGTGATGTCAAAAGTCAGATACAGGTGTGAGTCTGGATGTAAACACAAACAAGTGTTTGTTAATGGCTAGAAAAGGAGTTGTTGGTTCTACTTCATGTTGTGGGTTTTGTTTACAGGAAGACGCTGCCATGGCAGCAGAGGTCCTGGAGTGTCTGCTGAAACTGGTGCTGGTGATTGGACTCATTATCTCAGTGTTTGGTTACGCCTACTCTCACTTGGCTCTGGACATTTATGGCGGCTCTCTGCTTAGCGTTGGGGCAGGTAACACAATCACAACCAACTCCAACTCAACTTTATTTATAAAGCATTTTTCACACAAACATGCAGCCCAAAGTGCTTCAAATAGCAAAATTGAAACAATGCAGATAAAATGAATAAATAAGTAAGAGTTAAAATAAAAAAAGTAGAATATAATAAGCACCAGGGTTGAACATAATGTAAAACCAATGATTGAAACTTAAGAACTGAGGCTATAACATTACTCCAAATCAAAAGGCAAAATAAAAAGATCAGTACAATAAAATACATTTTTATTGTCCCCAGGGGCAATTCTGGTGCTGCATAAAAGAAAAACAACAAACATCGAAGAAACATACTCAGCACACAATTACAATAAAAACACTATCAACAACAACGTGGTAACAAACAAAGACTCTATAAAGTAAGTGAAGTAGTGGAAAAAAGCAAGTAGTGGGATATACAAGTGCAACAGTGAGAGGAAGACCACAGTCTATGGCTAATGACTGCAATGACCTCAGAACCCTAAACCTCCACCCAGAGGGCAGAAGCGGGACCTCCTGGTGCAAGGGGTGGGATGCGTCAGCCGAGATGGAGGTGCCTTTTTCACCAGGTGCTTGTTGTACAGAGTGATGAGACTGAGCTGGGACACCCCTGTTACCTTAGAGCAGGTGTTCACCACTCTCTGTAGCTTTGGTTTGCTTCTTACCTTCAGATTTCTGAACCAGCAGATCAGAACGATAATTGAAACTGAGCTAAAGTTGACGATGAACTTTAATTTCCTTTAAAAATACAGATACAGGGAACATTTAAAAGAAGGAGGTGGAGAACGTTAGTGATCTGGCTTGATCATAAAATGAAGGAACTCACTGGTTGTTTTGTGTATATGTGACAAATCCTGCTTTGCTCACTGTTCTCAAGTCACTGCTGTGTGTTTGTTTTTTTTGTTAAAGGGCCCACTTTGCTGCGATGGTACAGCTGCTATGTTCTCCTGCTCGCTGTAAATGGTGTGACAGAGTGCTTTGTGTTTGCTGCCATGAGCAAAGAAGAGGTTGACAAGTAAGTAATGTACATCGAGTCATTACACATCATGTAGCCTGTCTGTTAACACTGTGTACGTGTGTTGTCTCCAGGTACAACTTTGTGATGCTGGCTCTGTCGGTGTCTTTCCTGCTCCTGTCCTACATGCTGACGTGGTGGGCTGGCGGTGTGGGCTTCATACTGGCAAACTGCCTAAACATGGGCCTCCGCATCTCGCACAGCCTGTTTTACATACACCGCTATTTCCAGTCCAGTCAATGGAGACCTCTGCGAGGCCTGCTGCCCTCCCCGCTCCTACTACTGGCACTTGCTGTCAGTGCCGTTGTCACAGCGCTGTCTGAGGTACAAAAGTCTTTTCATTCCCCTCATTGTAGTTTTATTCTGTGTGATCTTAACTGAATCTTGAGCACATCAGTGGCCCTAACGTGATCTTGTTTATTGTTTGCAGGGTGTGTTCTGCTGTGACCACGGCTGGTTGTTCAGGCTGGTCCATATCGGTGTAGGAGGAGTGTGTCTGCTTGGTGTGTTAGCGGCTGTTCTTCTCACAGAAACTCGGCTCATTCAATTTGTGAGGACTCAGCTCTTGCCCCAGTACAGAAAGAAACACACTTAAATCAAACTGGAAGTGGATGTACTGGACTGAGGGAAAACTTCTGGTTTACTACGAACGTTCTAACAAGAGGTGCAGTTACTGACTGTGTGAAAGCAACGAGGGTACAACTTTTTTTAAAAACAGACCTGACGTGTGTGTGTGTGTGTGTGTGTGTGTGTGAGAATATGTGTGTGTGTATGTGAATATGTGTGTGTATGATGCTGATATGTTTTGTACTGGATCATTCCTGTGTTTGCTCATGTAAGTATGAACAAACACATCATGACTGTTCAGGGATCTAACTGTGGCCGTCAAAGAAATAAATGGATTTTAAGAAAACAGTTGAATTTGTGACAGGAGTTGTTTGTCCCCCACGATAAAACAACCCATGTGTGATTTTATTGTTAGTTTAATGAAAAAAAGAATAAGAGGACAGTCTTCTTTGTAGATATCCTCCTGAGACCCTGTGTCCTCATATTACTTCATTCTTAAACCTGATTCTGCTTAACTTAGGCCGGTTGTCCTCGTTCGTGGACACTTTTTTTCGCCATCTAGTTGTACTAAGAGCACAATAAACTAATCCATGTAAAAACAAGATGGCAGCCATCTCTGCCAAGTCAGTCTGCAGCTGATTTCGACACAAATGTGGACAAGGTTCAAAACCTGATCACATTTAATGGTTGAAACTTGTTCATTTATGATTAATAACATTTATAGTTTTATATGGTATACAAACATTGCCAATTTTAGCAATGTTAATTAGAAAGTACTCGTTTGAAGACATTGGGGAATTTATCATCAGCTCATTGATGGACATTGGGACTTTGTTATTGTCTTGTTTGAGGACATTGGGACTTAAATATTGTTCACAATGTTGTGTTTTTTTATACTTATCAGATGCTATTAATCAAAAATAGCTAGGAGAAATTAAAAATGCATATTAAACAAAGGTTCGGGTCTCAGGAGGATATAAACGGCGCATTCAAAGGAAACGAAAAGCACAATGATTCTTATTTTCAGGTGATCATAAACTAATGAAAACATAGTCATAAATATTGTATACCATTTTTTCCAATAGATAAATCCTGCACACTGGACCTTTAAGTAACATATTTCAGTAAAAACTGAATATAGAGTTGTACTTCGTCACATATGACAACATGACACATCTTCAATTATAAATACTTGTTCAAGTTAATGCTGTGTAAATACTGGCACTTGCTCAAGGTGCATTTGATTCAATCTGATCCATTTAAATTTTCAGTGATAACACAATCACAGTTGTTGTAATTTGTTTATGAAAACTGGTTTGGATTTGGAACATTAGCTTGTTCATGTACTTTATCTTATGAGATACACTTTAAGGAACTTGGTGTTTACATGATAAAGAAGCTTATACATAATGGTGCGTCTCTTTTATGTTTGTCTCTTCTTGTTTTTTCTCTTCAAATGTATATATTATTAGAAAGCAAACACTTCCTAGAGCATGGGTTTGTACACTGTTTGCACCAGTACTATACTTATCTCATATTTTTGAGAGCAAATTAGGTTTGAGTTCAGCAATAATTTGACATGTTGCTTGGCAACACTTTCTTGTTGTTTGTCCTTCGTCTGCACTAATCACCACTGCATTTAGGGTCCCTGAGGGCTGAATAGTGATGTAATCATGGAAAATGAGCAGGAAGGGATGGGAACAGCATTCTTTCACAGCAGGGCGAAACTCATTCTCCTCTGTTATTTATAAGCAAGTCAGGCTTGGTATAAAGTTTGTTGGGAAGTTTGATACACAGCTTCTTATCTTTTGAGTCGTAACTTTTGAACTCTGAGTCCAGTTCTCTGGCTTGCTTATAGCCAGAGCTTGCTTATAGCCAGAGCTGTTATAAAGTGTTGGTTGGCTGCAGGAAAGAAGGGGAGGATACAGTGAGAGACATTTGTCATATTCTTACATCTCTGGGATTTATTTGGGGAAATGTAATGCCACAAGTTGAAGCAGTGACCTCATCATCTCCTAATGAAGCAGCAGGGAGGACAGACCATGAGAAAAACCAGAGACAGAGAGACAGAAAAGAGGAGGAGCGTGCACACTCGTTACGTCATTTATGAGTCTCAAGAACAGATTTATTGTCCACTGGAGAATCACTGGTTGTGTATATAAATGCGAGTGTGTGTTGGGCTGGAAAGAGAGAGAGAGACAGCTGACACAGAGGAGATTTACTCACAGCATATCTTCAACTGCTCAAACAACATGTCTCAGGTGAGTTTTGACAAGACTTTCTGCAAACATGGAGACCCAGAAGTCACTGATGTGTGTTGTAACTTCTTTCTTTTAACGACCTCTCAGCCAGGTCAGGAGGAAGATGAACAAATGCAGCGTCCTGAGGTGAGCGAAGAGGACCTGACTGACGCAAAGAACAAACTGGGAAGAAGTGGGCCAGCGAAGAGCAAGACGCTTGAAGTAATGGAGGAGTGTGGTGAGGACACACACAAACAAACATGGAAATATGCTTTGATACTCACAGATCAAACTGGAAGGAAGCAGCCTTTTGTTTCCTCCATCTGGTTAAGCTAAGATCACATTATGGCAGTGAGTTTGTGTGAGGGGCGTTTCATCCTGATGCTCAAGTTTCCACTCCATATACAGAGAGAGAGAAGGAGGGTTGTAATAATGGGGGATTCCTGTCAGTCTGCACTCTCACCCCGTCTGTGTACATATACAGAGCATATCCATCATATCCCATAACTCTCCTTACTGCCTCATTAACACTGAAATATTCTGTTTGTTGTTTCTCTTTCCTCACAGAGAAAATGGGCAAAACTGCTCCCTCTGTGTTCAGCGGAGTGAGGTCAGGAGGGGAGACTGTTTTCAACACACGCTCAGCTCGACCTATCAGGAAGTAACAGTGGACTTCCTCACTATGCTTGGACAGCACCTGTTCCACGTTAAGGGCTTGGGATTAGTTGTTCTCCAGCTGTTTGTGTGCTCTCAAGCTTGTGTTTTTGCACTCAGTTTTGTTTGGTTATGATATGTTTTTGCACTTCTATTAAGTTGATAATTAACTTCCTTAAACAGAAGAATTTCTACGTACTGGTAAGCCAGTTTTCTATTTCTGAAATACATAATTTTGTTTATTTAACCACTGTTGCAGTTTCTGTCACACCAGCATTCACCCACTTTTTCAGGTTGCAGGGTGATAATGAAGGAACATAAGAGCAATACAACTGAAACCGTAGGCCTTTTTCACAGCAGACATTTTGACTTGTCATAGTAGGAAAAGCACAGATGTTACTAATTACATTAACCATGCATGGGTGGATTTTGAGAGAATGAGCCCCTGGGCACAGATATGCAAATGGCCCCACCACCTCTACAACATAGGAGCACTTTTGGCCCCTGAACCTGGGCCTAGTAGGCCCTTTCAGTAGTCCATCCAAGTATCCATGGCGCCATTCTGTTCCAGTAACAGTAGGTGTTTCTCAAAATCAAGGAAGGATCATCAAGCGGACAAATTTCAAAGAAGCTACGTCATCAAACCCTACCTAAGGAGTGCTCCAATGTCAAGGATCCTTCAAATTCTACCGAGGACAGAGTCCTTCATTCAGAAAATTTTCAAGGATGCATGTGTGTATCCTCTGCGGGTATAAAATACCCACAGTTCTTTGTGTATGATTTGCTGGAAGTGAAGGCGGGGCCTCTTTAATGAAACTTTAGATAAACATGTCATTTATTTGGATTAATGTCTACAGGAGTTTTTATCATACAAGCCTGAACAAATATTGACAGAAACCTCATAATTTACACTTTACAATGTGTCCACTGCAGAATAATGAGATTTTTAAAATAACGTGATTTAGATAAAACATAAAAGTGTTTTAAGTAATCATTTACAGCAGTGATAGAGCACTAAGTGCCACAAAAGTTTCATTTAGCCTAGGCCTACCTGTTTTTTTTCTTTATAATCCAGAAATATATTTCTCCCTAGAAGTCATGTGACTCTGAAAATCATGAAAATACTGCTACATTTGTTCAAATTGTACAACAACATTAGAGAGCGCCAAAATGATCACAGTAACTGAAACCTCCTCAGTCTGCTGAGGATTGGTGACGTACACCTGGGGACACTTGTTAGCCTGTTCCAATGTGTGTTCACTGAATGATAGGAAGGACTCTTGCCTTGCCAAACACTGAGTGAGCCAGCACGCACAATACCAGCATCCTGAACAAAGCAGCTAAGTGGAATTAAGCCATTGTTAATTTTATTATTTACACCTGTGCTTTTCCTGCTTTGACAAGACAAAATATCTTCTGTAAAAGACAAGGAGGTTAAAAAGAGAAGTCACAGCACCATATTGCCTCATGTTACTGGGGTACAACATGTGCAGTAAAATCTGTTCTGTACTTTTCAAAAGGCTCAATAGCTGGCACCCTATCATAGAACATGAGGATGATTGATTCTTTTCATTGTGGCGTCTGCAATCCGACATACATTTGGAAAGATATAGGTGAGAATTAGAATCTTGCAAGTATTGAAAGGAACCTTAATAGAAGACCAAAGCAGATCCTTTCTATATAAAAATGTTCTACTGTATATCAGCTGCCATCCATGAGTGCATCCAAAAAGCTCTCTTGGGCCAAACACATTCAAATGGGCTAAAAATAAAAATAGCTCACCAAAGTGAGCAGACACCATCCCTCTATTCATAGCGCCATCTGCTGTAACCCTCCAACATCACAGCTCCAGTTACACTGCGCATGTGTCATACCCCAAAGCTCCCATAGGGTCGAAGGGCGTGTCCCAGCCTCTTTAGCCTTGATGAAAAAGGCCTATCGCACAATAGACTGGCAAGAAAATACATGTTGACATTAAAAATAAGTTGAAATCTTTTGGAAATTTTTTGCAATACATTCTGTCTCATCTGTCCTGTGTTTTATTGTAAGAACTGCCAGTAATATGTTAAATGTCAGAATGAATAATAAACAAACCAAGAAAACTGGTTAAATTGTGTTTTTGCTTTTTATTCAAAAAATTATTTTCATCAACAAACAAAAAGAATAAAACTTTATTAGAACAAAACTACTACAGTAGATAAAGGGGAGGAACACCACAACGAGCCGTGGTGCAGAGGGTAAAGATGGAAATATGCAAATAAAGCATATAGAAATGATGGAGAATCAAAGTGAACCATGTAACAGCTGGCTGAGAACACCAGCTCTGCGAGTTGAGACAGAAAAAAAGTGGAAATCTAGTGGAAAAGTTTTATTTCATAAACTTATGATGCTGATCTTGGAGGATTTTAGCGGAGGACTTGGCGTCATAGAACAGCTCGTTGATTTCCTCTACCTGCTCCCTCTCCACGCTCTCTTTTCCCTGAACGCGGCCCAGCAGGCTGGCTGGTGTCAGCAGCTGTACGGCGTACCTGAGAGGAAACAGGAAGTAGGAGACACTCTGTAAACTCACACGTATACAGTATGAGCCAATTTACAATATAGAGCAGAGTAAGAGGAGCTGCAGGTCCTAATTATATTTCTGTTCACTGTACATTTCCTTTGGAAAGTTTACCTTAAATAGATGATATTTTGTGATAATGACATTGTTGTTCAGGTGTTAAAAACTGTATCTATGGACAAACTGGACCACTGTGGACACTTAATGTACAGCTGCTTCTTCCTCGACTTTATTCAGTGACGGCATTTACATGCTCACTGGTTGTTGGTATTATTATGGTTTTAGGATCATTCTTTGCATTTGGACTATGAATCTCAATCAGGGTTTTACAGCAGTTTGCATCGCATGACCTCCTGCCTGTTTACAGTCAGCTCTGTGCGTTGTCATGGATGCTTTGAACAAAAACCAACTAGCCAACAGTTTGCAAGGCTGTAGGGTAGAAGTGCATGCCCTAAAGAAAAGCCAACATTTCTCATCCCAAGAAAAAACACACCTACTTTTGGACATTATGGAAAAGTTGGACATCAAGTGGTCTCTGGCTATGCAAAAATATAGCAATGCCAACCTTTTCAAGAAGGTGGCTGAAGGAAGAGGAAGGCTGTGTTTGAAATGGCAAACATGTCAGCCATCAATGGAAAACTCCAGAAATGGCACAAGCGTCCTCGGCTATTCCACTTTTTAAAATGTATACTGACGTGATAAACAACATTAGGGCACGCTAATCTGAGTCTGCACGGCTGTATATAAACTGGTATATGAATGGAATGGTCATTTTAGTCATTATTAGCCATGTAAACAGATTGAAAAATTGTCTTTTTCAGAATAAGGGCAAAAACTGGAATATTTTGTGGTCAGTGATTCACAATGTTTAATCTTACCTAAGCGTTGTCTTGGTGCCGATCTCTGCCAGGTGTGTAAGAGCTTCCTCGCTGATATTGATCCCCTCAGTCTGAGCACGAATCTTGATGATCTGCAAACCACAAAGTCATTAGTGACACCTGCACAGATGGCACACATCACACACGCAGCTACTTTGGCGCTAAGACTCACCTGCTTCATCTCCTGTGGTGTGTACAACATGGTGCGGATTATCATGACTCTGTCCAGCAAGTCCAGAGGGATCCCGTGTGGAGAGCTAATGTCCTCTGTCCCCCTGGTGAGCAAAAAGTGATTGTCAATAAAACATCTTAGTGAGAAAATTGCTCCTCTGGTGAAATTTGACTTTTTTTTTTTTTTTACCTGATTAAACAGTTTCCCCTGTTGGAGGCGAACACAACGATGGGGGCGATGGTGCTCTCGAGCGCTCGATGGAGATATGTGAAGCATTCGATATCCAGCATGTGCACCTCATCCACAAACAGCACACCGGGTACGAGCTCAGCTACGCCTTGGTCAATGTAGCGGTTCACCACTTTGTTGATCTCAGCACGCAGCTTATCTAAATTAGGTGAAAAAATAAGGATGAATGAACAATAAAAGCCACATAGCGCTGAAGGCAGGTGGTGATGTGAGCTGGGAAGTTGTCACATTTTCTCTACCTGTGATTTCTGTCTTTTTGGGCTTCATCAGTTGTCCCATCATGGAGAGAATGTCCTGGCCTCCCTGAGATCAAAAAATGAGCAAATTATTCTACACACTGGCAATCTATTTTGAAAGATATTCACTTACAGGACATTTGCAGCTAGTTATATACCTGGGGTCTGGCATTGGCAACATCCAGGTCATGCAGTGTGACGTCTTGGACTATCTCCTTCTTTTTGTGGACATCACCTTTGGGCAGCGGCACATACTCCTCTGCCTCCAGGTCAAACTCTGTAGCAAAAGTGTCACAGCGACCTTGTCTCTGCGAAGACACAGCACACCAAACTGTTAATATAAGAATCATTTAAATATGCACCCAGCATTAAACAAAAATCTCTCGTTGCTCTGGAACACAGTGAAACAAAAGACAAAGCAGGAGGGGAGGAGGGAGAGCAGGTGTATGATTGAACCCAGTGCCAGCCCATCGCAGAGAGGAGGGCATGTGGCTGAGGGATGAAAGAGTTTCAGAGGGCAGGTCATAATGAGGCTGTCAACAGTAACAAATGTGTCGTCCAGCCCTCCTCCAGGTCTCTGACTTGAGCCGACCCGCGTCCCTGGCCCACCTGCGCTGATTAAAGGAACCGTCATTGTGGCCTGTCAACACAGGCCACAAGCCCCACTGCTGGAAAAGAGGCATTGTGGGAGATGGAGAGATAAAGAGAGCTGCAGGAATGAGAGAGGCTCATTCCAGGGTACAGTAGAAATGCAGCAGAGCTGAAAGAGATGAAAGAACGCCACCATGAAGGACTGAAGAGGACAGGACAGACAGAGATCCCTGAACTTTGGTCGAACCAAATACTTCTTAGGCTTTCTATTTAAAATATTTCAAACTATTTGGTGGATTAAAGTCCAGTATGTACATCCTTCTCTGCTCTGATAGGCGGATCATAATTTGTGACAGCTGTAAGGGAGTAACACATGAGAGTAATATAGTGATACCTTCACAGCTCCACTGTTGGCTTCAATGTAGATGACATCTCCCACTTCCACACGCTCTTTCTGTAGACTCTCATAAATACTGGGGTCCAGCTGAGGAAACAAGACAAGAGATTTTTGAGTTAGACACTTGTCCTAACCTTATTCATCAGTGTTATCGCAGCACATTATACTTGAGACTTGAACATCTGAAGAGTTTTGCCAGTAAAAAGAAAAGAAATCACATCTCGACAAGAGCTGCAACGATTAATCACGTGACAAATTAGTTAACTATTAAAGTAATTGCCAGTTAATTTGATAATGAATTAATCAGATATAATAATATTTTAAAGGGAAAAAAAAGCAAAAATTCTCTGATTCCAGCTTCTTAAATATGATTTTTCTGGTTTCTTTACTCCTCTATGACAGTTAAGTGAATATCTTTGAATTGGGGACAAAGCAAGACATTTGAGAATGTGATCTTGGGTGTTGGGGAACACTGATCAACATTTTTCACCATTTTCTGAATTTTTATAGACCAAATTATTAACCCATTTAGAAAATAATTGACAATGAAAATAATCACTAGTGCAGCCATTCAACCAGGATGCAAGATACCAATGATTTCTTTTTGTAAAGAGAACCATATAAATATTCTAGATATGCAAAGTACCTTCAGGAGTTGATTCTTCATAAACTACCACAGTTCCCATCAATTAATTTACCGTTATACGTGCAACGTAGCTCATGATGCTTTGCAAGCAGCAGTAGGACAAGTATAAACCAAATAGGATAGATGGATAGAAAAAAAAAGATTCTGGCTCTCAGTCTGACCTTGAGCTGCTTTGTGCCTTTGCCCGTCTTCAGACCGATGATGACGTGGCTGATGGTTTTTCCGTAGCCACCCATTGGATTCTCCGTCTCACAGGGGGTCAGCTCTGTCACCTCCCCTTCATACACCTCCTTTGTTTCTTTGATACGCAGTCCTGAATGTGGGCGACATTACAGTCACACAGTGCAGAGTGAGAACTCAATCGGGCCTTTATATTCCTGTATCAACTAAGCTGCCACATCCTTCAGTCTACTGAACAATGCGTTTTATTACAGAGGGGGAACACGTGTGCTCGTGCCCATGAAATGTCTGGCCATCGTCTTGTGTAACATGATCACACTCCTGTTCCTCTTTCATGCGGCCGGTGGCAGTGAGTATGAGCAGCACGCAGGTGGCTGATCCGCTGTGGCGAGGGTCAGACAGCAAAGCTTAAGGCAGGGACTGTCTGTCACTGCTCGCTCTTATCGGCAGAGTGATGACAACTTCAAAATGAAACCCCCCCTCCCACCCAGGGATCCTGTTCTAGGGGAGGAGCAAGGTGCTGATGACCACCTCTCCCTCTACCTAAGCTCCACTTCCTTCTCTGTGACAGGTGCCATCAGCAGTCAGGCAAACCCCTTCCCCCTCTCCAGCCTTTCTTCCTTCTCAACATCATTCACATGAATCCGCTGTCAAGTGTTGCCTTTCAGCTCATGAGAACAGTGCGTGCAGGACACCTCACTCTTCCTGCTCAAGGACTCCTCACTGAGGGAGTTTGTGAACACATAAGGTCCTTTTACACCAAGGGCAAAGAAACTAAAAATGTTTATTCTTCTGATTTAGCTCGAGCGGTATCTAGTCTGACCTGACACAACTGAAGTGGACGGATGTGGTTTCATGTTTTTTCAAGAAACAATGTAATTTTCAGTCAGGATAATCTACAGACCTCGCTGTGTTTTTCACTGAGACCTTTTTCTTTATAACTTCTCAGTACAAAGTCTGGTGATGTGATTTTTTTTTTTTAAATCTGCATTTTCCATCATTTTAATATTTGCTTTCTCTTGGTGTTACTTTCCTTTTGAATTAACTGTTTGGCAGTATTTAACAATGGCACTTGTGTGTACCCAGTCATGACAGTTTTACAACTGTCTGAGATACGGTGAATTGTTTTGCGAGCAGAACTATGGCCAAGAAGCCAAATCATATTTGGGTGACACTCACCGATGGCCCTTCTGAAGTTCTCCATCAACACTTCTGTTTTTTTAATCTCAGATGAGTAGACTTCACTGCCAACCATGGGGCAGAAAGGCACCTTGTTTCCCAGCTCCTGTGCTACAGCCAAGGCGAGGGCAGTCTGGAGGAACATGTAGAAAAGAGTCACAATCTGCAGCAAACACGGTGGCCACGTTCAAGTAAGTTTTACCGCTATCTTGCGAGTGAATGAACACTTACCTTTCCTGTACCAGGTGGCCCTGCCAGTAACACTGCCCTTCCTGCCATCTTCTTTGAGCGGATCAGCTCGACTATGATGCCACAAGCCTAGAGAGTGAAAAAATAGTACCATTATATACTGACATATACTGGTAAAATGTCAACAGGATTTAAAGGACCAGTTTGTAGGATTTAGGGGGATCTACTGGCAGAAACTGAATATAATATTCATAACTATGTTTTTATTTAGTGTATCATCCCATGAAACTACCCATCATTGTGTTTTCTTTAGCTTAGAATGAGCTGACTATATCTACACAGGGAGTGGGTCCTCACCCAAGCTGTCTGCCAAATTGCTTCACCATGTTTCTACAGAAGCCCTGACAAAACAAAAACTGGCACCAGAGAGGGTTTTTACATTACCCATAGGCCACCGTAGGTTTACTGACATGCTTGGAAAGGGAGGGCCAAGTTAAGGTGTATTCAGTTGGTTTCAATCTGCAAACACGTATTAAGTCCTACACACTGGACTTTCAACTGCAATACAAGTAGCTATTTGTGGGATAGGGCTACAACTAGTGATTATTTTCATTGCTGATTAATCCATTTATTATTTTCTCAATTAATTGATTAGCTGATTAGTCTATTAAAACTCAGATAATGGTGAAAACCTTGATCAGTCCAAATTTACCCCCTCCAATGTCTTATGTCCACAACCCAAAGATACTCAGTTTACTATCATAGGGAAGCAGAGAAAACAGAAAATATTCACATTTTTGAAGCTGGAATCAGAGGTTTGACCCTTTCTTTCTTAAAAGATCAAACAAACCTATTAATCAATTATCAAATTAGTTGGCAATTCATTTAATAATTGACAACTAATCAATCAATCGTTGCATCTCTATTGTGGAATACCCAGAGTTGAGTGCTATGTTGTCAGAATTGGCTTTAAAGCAGATGTGATGGCTTTGGGTAAATATGTCCCCAGGTGTCTGCAATGTCCCATAATGCAATTTAACCCCTGTCCAATCTGTTAATCTGTCCATCTGTGTAACTACATTTTAGTCAGTATTGTATCCCTCAAACAGTCAAGTGTTTCCTTAGTTTGGAAATCAGAGCATCATGAATAAAAGTCAAAGTCAAAATCTGTTGACTTTTTGAAGCTGGTCCATTGTCTGTGTGTGGACACATTTACTTTTAGTTTAAGATTCCATCTTTACATCTTGATTGATTTTATATGAATGACAGGTTCTCCACTAGACAGAGAAAATATCCATATACTGGAGAAAAAAACACCATGCAGATCTATTTTTTTCTACATCTACCAATACATTTGGTCTAGTTAACTTCTAATTTACAGATCAAACGTTTTAAATAAAATATTACAAAAAAAGAATATGAATGAATGTGACTTGAGGGCTGACTTTCCCGTTAGCTCACCTCTGACCTGAGTATGAAACAGCGACACCACAGTGCTAACGGAGCTAGCTTGTAGGTGCACCTGACCGTCTACAATGAGTAAAATAATGCCTGCGAAAAATCCTCAGCTCTCAGAAGTCACCCCTCGACACCGTACAAGAACAACATAAGTGCAGTGAAACATAAATATTACCTCTCTTGCAGCCTCCTGACCGACTAGACCACATGCTGACTGTTTAGCATTCCCGGCCTCGTCTAGCCCGAGTCCTTTGACATGACTGTGAGAGGCGATCCGCTGAGTTTTCGTGGTGCTTTTTACCTCCTCGATCTTCATAGTTACTGTTACTTTACAAATATGTGATGTAAAAACTACAAGGCGCGTTTACGGTGAGGAAAATGCCTCTTGTGCCTCAGATAACTTCTCACCACCGCAATCGGCGCCGAAACTCAAAACACAGGGAAGTCGGTTTCCATGTGGGTAACTAGGGAAAATCAGCGGAAGTGATACCCTTGAGCCCCGCCCATTTGGACTAGCTAAAAAAACTATTGGACCCTGTCGACTGATGTGACGCACTGATTGGATAGAGTTTCTGTCAATCATTTGAAACACTCATAACCCCGCCCATGAGAGTATTCATTTCCGGTTGTGTTTCAGTTGCTTTGTCGTAGTAGAAACTGCTAGAAACTTGTCAAAGTGAACACCAGTCTCATATGAATACGGAACTTAAAAGCTGAAGGGTTTTAATCGTCTCATCGACGCTTTATAGATACATTTTAGTCAAAGAGCGGTTATGTCAGGTCAGTTTTCCCCTTTTTACTTTTGTTAGCTGCTAAAACACGTTCCGCTTTACCATGTTGTCCTGAGGATGGACTGCACTGACAGCAAGGATGACGTTTCTCTCAACTGTTTTCATGCTAAAGTAACGTTAAAGTCTCATTTATAACTGTATTTGTTTTGTAAGTCCCAAACCAAATAAAGTAGCTTGTTGTTGAAGGTGTTTCGGGGTTAAAAAGCAACGAACGGAAAGACTGTGGGCAGTTAATACCGCCGTTTAATGCTTCCGTTGAAGTTGAGTTCAAGGTCCAGCTCCGAGTAACGTGCATTACATTTAACTATCAAAATGTCAGAGTCTACTGACAGTCGCACCAAGACGTTGAATTTCAACATCGGGGTGCTCGGACATGTCGACAGCGGGAAGACGTCGCTCGCCAGGGCGCTGAGCAGCACCGCCTCCACCGCTGCCTTCGACAAGAACCCGCAGTCCCGTGAGAGAGGCATCACGCTGGACCTCGGCTTCTCCTCCTTCACGGTGGATCTTCCGGATCATCTGCGGGACAGTGGAGGCCAGCAGCAGTATAACAACTTGCAGTTCACCCTGGTGGATTGTCCGGGACATGCCTCTCTTATCAGGACTATCATTGGGGGTGAGCTCTCTGAATTCTCTGCAAGTCATGGTGCTAAAGTGTCGCTGATGACAGTGAATGAAAGGGTGGTACACACATGGGATACAGTCAGGGTCAGCTGACCTATATACAGGCGACAGCAGCCATGCCTTACCAACTTCACTCAGTTGCCAGTGTATTAGGTACAGGCATACAGCCCAACACAACAGCCAGTTAATTAAACTGTTTTATGAGGTGTTCATTTACAGTGTGGTCATTTTAGAAGCTGTAGTTTGTATTACAAGACTAAATATTAGAAATACTTTTCACTATAGTGAACTTCATAGCCTTCACAAAGCTAGGATTTACTGCAGGGCTGTTGAATAAGATTGCATTAGATTTAGCAATACATACAAAAAAAACCTTGCCAGCTATGTGTGTACAACCGAAGATAAAAACATGCCTCTTAAATTGGCCTTTATCACAGCAGACTTTCTGACTTGTCATAGTCTGAAAGCACAGGTGCTCCTGGTAAGGCTAATAATTATCCATTTTCATTCAAGTGTCTCATTAAGCCATGACAGTTTGATAGTGTGCTTTATACCAGGACTCTGACACCAAAGTGCATGGAGTCTCTTAACCTTATTTACAGGCACACATCATCATCCAAATGTAAAACAGCCATAGATTGGAAAATTGCGCAACTGCCAAAAAAGCAGAGCAGTCAGCTGAGTGTCTCACTTTTTATCTGAAGGTCCAGGGATAAAGTCCCCTGTTCATGCCATTTGATTTTAAGCAACTTGAATCAGGTAGCAAAAAGGGGGAAAACTACCATTTAGGGTTGCAACTAACAATTATTTTCATTGGCAACTGATCTGTTGAATATTTTCGGGATTATTTGATTAGTTATTTGGTCTATAAAATGCCAGACAGTGGTGCAAAATGTCAGTCAGTTTTTCCCAAAGCCCAAGATGACGTCCTCTAATGTATTGTGGTGTCCACAACCCAAATATATTCAATTTGCTGTCTTAGAGGAGTAAAGAAACCAGAAAATATTTACATTTAAGAAGCTGGAATCAGAGAAATTTGATTTTGTTCTTTAAAAAAACACCACTTAAAGTGATTAATTATCAACTTAACTGATTAATCCATGAATTGTTGCAGCTCTTCTACCATTATATAGCTTAACATATTGATGCAAACACTAATACTACTTGGTGCCACTGTGTATTTATAACAATATCAAAGTAGAATGTACTATAATATTAGTACCAGTGTGTCAGTAACATATCATAGCAGAAAATAAGATGATACACTATACTGCTGTCTGAATACTGCAATCATGGTCACAGTAGGATGCTGCTTATATACATCCTCATCGTTATCACACACATATTTAAGTTATCCAGCAGAGGGCGCCTTTTCTCTGCAATCAGCTACACCGGTGAAGTCATATTGCCTTGGATAGTTGGGAGTATGAGGAGAAATAACTCCAGTGGTGTCCAGAGCAAATAATAAGGACCCAGAGGGGCGCTGTCTCTCTTATCCACATTCTCTTTTAGTCCTAACAATTTGTCACACAAATGAAAAACCAGGACTGTTTTTAAAAATGTGAGATACACAGACTTTGGTAGAAGTGATGACCTTGCATCAGGGCGGCAGGCTAGAGGCACTCAAACACTGAATGCTGCTGTGTTGTGTAGCCAAAATGAAATCTATAAGCCAGTGGAGTGGCACATGCTGTAGATTAGGGAGGAAGGAAAGTGTTGGGATTGGGGTATGTTTTAAACTTCCCCTCCTGTCCCAAGTGGGGAGAGCACAGGAAAGAGAGGGAGCCAAATAGAAGGAGAGAAAAGAGGGGAACACAGGGAAGAGAGACTGCCAAAGTCAGGAAAGAAAAGAGGGAAAGGAAAGACAACCAAGTGAGCTGCAGCTCTGGTTTCAACCCTCTAGCCTTTTACTCTCTCTTTGCCTTTGTGCACCCCTCCTCTAATTTCTCTTCTTGTTCTACTGTTATTTTTGGGTATCTGTGTTAAATATTGTTTGTTCTTTTAGCTTGCTGCTTTTCTTCCATGTCAATAAGATATATTTTGCGTTATCTGCCTTTTCTAGGTGCCCAAATCATTGACCTAATGATGCTGGTGGTGGATGTGGTGAAAGGGGTGCAGACTCAAACTGCAGAGTGTCTGCTGATAGGAGAGCTGACCTGCCCTCGCATGGTGGTCGTCCTGAACAAAACTGACCTACTGCCGCCCAACAAGAGACAGAGTGCCATTGAGAAAATGACCAAGAGGCTGCACAAAACTCTGGAGAACACCAGGTCTGCATTTATTACAAGTAAAAGTATCAATCAGGAAAATGTGGAAATGTGGGCCCAGACTGCTAAGTGGGTTAGGGCATCCGGTATACTCCCAGTGGCTCGGGGTTGAATCTCTCCTCAAACTTCCTCATTCATTACACATTCTGTCTCCCTCTCTGCATTCCAGCAGTCTGTCTGTCAGACCCACTTGTTTTTTATTCAGAGTAACTTTAATCATTACTCCAACATCAAAGCATGGAGTGATTCCAGTATGACTGTTTTTTTCTGTCGGCCAGATTTAAGGAATGTCCAGTGATTGCTGTGGCAGCGAAGCCTGGGGGCCCGGAGGCTCCTGACACAGAGGAGCCACATGGAGTGCCAGAGTTAATAGAGGTAAAGTCCGGAAACACACTGGTCCCCCTCCATTGTTACTAATTTAGCTCAAAAGAGCACATAAGCTCTCACTTATGGACAAGTGCTGTTAGTCAGCTGACATTGTTCAAGTTAACTCACCACACAACTGAAACTAACAACAGAATACTGTCTTTGTTCAGACAACAAAGTCCATCAGATAATGGGTGAAGTTGGCCGTTGTTACTGGCACGCTGTTAATTAGTCTGTATTACTTGTTTGATGTGCTACAAAAAATGAAAGTGGTTTATCTCAGAGCAGATAATGATTCAAAGAATTCAGGAGAAGCATGAGTTCAGAAATACAAACATATTTAAGACATATTTGTAGATATTTATGACAGATCTCTATATATAAAAAGATAAAAAATCTTTTAACATGACAACATCATATAATCCTTTGTGTTGTACATAAACACACACTTCAAGCCAGTGGTGTGTGGTCTATTATTAAGGATACTCGGGCGATGCCCCTCCTGCAATTCCAATGGTGAGATACATATTTTAGCCATATTGTAGTGTTGTGTGTATTTAAAGTTCTTCAGTTGCTACTCTAAAATAAATCTTACATCATAACAGACATGTGTGATGATTAATGAAAAAGTACTGCCTTCAGTCTTTGTGTAAGGGCATACTTTTCTCTGTGGAATTATGATTTTCCATCCAGTTAGGCAGATTTAGGATGCATTATTTTGGTAAAAAAGAAAATGAGCTTGAGGGTTGACAAAATTTTGGACTGGTTTGTCACAGTGTGGAAGATTTTCTCATTTTTAGCTGTGCTGTTGGTCCACAAACATTTCCTCACCCTTTGGCAGCCACAGTTTTTGTCCTAGGAGGATGAAATTTGGCACGGAGGTCACACAGTGTGTATGTGTCATGGTGTGTGGCAGTTGGCTGAGGGGGGATTGGGGTGGGGGTGCATATAAGTGCACAACTTCTGAATGGATTCATGTAACATGACCAGACTTTGTAGATACACACACAGAGAGGCAGACATACACATACACACCATTTTGCCATGCCCTGAACCACTTTTCTGAGAAATGCGTCATTGGGCGAGTGACAATTGTTTGTGACGTTGTGTCTGTGTGTGTGTGTGTGTGTGTGTGAATGCATGAACATGTGTATGTATGCTTGTACATGGTCGCAGCTATTGTGAATTTGAGTTTTTTTCCCAACATTCACATTATTTCTGGCTAATGATAATGTTTTTAAACCATCCTGGCAACACTGCAGTAGCTCGAAGGCTACTTGACCGCTGCCTACCAGCTTGTTTGACCAGCTAGTAGCAACTATGGCTAATACAGATAAAGTGTTTGCTGAAAATAGCATTGGTACATTGCTCAAAAATCCATTCAACCGGATGATGTTATTAGAAAAGCTTACAATGAAAAATCTGGGGGAAGAACAGCTGAAGAAGTTGGTCCAGCAAACATAACTTTGTAATTTCTCTCTTGTCAAGCTCTCATGACACAGTATGCTGCATTTGAAGAGGTTATATTTTTTCCTGGGGTGTGAAAAGCCTCAGTACGACTCTCAGCACTTATAACACCAGAGTCAGTGTGTGTGTTAGGCAGTGTGTGTGAGGCTGCCACACGGTCAGACTTAACACCAGCAAGATATGGATCTAATTAGTCCCTCTCTTTTATCTGGTTTGTGTATTTGTGACCTTGCGGTATTATGACAGCAGTTATCTTTTGTGTGAGTAAATAAATGTGTTGCCTTCTTGCCCTTTTGGTTGTCTGTCTCAGCTTTTGAAGAAACAGACGTACCTCCCTCAGAGAGACCCCGCAGGTGACCTCCTGATGGCTGTGGACCATTGCTTCTCCATCCGCGGTCAGGGAACAGTTATGACTGGAACCATCCTGCAGGGGTCGCTGGCCATCAATGACACTGTGGAAATCCCTGCGCTAAAGGTACGGTATTCTAAATCTCTGATATTTACAAGCAGGGAACATACCTAAGAGCTGGAAATTCTTTTAGAGGAACCACAGAGATTCGGAAGTTCAGAAGTTGACTGGAAGCAGGCAGACAGAGGGAGGGATGTCCGAGTGGGTGCAGAGGATGTGTCAGTTTAATGTGTGGGAAGGATGAGGGAACTGGGGGTGGACTGGCAGCACAGGAGTTCAGTAATTTAGACCAGATGCACGTATTCAGCCAGGCTCAGCAGTTTTGTCTGCAGTTTTCATTTTCTCCTCTTGGTGGCAGCAAATGGCCAAATAAACAGTCATTACGGAGCCTTGATTGGTGCCACTACTGTTGATTTGGTCAGCGTGTAACAAACAACAAAAACAACCACAGAAACATTGTGGTGTACCAGATCCCACAATCACAGATGAGTTAGATGGACAGGTAGTGAGATAGATATCTTTTAATTGGTCATTTGTATACTTGTGATTTGTTTGGAGATTTATAGTTAAAAAAACAAAGCACATCATTAGCTATAATTAAGTTTTTATCAAAGCTTGATAGTATTTAAAAACGTATCCAAATTGTCATGTTTTGGTGCCAAATATTATCTTTTCTCTCAAAAATAACATACAGTACTTGGCAGAGACTTTTAAAAGCCTCAGTATGTGTATATATTTAATCATCAGTGGTCTTTACCATTACCATTAATGGGCAAGAGTAATATTTTGACAAATAACACTGTTATCTTTTAAAAGAAGAAGCTTAAACTGCAAGTTGTGCATAATGAACCATGTACTTAAGTATGTGCATATTTTATCAACAAAAAAGTCCTCTGTAGGGCCTTTTCCCTGCAATATATTATAAAACATCTTTGTACTGTGGAGATAATATCTGATATTTTTTCTGTGGTTCATATCATGTTTCTAAATTTTAGTCATAAATTTTAAGTTAAGAAAATTTTGAAAATAGTAAAACAACAAAAAACACATGCATGGATAAAGCATGGTGAGCTCTGAACTTTTTTAAACACAATGTGAATTTGCATACTTTCCAAAACTTTCCAAAACTATTCATTTAACTTATTTTACTAAATTGAAAAATGTATGAATTTTATTTATTGTGTCTCTGCCGTCAGGTGACCAAGAAGATAAAGTCGGTGCAGATGTTTCGGAAGCCAGTGTCCGGGGCCATGCAGGGGGATCGTGTGGGTGTGTGCGTGACACAATTTGACCCCAAACTGTTAGAGCGGGGTGTGGTGTGCACCCCAGGGTCCTTGCGCACCCTCTATGCAGCTGTCATCTCTGTGAGGAAGATAGGCTACTTCAAGGGCTCTCTTGCCACCCGTGCCAAGTTCCACATCACTGTTGGTCATGAGACGGTCATGGCGAGGGTTACCTTCTTTGGCCTGCCACCGGTGGGTGCCTCAGAGCTCCCTTCAGACGCTAAACCACCTCCATCACAGCCCTGCTCGCTGGACACACCCTTCACCTTCGAGAGGGAGTACTTCTACCAGGATGAATATGTCACTGGTCAGGGGGAGGCGAGTCCAGGACCTGACCCAGAGCAGTGGGCCTTGTTGGAGTTTGAGCGGCCAGTCACGTGCCCCTCACTCTGCCTGGTGATTGGTTCCAAGCTGGACACAGACATCCACGCCAATGCATGCCGGTTGGCCTTTCAAGGCCGTCTGCTCCAGGGGTTTGAAGATAAGAGCTATGCTGAGACCACCCTGCCTCGCCTGCGCATCTACAAGACAAAACACAAGGAGGGACAGGTGGAGAGGGTGAGTGGGACACTCAGCACATTTATTTAAAATGGTCCTTTTCTGACTTTCATCCTCTCTGTGTACCCTTGAGTGTTGTCCTTGCTCCTCTGCCCTCTCTATCACCTTGTTCTCCTTCTGGCTCTGATTTTTCTTTGGATGTTTCTCATTGCTGGTGGCACTGGAGCTTGCCTCTCAGACAGAGCCCCTATTGTACAGTCACAAACATGCACACACAAACAAGCATGCACATGCAGCCCTGGTGATCAGTGTTTGAGGCATGGTGGGTATGCATGCCTTCGCATGTGCTGTGACACAGAGGCATGCGTGGGTGGCCAACTGACGCCACTAGCCCTGTCTATCTGTCAGAGGCTGGCACTGTTTGGACACACCTGAGAGGCACAGGAATACCCACATGACTGCATGAGTTCCCTCGCTCCTCTCTGGCTCAGCTTCTTTCTCTCTCTCTCACACATGCCGTTTTGATTTTTTTTCTAGTTAACACTGTTACATTCTGTCCTCCGGTTCATTACGTCCACATCTCATCATATGCTGTTGTTTTCTTATTGACTTCATCTGAGTTATTTTTTTTAAAAAGTCAACACCCTGCGACTCCTCAGTTTGTATTTTCATCTGTGGGTGCACTAAAGATGTTTTGTCTCTTGTCATTCTGCGCTGTACAGTGAAGTTTCTCTGTGTGCTCCCTCCTGCAGGGTCAGACTCAGGTCAGGGGTCAAGTGTGTGAACTAGTTTCCTGCTGTTAGCACCTCAGGCTGTTGACAGCTCCAGTCACTGACTCAGGAGTAGAACAGCGTGTGCGAGAGGTCAGATCGTGGTCATGTGACGTTACATGTGTCCTTCATCTGTCTCCTAGAGAGAGGCAGTTATGTTTCAAGACGTAAGAATTCCTTTTTGTAAAAGAACACATTACTGGCATTGTTGAGATATGATGGCCTCGTCCAGTCACAATTCATACGGTCTGTCGGACGTGTACAGTAACTGTATTTTTTTTTATCAGCGCATCAGTCACGCTTGAGGGACGTCAGGGTCAAATGTTCAAGAATGAAAGAGGGTTAGGCAGAAGAGAGAGGAAGAGCTGGCGGTGGGGGGGATGAGTTGGAGACAGAGCGGTGCCCTCATGTTATCAGATTAGTAGCGGGTTAGATCGACTTAGTGATGGATGATAAGAAAGAAATACAAACAAATATAGCATAAAATGTGCAGGAGGATGAAAGAGGGAGTGCGAGACAGCCAGGCGACGAGCCTCGAAGAATGTGGCTGACGGCGAGTGGTACAGTTGATGAGGGCAGAGGACAGAGATTCTGCTCTTCTTTCTCACCCCGCCATGATGAGTGAAGTCACGACAACACCACAAGATCTAGAAATCAAAGGATGGAAAAATGAGATCAAACTAAAACACATCCTGACATTTTCACAGTCATAATTAGATCTCATGCTTGCACACCATATAACAAGTACTTCTAATCACGTGTGTCACATTTTGTGCTTTCGTTTTATCTGTCATTTGTGCTGCAGCTCATAAAGCTCTCTCTTGTTTAGGTGACGGACGACTACACTGTGATTGGCCGCAACCTGTTCAAGAAGGAGACCAACCTCCAGCTCTTTGTGGGGTTGAAGGTCACACTGTCGACAGGCGAGACTGGCGTTATCGAGGGTGGGTTTGGACAGAGCGGGAAGTTCAAGATCCGAGTACAAGGTAAGGATGACCTGAGGTGAGAAGTTACACACACCAGTAACTCACACAACTGATACTGTTTAATGGAGGCTGAGTCACACGCATCAAACTCACTGTGGTCTTTAACAATGTAACATAGACAAGTCTCCCTGTTCATCAATACCAGAGCACTTTCTCTGTCTTTCCCTGGACGCTGTGGCTCTGTGGACAGTTTTCAGGATGCGGTAAGAGTGGTAGGCCCGACATCCTGAGCCACATTCCCAGGATTCCTCTGGGGATTGCCTGTGTTCCGGGGGAAGTCTGTTCTGTGTTTATTTTACCTTCTGTTGCTCCGAAACCACTGCTCCACACCGGGAGGGAAGAGAAAACAAAAACATTTAGAAAGAGAACCTTACCTACATCCTCTCCGCCGCCTCACACTCACATACTCAAAAGTCTCAGACATACTAAACGCACACATCTTCATGCATGAACATAAAATGAACATCCAGTGGTGTTCATCTGAGACTGCCCGCAGGCATTAGGACAAAGATGGAACTATTCTGCAGGAAAGAAAAGGGGTAGGTCAAATAATTGATACAGCCACATGTCTGAATACGGTCTCCTGCCGTACTTTATCAATACACTGTAGTGTTATCATGATGCTGGAGTTTAAAAATTCGATATGATACTTCGAAAAATATCAATATCCAGTACTATTTTCAATACCATGAGAAAAAATGGACATTGAGGGCTTAAAATTTAACATTTTTATTGAATTATAAATATAACGAGGCTGTCATATGACTGCTTTGTTAGCAGCAGACATCAGCAGAATGACTGTAGTGAATGTTAACAATAAGAGAGTGAGAAAGTACAGCTAGTACCAGTCTATCAATACTGAGGACAACACTAATACACTAGTGTCAATGTCATGTTAGGTTTAGGTGTAACTATCCTTTTACTGCTGACATTTTAACTCTAAGGTTTTACTTCATGGCCTTAATGCTTTTTTGCAAGCTTTACATTTGTATGATGGCACAAATGCGCATGTTCTCCAGAGCTATGTATATATCTTGATCTGCTGGATGATGCATGGCTTGTCGCTATTTGTCCATAGGGCTGCATGATCTGAGGAAAACATGTGATAACATTGTTGAAAATTACTTGCAATAAATAAACAAATATTAAAGTGTGCTCAGTTCTGCCTTTCTGCTGCTGTCACTATAACACTTAAATACAACAAACTGCTTGTTGAATTTTGTTTCAGCAACAAATTGAACAATGAACTGAACACAAAAAGCATCAATAACCAAAAAAGGAATGAGAGATACATTTTAAAATGCCGTTTTATTCTGATACTCTCTTTCAACTTAGTAATGAAATCCCTGAGAGCAACATCGCAGTCTTTCGTGATGTGTTAAACTTTATCGTGCAAGTTGACATCACAATGACAATAAATAAACAATACATAATTGTGCAGCCCTGTTTCTCAGTTTTGTGAGTTTCTGTTGACTGCCTTTTGCTCCACAGACTGTTTCTTTCATTTACTGTCTTTTCTTAAGATGAAGAGAGTGAATGAAAATGTGTAGGAGTGTTTGCTTTCATGCATCCTTCACTGGTCAGTGCTTTTCATTTCTTTCCGCTCGTACCTGCATTATTTCTAGGTATGTAACTTCAACTGGAAGGGTTTGGCCCACGAATGTGCATCAAAATTCCCTTAAGTCTAAGGTGATACAGTCAAAGTCCTTGTTCAGTTTGACCCCAAAATATACATTAAACACACAGAAAAGCAGCAAATCTGCACATTTGAGAAGCTTGAGTGTGTTTGACAGTCTTCTGTTGATGAATTTAGGGGGATAGTGACAATATCATTAGGTCATACTCTTATCTGGTGTAAGCACAGAAAACCCAGTGTTTTAAACCTGATGTTACGCTGCTCCTCCAAAATAAACTTGCTTCCAACTTGGCAACTAACGCTATTTTGTTAGTTGCCAGTTTCTTCCCATATTTGGTGCTCATTGGGTGTTGATTTTGGACCCTGTCTGATGAGTACACCAATAGTCATATCATTAATGCTTCACATGCACTTATCTTGATTCTTATGCTTCAGTGACTGTCCCATTTCCCTTTAAGCCTGTGCAGTATTTTTATTATATAGTAGATATTTATATATATTTTCTGCAAACAAATACCTAGAAATTTTAATATAAATGTGTAAAAATTCACTTCCTGTGTGTCGCTTATATGCGAACACAAATCATTTAAGTCTGGGCGTGTGAGTGTGTTCTGTGGTGGTAAACGGACATTTTCAGCTGATCGTAGATAACACAGAGAGATTTCTGTCTGCGCTGCAACCATAACAACCCTCACATTGGCATAACGATAACAAGAAGAATGCTGGCGCCATTGTACGTGAGGTCAGGCAGCCAGCGTGTAAAGCAGTGAACCCAGAACATTTCTTACCTTCTGTGCGCAAAACTGCAAACAAGCAGCCATGTACAGAGAGAAGGGGGTAGATATGATGGCACAGAAGAATTTGTAATGCGTGCAGGAGCTCAGCGTTCGCAGCAAACAGCTTGGCGTGGCTGAGAACGAGGCCTAAAGTGAAGGAAGTGTGTCAGGATGAGCCAGACTAACGCAGGAGCAGCTGAGACCTGGTTCTCTACACATTTTCATCAGTTACATCAGGAGGATGAAGGCATCAGTTGATCTTGAGGTCAGCACACTGAACAGGCTCCAGCACCTACTGCACACATAACAGGGAAGAATAGATCTCTATCAAGCATCAGATATACCCACACTGAGATGATTAAGTTGACCTAACTACTGTATGTAGTGTAGGACAGTATAATCTAGATTTATTACACAAGAGGATCTATTTAAACAATTGCTGTTTTAGATAATCAACCTTTTTACGTGACCTGCCTGTTTATCTTTTCTTCAGAGGGTCTCAGCTCAGAAACCAAGCAGTTGTTATCCTCCACCTCTAAGAAGAAAGGGAAGGGTGGAGGCAAAGGTGGACCAGCAAATGAAGAGGAGCCCAAAACTGATTCTCAGCCTGTTGGCATTCACTTGCATTTCAAGCGGTATGTCTTTGATCCCCATAAAAAGATGGTTCAGTCTTGACATTAGTTGCTCGCTCTTCAGCCTGACATTGTGTCACAGCGCTTCAGAAAGGCAAAGGGCAGCTTCAGAGGTTGTGCTGAGGTGAGGGGAATACTGGCCTCTGTATCAGGGCTCTGATCGTTCTCTTCTATCAGCCACTGATGGAGACAGTCTGCTGCAATGCAATGACTGTGGAATGCTGAACGCATGTGAAACACTGATTGTTTTTATCTCCCTTTATGGATATGGACTTAATCCAGTTTGCTACATCACAAGGGCGGTGTACGCTCTTCTGTTCCTGATGCATTTGAGTTGTCTTAAAAAATCAGTACTTTTGTTCTTATTCGTCAGTCTGAACCAATTCTTTTGACTTGCAGCAAACTTTTTTTCCCCAGTATGTTTCTAATTCAGTGGAGCCTTGATTGGCGTACACACATCAGCTAGCATTAGGGCTGCATGATATCTGGAAAATATGCAATATGCATATTAAATGTGCATAAACTTTGAAAACTGATAAATAAACAGATATTAAAGTGTATTCAGTGTTCTGCAGCTTTCAGTATACTTCTAAAATACAGTTGCTTATTGAATTAAAAAAAAAGAAAGGAAATTATTCCCAACAATCTTTTATTTAAGATATACTACGCAGGATTTTCCTTAAAAATAAAAAATGTGTAGACTCATACAGAAGTAATTCCTCTAACTCATCATTTTTGACCCACTAGAGGTGTTTGGGTCTGTATTTTCTTATTTTCTTCTTAATTTCTGTGTTTGGGAGTGAATCTGGGGTTGGCTTTTACTTTAACTTTTTCTGGTGAGCATGTTTACAAACCCTAACCAACAAACCTGGATAGTATATCTTTAAAACAAATTGAACTAAACACAAAAGACACCAATAAAAAAGGAATGAATTACATTTTAAAGTGCAGTTTTCTACTCGAAAAATCCCTGAGTGCCATATCACAGTTTTTTTGTGATGTGTTTACAGCTCAAGCTGGCATCACAGTGATCGATAAAAAAAAATAAGAAAAGAAATATAATATATTGTGCAGCCCGAGCTACTGTAGCATTACAGCGTTACTGACCTCAAAGATTTCAACAGATCTCTGTACTCACTGTCTGCGTCTTGCTCTATTGCTGGGCTAAAGGTCATGTTATATTTCAGGTTTCACTGGCTGTTGTGTGATTTCCAAATTATTTGTCCATATTTCAATATTTTTCTTTTTCATATAACTGTACTTTAATTGCAGTTTGTAGAGCTGCAATTCACCAAGAATAGCAAGTATCCCAGAGGTTGCTTAAGTTGAATTGAAAATGGATCTTTTCAGAAAGACAAATAAAGCAATCCTTCTCTGAAATTCTGTTTTCTGTCGTTAGTCGTGCCCTAAATGCATACAATAAGAATATAATAGTTGTGTATACTGTGTGTGGAGTGTAGTAGTTATGTCCCGAACTCAGAACAAGTTGAATTCATCCGTTATTATGAACTTAAACTTTATGTATACTTTTAAGTTTTTCGGGTTTTGAGCAGGAGGTGTCAGAAAAGTTATCACCGAGATAAGTTCATAGCAACATCGCTTTTTGCATTGGATTGTTCACCCACTAATAGGGAACGTGAGCTGGGTTTAGACCGTCGTGAGACAGGTATATATACATATATGCAGTGCCTACGATGGTTTAGTACAGTAGTCAAAACAGATACTGTACCCACATATTTTATTTGTAGTTCCTCTGCACAAAATGCACACTGAACTCTAAACTTTAATGCGTGTCTAGCCAGCGTTTCTCTCTGGTTAGTTTGTTATGCTGTCATCCATACTGTACACCATAATGGGCACATTTTACCTTATAATTTCTTAAATGAGATTTCCAGATGTCACACTGCCCAGAATCAATTCGATACATATACAAACCCAGCTGTAACTAATATCCATAAGAAGTGAACCTACTACTGTAGCAGCAAAGTTTGAAACTGCCTACTGAATCATATTACACTGGTCTGCAAAAGCAATGATCAATACGTGGTGTAAGATTTAGAGATTAAGAAAATGTATCTCTGGCTAATTGTGTACCTTTTATGTATCATTTTGAAAGCAGTAAATGAGTCATACCGGCGTATTTATAGCTGGACATTACCTACTGTTGTATGATGGTCTTTTATTCTGCATCCGATTTAAATTCTTTCTCTTTAAATGTAGGATTTATCATGTTTGAATGAGCGAACAATGAAAAACAAACAGGAAACAGAAGGAGAAATATAACAATGACAGTCCATGTTGTGGGTGATTGATGGTGCCATTATTCAGCCAGTCATTGAGAACTGCACAGAGTGGAAATGATTATGCCTCTGTGTGTCTGTGAGTGTTCTATGTGTGTGTGTGTGTGTGTGTGTGTATATATGTGTGTCCATCCCATCACAGCAGTGTTGTGGGGCGGGACAGTGAGAGTGCAGGACACTCAGTATGTAGCAGATGATGTCAGCAAACTGTCCCTGTGAACAGCAACTCTATCTCAGCAGGAATCTGTGGAAATTGGAGAGAGAGAGGGAGGAGGGAGGAGCAGCAGGAGCAAGAGGGGACACTGGAAGGATTGTTCCTCTGAGTGACAGTCCTTTTAGTCTTATCTCCTCTCGTTCCTCTTATAGAAAACCAGACGGGGGGAGCAAAAAAAATAAAAAATCTTTCGCTTTTTACTCCTGTGTCTCTCCAATTTCTCTTTCTTGCTCCACCCCCCCTTTCATTCTCCATCCATTGCAGTTTTATTGAAAATCTTTTATTGTGTCCATTACTGGTCTGATGTCTCCTCATGAGAGAAAGTAATGGGAATCATCTTTAAAGCTCCTAAATATTTCCTTTAATGTCATAATTTCACAGCCAGACCATGACCATGCACAACTTTGCTGCAACTTAGTATTTTTTAAATCTAAAACCTAGTCTTCACATTTAATCAGAACCATATTTAATATCCAATCTGTATCTTTATCTGCATGTTACACTTCTTTAAACTACAAAACATGCATGCACACTAATATATAAATTAGCTGAAAGCCATTCTTGCTGTACATTACAACTAAATTGAAAGAAGAAAAACATTTTGCCTTAATAGAATTGTAAACACTGAATCAATTTGCCAGTGTGTCTTGTTAGAAGATGATTATTTTCATCCTACTTGTCTTGATAAAGATCCTCTCACATTTCATTAACACAGACGCTGTGTGCACGACATTTCCCCCACTATGTTTTAACATGCATGCTAATCCTGTTTTGTGTGTGTGTGTGTGTGTGTGTGTGTGTGTGTGTGGCGAGAGAGAGACACCGCAGTCCTTTCCGAGCTTAGGTGAGGAGGTTTTGGGTGGACTTCATAATCCGATTTTAGAGCAGCGGCTGATTGTGGCAGAAGGTAACAGAGAGGGAGGCTATGGGACTGCAGCTGGGAGTGCGTTCTCACCTCGGCTCATCACACACACACACACATACACACATACACATACACATACACACACACAAACCTAACCTTAACCCAAGACTTCACCCCAAAATGGAATGATTTACGTCAGTATGAAGAAGAAAGATGCAAATACTTTTTAAAATTGCTACGTGCTGAGAGAAAACATAGAAAAAGGACTGTGGCTTTTGCTTTTGCTCAAGATGTAGAAAACCTAAAACTACCAGAATGCACTGCGCCACCCCAGACTAAGTCCATATGAACAGCCCCCACCCCCGACCTCGTACATGGAATTTGAATGGAAGAGCTCTGAGGTCACAAGTTCAATTTGAACGCAGCACAATAAACGCTCGTGCTGGTGGGTGACATAATTTGAGCTTGGCTGTTTTTCCACAGAAAAAAATATGGTGGGTGACTGATAATCACGACTTACAGTTAAACGTTAAGATAAAATAGGTTTCTGAAGACATCTTCGGTGAGAAATAGGCAACGCAGAAACTTTATTCATATTTAAACAGTACGGCTTAGTTTTATCATTTGATCTCCATTTTTACAATACAGGGAACAGTACGTTCACAAGTTCTCATATTATAGCCAAACAGTGCACTAAAATACGCTTCAACATTGCCTAGCTTTACACTAGAGTTTGATAGAGCACGGTCTCTCTCTTAAACCGCCTCTACTCTCTTTGTATCTCTGGAGGCAGGCACACAAAAATGCTGAAGTACAATCTAGTTAAAGGGAAATTTCGGTTTATTTCAACCTGTCTCCTATCGTCCTAAATTTGTTTCAAGTGACTAGTGACATAAAAATAATAGTTAGCATGTTAGCCGTTAGCCTAGATACAGCCGGGGCGCATAGTAGCGTCAGACCTGTTAAAACGTAAGTGAACGGGCAACCTTCAAGTGCAAAGTTAGTCCACTAAACAAGCTTTTTTTCCACAAAGACCGCCTCATATCGTTAGGATAAATGTCAGAGAACATATAGAAAACGACATGTAAACGTGTTGTCTTACCTTACCGGTGTGCTGCCATGTTTGTTTACCATTTAGCTCTGCTTTCCAAAGCGCGGCCGAAATATCGCGAGAACAAGCAGCGATCTCATACCGTGCCTGAAATCTCGCGAGAACAAGCAGCAACAGCTGGAAGGCAGAACCGGACAGTAGCCTGAAAAGTTCATTCATTTATTTTATGAAAGATTTATAGAATAATGGCTGACTTTTTGCCAGACTTCGACTTTGTGGAGGAGGAATTTGATTTTGCAGAGTTTGATGGCCGCCCTTATTTATTTGAGCCAGAATACACTGACGAAGAGCTTCGTGAAATTGAAGAACGGAGGAGGAGAGAGAGAGAGGCGCAACAGGTAGAGGACGAGAGAGGAGGAATGGCTGCTGCAAGGCTGCGTAGCTCTGGAGATTGGTGGTGTACCTGAGAGGAATGCCTCTGTTGCAAGGAATGGGACCGGTTGCAGCCTTATTTTCAAGGTCTGAATGTGACACTTCCACCTGGAGTAACGTTAGCATCCAGCTGGGCTTTATCTAGAGCTGGCGAGATATATTTCGGCTGCGCTTTGGAAAGCAGAGCTAGAGGGATAAACAAACACGGCACCACACTGGTAAGGTAAGACAACACGTTTACATGTCGTTTTCTATATGTTCTCTGACATTTATCCTAACGATATGAGGCGGTCTTTGTGGAAAAACGCTTCTTTAGTGGACTAACTTTGCACTTGAAGGGATGCCCATTCACTTAAGTTTTAACAGGTCTGACGCTACTAATGCGCCCCGACTGTATCTAGGCTAACGGCTAACATGGTAACTGTTATTTCTATGTCACTAGTACTTGAAACAAATTTAGGACGATAGGAGACGGGTTGAAATAAACCGAAATTTCCCTTTAAAGCATCACCCATTGGATTTGAACTGAGAGATGAGCAGGGAAATCTGGCCTCTGGTAAGATAGACAGTTCACTTACACATGTACTACCCATGTTGTTATGAATTGTTACCTCCGCCAAGGAGGTTATGTTTTTGCCGGCGTTGGTATGTTTGTCTGTTCGTTTGTCTGCAAAATAACTCAAAAATTCTGAACGGATTTTGATTGAATTTTCAGGAAAGGTTGATAATGGGATAAGGAACATGATAAAATTTTGGTGGTCATCGGTTGAAGCAAAGTGGATGAAATAATAAAATGCTGGGAAATCCGAGCTGCTTGGCGGAGGTCTGCGCTCTCCGAGTGCTTTTCTAGTTATGTAATGAAATTGGCAGAGTATCCCTTTAAATTTTGTCCCCACAAGGAAGGTGAGTCCCCACAATGTGATTGTATTAACAATTTTATGTCCTTACAATGTGAGTTATACACGTCAGCACACACACACACACACACACACACATATACATTCTTGTATTTCTAACCTTACTGTAACCTGAACCCTAAAACCAAGTCTTAACCCTAAAGCCGGCCTTTGCAGAGGTGAGGATCAGCCAAAATGTCCTCACTTTCCAAAAATGTCCTTGCACTTTTTTTGGTCCTCTCTATGTAGCATGTACAACAACTACTACTACACACATACACACACATACTGTCACCAAGCCAGGACCAGAGGTAGATACCTGACATGGGGAAGCGCTCACACCTACTGTTCTCCTCCTGACCTGTATTTTGGGCCCAGTGCCCATAACTACTATTCCCTATAGGACTCCCTTTATTTTTCTGCCTTTAAATCACTCCTCTTCCACCAGAGAGATAAGACACAGCCATGATGATTTCCCTTCAGTACCCCTGTCCCTTTTTTGGTGGTGACCTCCAGGTCAGCCAGGAGTCGAGGGTCAACATCTGAGCTCCTGAATGTTTATAGATGGGAAACGGTCACTGATGAGCCGAGATAACAGGCAGAGAAAGAAACAGAGGGAAGGGAACGGCGGCTGGATTATTAACAGGGCAAAGGAGGAGGGCAAGAGAAGAGTTTAAAATATGGTTCAAGGCAGAGGAGATTGAAAAGACTAATTAGCAGCCGTTTGACTGATAAATGGGTGCAACATTAATTAACAGTTTAACCAGTGGGGAGGTAGTTAGGCTGTTAACGTGCTCAAATATATTCCCATCTTACTCCAGACTATTATATTCCCTTCTTTTGTTGTTTGATGGAATATTTCTCCAGATTGAAAGCAGCAGTAAGGTTTTTTTTTTGTTTTTTTTTTACATTTGTCGTGGATGATCCGTCACCATCTGTGTTTACGTGCTGGTGTCGATCTTTACTATACCAGTTTTAACAGTATCACCTCCCTCCGACAGAGATTATGTTTATTGCTGATTATTTGATGACAGAGGCTGTATCAGACAGCTCCACCGTACTAATGAGCACAGACAGATAGAATCACCCTCAGCCCCCTCACTCCTCTCAACCCTCGCCTGCAAATATAATTAGCTATGATTAAAATGGGCATTGTTTAATTAATACCGCCGCAGCCTCTTTCAGTCGACTCCTCCATTTCCGGCACTGCTTATCTCCCATCCCCCCATCAGCTGTGGATGTCTTTTTTTTTAATGATGCCTTTGTAAATGGTGGTCACAAATATGGGCCTGCCAATTACACCTATATTAAGGTGCAGCGTCAGCCTAGCTTTCCCTGCTCAGAAAACAGTTTGAACTCTGGTGCTGTTTTTGTATTCAGACCACCACAAACTGATTGTCCTGCATTCAAAGTTATCCTAAATAATTAAAAGCAAAATGTGCTTTATGATAGTATTCTTATTTTTCAGTGCGTTATTGTATAAGTAGTGTTTTAATGCAGCAATTTGTCCAGGTTGTTGCTTGTAGTCTCTCTCATTTATATTCTTTTGGATAGAATAAATTCTCTCTAAATTCAGCCAGCCAATGAATCAAAGTTAAATTAAAAGCTCAAAACATTCCTCTGTAGTGCAGGAAAATAGTGTGGTGTATTCGAGTGGAAGCATAAGGTTTCACAGTACTTCAGCAAAGTACTCTCCAAATATTCTGCCATTACTTGTTGCTTTGTGTGGTAGCAGCAAAATAAAAACTGCTATGAAATTATTTAGTCAAAGAATATATTCAGTAGAGCAGCTCAAAGGGAAATGTCTGTGTTTGTCAACCTGGACTTCCCTTGTTTTATGTACAAGTGACTGATGGTGACAACTAATGTTTTTGTAATTAAGAGAGAGTAAAAGTCTACTAAAAGTGCTCAAAAGCTCAAATTATAATTGTAAGATCCAGACAAAGAATAAACAAAACGTTTTCTTTACCTTTCACTTGATCCGGTCTGTTTGTTTTTGTGTCTATCAAGTCTCAAAGAGAAGTCTCGTTCTGAAGTCTAATGAGAATTGAGTTGTTACAGAAAGACAACAACACACAGACCAGATGGAGCGAAAAGTAAAGAAAAAGCTTTTATTTCCTTGTCAGACATTCATTAAAACAAACTTAGCCAGCTGGCAAAAACAAGCACTTTAGTGGACGCACATTGACGATGCGCTATTGCCCCAAACGATAACATTGCAAAAAGGGTTCAGGCTGAAAAAAACCAATGTTTTTATGTAATGCAAGAAGACAAGATTAGATTTTTCTTAGCTTCTTCTTGCATATATTATGAGTAGGTAAATGTTTGATTTGTTAAAAATATGTTTTAATCTGACAGTTAATTCTCCAAATGAACGTCTCCTCTGCACAGTTGTATACATTTCTTAATGTTCAAATTTAGAATTATGGTGCAGACTTTCAGTGTGTCAGGTAGTTTAAAAAAAATGTGAGGTCTGCGATCAGCTACTAAAACCAAATCCTTTGCATTTCAAAGAGGCCCATTAGCTTATTTGCCTGCAAAATTGTTGCCAGGGCTAAACAGTACACCCTAATGAAAGAAACGCCTTTAAGACCACCATTGTTCTCCTTTCACCGCTGAATTGTTTGCGTATCTATTCCTGTCTCATTTACACAGACAGAAAAAAAACAACATGCAAATTAGTACTGGCACCTCAATAAAGCAATGTATTGATATACTGCTTCCATACCCTGACACGCACACATACACATTCACAACACTTGCTGCTGCTTTTTTTCATTGCTGCTGTCATCCTCTCATCTCCCTATATGTCACCTCCGGACGAGGGGATGGTCAGTGAAAGGCCGGGGCTGATGGGCGAAGAATAACAGTCAATCATTACAGCTGAGCTCAGCAGAGTCCAGTTATCTAGGTCAGAGGTCACCTGCAGCATCACCTTGAAAAATGCCAGCCTGTTCTCTGTGCACCTGCCGACGTCACTCGCCTTCACATGTAGAGGAGAGGGAGAGTCAGAGATATGCAAACACAGTCTCCCCCTGCCGTTGTGACTCAGAGATAAGTGATGACTGAAATAGTGAAGGAGCAGAGATTATTAAATTATCAGAGAAAAATATCAACAAGATGGAGGACACATCTTCCTTCTTTATCATCCTCCGTAGAACAAGTAACTACAAACTACTGCCAAATGTCAGCATAGAGAGAAAGCCCTGTGTTTAGTGATGGTGTAGCTATCATTTGAAACTGAACGTAACTGGAATAACATATCCATCCATCTTCTAACCACTTCATCCTCTTGAGGGTCTTAGAGCCTATCCCAGCTGACATTGGGCGAGAGGCAGGGTACACCCTGGACAGGTCGCCAGACTATCGCAGGCCTGACACATAGAGACAGACAACCATTCACACCTACGGACAATTTAGAGTTATCAATTCACCTAATCCCCAATCTGTGGGAGGAAGCCAGAGTGCCCGGAGAGAACCCACACTGACACGGGGAGAACATGCAAACTCAGACAGAAGGGCTCCCACACCCGGGATCAAACCGGGAACCCTCTTGCTGTGAGGCGACAGTGCTAACCACCACACCACTGTGCCACCCCAGGAATAACATATCATACTAGAGTATTTTGTTTATTGTTTATTGTTCAAGATTAGTTCAGAAATGGCTCTAAGCCAATTTACTGGCTGATATCAGCTTATTACAGATATGAGTTGTTTTTTTGTTTTGTTTTTTAAGTAAAGATTTTTTGGGGCATTTTTGCCTTTATAGATAGGACAGTTAAGCGTGAAGGGGAGAGAGAGAGGGGTAATGACATGCAGCAAAGGGCCACAGGCTGGAGTCGAACCCGGGCCGCTGCGGCAACAGCCTTGTATGTGGGGCGCCTGCTCTATCCACTGAGCCACTGATGCCCCCAGAGATATGAGTATTGGCTAAGTAACAAGACATGCGTTATATTAATGCGTTATATTATTTTTTTTTTTGCAGTAATTATGTAATATAACATGTTAACAATAGGATTTTGCATAATACAAATACATGTACAATGTCATGTAACACTTCATCACCAGAAATAATATGCTTTTCATTTTGCATTCATCCACTCCATGTCAGATCTGCTAGTGCGCACCTGAAGGATGATGCTGTATTGTGTGTTATCATGTTCCGTGTCTCCATTCATGTACCTGCAACTTCTACAATGTATCTCCCGTTCTGCTTTGGTGACCTAAGACTGTTAGAAAGCAGCGGGGATTAGGAGACGGGTTCTGGTGGTTTTTTCCTCATCTCAGTGATCGGCATATCTGGGTGATGCCGAAAGATGCCCATGTTGGATGTTTTTCCATTCACCTCCCGTACAATGGTGGAGCAACACCAGTGTTGTATTGAAATACATTTCCCTGGCAAACAGTGTTTCCCCTCTGTTAATACTTAGCGCCCCCCTCACTGGTTAGGGCTAAAGCTAAGGGTTTGCTTTAGGTAGAGGGAAACACATATTGATTGGCACATTGGGAACCAACAGGTAGGTCTTCCAGTTCCGGTGTAATAATTTGCGCCCACAGTGTCTGACTCTCACCCTAATCCACTTGTTCTAACCCAGCATTTGTTTATTGTGTTTCATACGATAGGCCTACAAATATTGATCCCTATCTCATAACTTATCAGACTTTGATCCTCTGCCTGCCCGTCCCTGTGTCCAATGCTTTTCATGTATTTGAAAAGGTCTAAGCTATTTAATCGTTTTATATGATCACGCCATTGTTAATATAAGTAGGAGATTTTAATACAAAGTGGTAACAGCTGTATGTGAATGCATGAATGGACCAGACCTGTGCTCCGGAGGAGAACTTTTATACAGTATTGCCCTACTGGATTTGAAATTAATGGCAGCTCACTGCAGGCTGCACTTAGCTGCGGCTTGGTGTGTTGTTGCTGTTAGAAACAGTGTCACCATCACATTGTTTGTTCACCAGAGAGCACTGACAAAATTATTTTTCAACTATAAAATGTCTCAGTAGATATTTTGGTCACAATATTTTGAAAAACTAATTTATAATATCCTTTGTGTATGTTTTGAACTTGTGTAAAAAATGGTGGACACAAAATTCAGTGTCAGACTCTATTTAGTATGCTGATTAAGTGAATTTGACAAGAGTGTATAAACCTACAAACTATTTACCACTTTTTAAAAAAAAATGCCCAAAAACTACTTAAATGATCTTAAAGGAAAATAAGTAAAGACAACATATCACAAGGTGCACTGCTATTTATCACCTGCCGACTTCACTAAAGTGGATGAGAAATGTATTGTTTTTTTTCCAAAGCAAATTTACATTCTCGGTGAAACAGTAGGAATCCACGTTGACTTTACTTCGTCAAACTATCTTTCAGCTCAGTGAAGAGGCTTAACGATTATTAAACTACTGGATTTTGGTTTGAGGTCCTGTGTAGGCACAAAAATGTTCCCTATAATTATGTTAAACCAACATAGTAATGAATTTGAAGGAAAGGCCTGAAGCTGTTCCCTTTCCAGCATTGTGTTACTGCTGAGGGGACTTGAGGCTGCAGAGAGGAGCGATTAAAACTGGGGGTCCAGTTCAACTAAAATTGCTGCTGGTGGGGTCATGTGATGTGTAGGGTCATGTGAAAAGTCACTTCCACTCTGGATAACCTTGTAAAAGATGTCAAAGAGATGTCAAGTATTCTTGGATTTTCATGCTTGTTTCACAATCTAATGAAATGTCTTCAGGGGAGTCCATTTGGTCTGCTGCAGCCCAGAGGTAGATGTTATGTTTAGATTCGTCACAGTCCTAAACAAAGAAACCAGTCCTAACTCACTCCTTATGTCACAAGCAGTCTGTGTTGTTAGCTTTCTGAATTTGCTGAGCCTAAAATATGTTTCGCAAATTATTTAACTTATTAGAGTTGTGCAAACAGTAACATGTTCACATCAACATGTCCGACATAAAAGTGTTTAAACTGTGAATTCTCTCAGAAAGGGAACAGGACTAAAATGTGTCTCTTCTGCATTGTAAAAGCCTGAGAAAAATGGCAAACACAGGTGTATTATTATTGCTGTTGAATTCAAGCTAAATCTCATCACTATAGGCAGCCCAGTTGCCAGAAGAAAATGTTGGCATTGTTGGTTTCTGCAAACCACAGACATAACATTTCTATGTTTCATATGTGTCACATCAACTCTTTTAAATTGACATAGTTCTGATTACATGTGTATGAGCTGAGTTTGTCATCAGGAGGTGCAGGGTATTGTGGGCGGTGCGACACCTACAGTATGTGAGATGGCTGACAAACTGCAGACCACTCTTTGAGACCAACAAACAACAAGGCTGGTTGATTTTTAGTGAGACATCGGCATATTTTCCAGCAGTGATAGTGGCACCAAGACTGGGTATTTTAAGCCGAAATCACAATCTTTTCCATAATCAAATATTTTTTGTGCCTTAGCATTCCCACACATTAACCACAGCATTTTTGAAACACAAAGGTTCAACAAATACACTACATAATAACAAATGTAGCATATCTGTGACTTGCAAAAACCTACAATGCCGACATTTACTTTGGTGTTTGGGAAGCTGAAATGGCACAATGACATGTAGTTTTTCAGTAGTGGAGCAAGTATTAAGATCATTTAAGTAAAAGTAGCAAAACCATGCTGCAAAATTATTCCATGAGAAAATCAAAACTAAATGTCCTCAAAATAGTTAGTACTATGTTGGATAGTTCGATTTATAAAAATGCCCTATATTATTTAAGCATCTGTTTTGTTATGTAAAATCTCAATTTGTAAAGTAACTGCAACTGTAAAATAAATGTAGTGAAGCTTGAAATACAATATTTTTCCATTTAAATCCAGTGGTGTAAAAGTATAGCAGGTAGCGTCAGCAGTGTAAGATTGAAATACTGAAGTTACAAGTACCTCAAATTTAGACTTGAGTTCATTACTTGAATAGATGAACGTGGTTACTTTGTACCACTGTAGTTGTAGTTTCAAGTAGATCTTTAATGGCTAGGTATTTTGGTAACTGATAACAGCAGCACGTCCTGTCGCCTAAATTTAAGACAATTCTTCCTCGTGCTATAATGAAAATAAGTTTTCAAAACAATTTAATCCTCCTGTAAGTGATTTTTTGGCCACTTGAGGGCAGCATAAACACGCTGTAAACAACACTGACATATTTTTACCTTTTAAGTTAACATGAAGAACTTGTTAGCAAAAAGTTATTTACACCTCAAGCAGTCACGGAACAACATTATCATTAATTTGGTTTCTGACTGACGAATGCAAGTCCTGTAGTTTAAGTTTAATATACAGTCTTCTTTTTGCTCTGTTTTGGTTTCCATCAACTCCTGAGAGAAATATTTCTCTCTCTAGATGCTAAATGCTCCACTATATTCAACAGCTATGGCTAACTTTGCCTGCTAACTTTGTCTGCTGTTTCCTGCAGAGAAAGTAGTATGTAGGGGGATTTTAAGAGCATTTTATTCATTTATTTTTTTCTGAAAACAGCTGCTGCTGTGAAAATAACACGGATGAGAGTGGTGAGAGTAAGTTGTGGACCAGAAACCAAAACAATGAGCTAAAAGATGCTAAAATGCTCCATAGAGCTGAAGGGAACTGTAGAGTCAAGTGATAATTATATGTAGGGTCATCATTAGGAGCCAACCCCTCAGATATATGTAGTTATTTGATCCATTGTGATAGTAAAACATGTTGATAAATAGTAAGTTTGGATTATTTTGTTGTTTTTTTTAAGTACAGATTAAAAGTAGAAAAACTCTCACTGATGCACAAGTGGACTGCGTTGCTGAGCTGCTATTGGTATGAAAGTGGATAGATTTTGTTTTTAAATGTATTTATATAAATATTTATATGTATACGACAGCTGCTGCACTGCCATGCAGAGGGTTTTGGTGCCACAGAAAACCAAAAGCACACTTAAGAACCTCAGGATCTCAGCTGTAGGAAACCACAAATGGTTCTTTAATTTTCAGGGGGAAAAAACTGTTTACAGATTCAGAGGTTCTTCACAGAGTAATATGCTAACATACCATTTTAAAGCCACACAAACCTCTATATAACTTTCTTTTTTTAAGCAAACACAAGGTTATCAGATCAAAGGATATTTATTGTGCCCTGAGGTCTACGCTGTGTGTACTGTAATGGCCCAGTGTGTATACAGAGTTAATCCTGGACTGACAGGCAGGGACAGTGGGGTTCTGACGGGGCCGGGGGGCTCAGTGTCTGCGGGGGGACCCAATCGTGGCTCTGGTTCTGTCTGGGACCCGTCTGAAAGCCCGGCACTGTCAGGCTGGCCCAAACACTGCCTGATGGGGCTTTTAGAAGAGCAGAGTGAGTGACGGAGGTTTAGAGGAGATCTGACACTGCAGCCTGTGGTGCTGCTGTTTATGTATGTATGCTGGCCCTCCAAAAACTGTGTTTATGAAAACAGTGGCCCGCTGCCCATCAGATACGAGCTCCGGGGCTGGGACAGGGACAGCTCCTCTGAGAGAACTAAAAGGAGACAGACAAAGATGGAGAGAAAACGACAAGGAAAAGGGACAGTGAAGAAAAGGGAACATATAAAAACAGGTCAGGGGGGAGTTCACTTGATCCAAAATAACTTCCAAACCAGTTTTAGCAAAAACTCTCTTCACTCTTTATTCCCTGTTTACCCACTTTGTCTCATCCTCTCTCTTTCCAAATGTTTCAGCTAGACTCCAGAAGAAGTAGAAAGTGCTTTGCCTCTCTCACTAATCCCCCCTCCTGTCTTTAATTTGATTTCTTCCCTCTGTTTTGCCCCTTCGGTTGTCCTCCTCCTTAATTAGCTCATATCCCTCTGGTTTGCCAGATTGAGGGTGTTGACATGCACACGGCGCAGCCTCCAATCAAATATATATGCTGCCCTCCCAACCAAACATCGCGCACACTTTCTTACTTCTTTTACTTTCAAGGAGCCTAAATTGCATTTCTTTGTGCCTTCCCTTGTGTTTTTTTGCTTCTTGCCCACCGGCTGCTGCAGTAATCTGTTGTTTAATGTTTGAAGTGGCAGATGCAGAGTGGAGAACCTCACAGTTCATGATTATTATATTCTGATTTTCTGTATTTGACTGTATTCTGTGTGCGTTTCTCATGTAAACAAATCCAAAACACTTTATTTTACGACTCTATACGTTTTTTTTCTATGAATACATTGCAGCGACAGCCTCCACATTCTGTATGGTTTTGTGCAGCGTTAACGCTCACACACTTTGCCTCTAAGTTTATTTCACTTGTCCTTGATCATTTCAGCGTTATCAAAGGAAAGCGGAGGGAAAACTGCCTCTCAAAGTTCACATTTCAAATATTTTAATTGTTTTATGCAGCTTTCATTTATTTTTCTAATAATCCCCCGAGGCGGCTGGAAGACTGTTTACTGTCTTTGATTTGCAGTCCTGTAGCTTTTACTTCAAGCGTTAATTAACCTTCAAATGGAGAAATTATAGCAGGCACACAAGTACGCGTGCACGCCTGACAACCACACACGAACGCACAGACACCAACAATGGAGGACAGTTTTTTTTTTCTTCTGCTTTTCATCTGAGATCTCCCTTCCCTGCTTCTTTCTCTCTCAGACGCGTATAGCAGACTTACAACATGCAAGTCGACATTTATTCTCTCTGTCTCTTTCTCCTCCTCATTCTTTTTGTGCACCAAAGTCTAACTCAATCTGGGCCTCCGGATTCTTTGAACTTCTGTCAGCGCAGAAATAACATTACAGGTTCAAAGACAACAGATATCTGTTTTCTGCTCAGAACCAGTTAATCTGCCTGCCTTTCACTTCCGTTTGTCTCTCTCTCTTCGGCTCCTTTTCGTCCTATATGTCATCATTATGGCGTTTTTTTTTTTGTTCACTTCTTACATAGCTGGTAAAACATTGTATTATTTTGATATAGGCTCTCATTAGCTGTTCGGTTTAATTAAAAGAGCTCATTCATATGAAAATGGGAAGCTGATAGTGATTTCTTTCCCTAGCAACAATCGCTAACCTTGCGCGGCAACTCTTAATTAGAAAACTGGCTTGATTGACATTGAGTGCGCACTATACACACTTATACACACACATGCATACATAAGCGTTCTGTAAAACAATATAATGTACCTCTGACTTGTGTAATAGCAGTAAAACTAAGAATCTCTCACATAGCATCATGCTAATACGAGGTATCTGTAGAGAAATAAATAATTTATATATAAATACACACACTCTCAAAAGCTCTATTGCCCTGTGTTTAAGGACATTATATTATTGGTATATACACTATTGTATTTTCTTTCTCCTCTAGCCCTCTCCTCATTTGTTTCCCGGTCACGCCTCACGTCGTCAGCGCTCTGATAGGTTAATTCATGCAGTGTTTACTGTCCCGAAAAGATTCCCATCAGGCCTTTCTCCCCTCTGTTTTCCCTCTCCCCCTCGCTCCTCTTTTCACCGCCTCATGGCTGCATATTAATCATCAGGTGTGTGTACATAACATCATTGCAGGCAGACAACAGAGGAGCAGAGGCCGTTCGAGGGTGACACTGAACGGCAGATACAGTGACTGATAGCACAGATTAAAATATCTCCCTCTCTTCTTTCTTCATCTTGATTCCACATCTGCGTTCTGGAGCATCAAATGGCCGCTTTATTATTATGTTACAACTCTCTATAGGACATATCAGTGCTGGATGACACACAAGTACACACAAGTTATATGACACACTGGGTGAAATTGCCAAGCACTTTAAAATATGTACCGATCTACATTTCTGATGACTGATTGTGAAGTAATAGTTTACTTTCATCCTCCATTTAGTCAGACTCACGGGATGTAGACTGTGTGTATACCGAGTCCTCCTCCTCTTCTCTTATCTGTGTGGCATCATTTTCAAAATCCCCATTGCTTCATGAAGCTAGTCTTGCATAGCCCGACCTATCTTTACGCTAGCACTGTGTGTGAAACAACAACCTCCCAGCCGTAAACCAACATGCTAAAACATCTAAAATGTTTTATGTGCATGGCATTTTGTTTTGCAGGGTTTTAGCCATGTTTATGCCAGCGCTCGCCTCCTCAGGTGCAAATGTTCCACCAAAACAAGTTCCCCTCTGACACTGTTTTGCAGGGACACTGTCGGTGCATCCTGGGCTTAGTGACACGCAAGATGATTGTGATTGGTTTAAGGAAATACAAACAACCTACAGTGTTTTTACACCTTTATGCAGAGTTATGACGGATTCATTCATGCATCTAAAACCGGTGCACAAACAGTTAATGAATGATAGATAACACAGTGTACCATAGCTGCAATCATATTTATGATGCATGATTACACACATTAACAGATTCTTGCAGCATGTTGTGAACATTTATTTACTAGTTAAACACAAATATTGTACAATTATTCCCATGGAAAGGGTTAGATTGTTAAAAACCCATGAATAGAAGTTCATTCTTGATATTAGAAATAGTATTTTATGGATGTTTCAGAGATTGTTGTTGACAAATACATTAATGAACACCTACAGATGCCCTCATCACTACACTATAGTGTCTATTTATAAATAAATAAAATGTTATAATTAGGGTTGTTTGCACAGTCCAGTATCACATGTATATCCCAGTGGACTATGAGCAGCAGTTCTAAAAGAACGTCAGCTTCTGCAGATGAAGATATTTTGTGTGATAAGGAAACCCAATATAAAAATGAATCAGACAAATTATCATGAGCATTTATTTTGAAATACAGTTAGTAGTTTAATAGTTTCTTCAGCTATAAAGTTTCAGGATAAAAAGAAACATGTCGTTTATTTTTTCTCTGCATTTCTTATCCTTAAAAAAAATAAATAAAAAAAAAAAAAAAAAAAATATATATATATATATATATATATATGTATATATATATATATATATATATATATATATATATGTATATATATATATATATATGTATATATATGTATATAAACAGACTATTGTCTGTTTTTTCTTCTTTTGCTCATAGCCGATTAGAAAAACGTCCCCCCAAAAAAACCTTTTAACCGGGAAAAAAATGGTAGAAACCTCAGGAAGAGCAACAGAGGAGGGATCTCTCTTCCAGGACGAACAGACGTGCAATAGATGTCATGTGTATAGAACAGATATACAACCAAATATACCAATGGTATAATTTATATGGTCAAAAATGACACATAGGAGTTTTACTGAGAAGTTCAGAAAATATACTTTTACCAGCCTGTTTCTTCTTATCTCTTTTGTATGTTTCAAGAAATTCAGGTTTATTCACACAGTTAATTTGCCCAGACAGACAAACAAACAAACAAACAAACAAACAAACATGGGTGAGCATATAAATAACTAATCATGAGGCTGTTTGGGCCAGTAGCTTCACCTGCCCTGCCACCAGCGGGTCCGCCGGTCTGTCTGCTCTCTGCAGAGGAGGACCAAACTGAGAAATCAGATTAGACATACTCCCGACTCTTATGCGAGGCTCGGAGTGTGTGCGGATGGGAAGATTTAATGGAGGATTGGGGTTGAGGGGTTGTCTCTTTAGTGATGTCAGGCCCAAGGCTTAAGGGTAGTGTCCCACGGAAATGAGCCATTAAAATTGAGGATTTATTTATTTTTCTCCTTCTCCTTCTCCCTCTCTGCATTTGGCATGGGGTGCAGAAGTCAGGCAGACTGTTTGGGAATGATTTGGGGGGACGGGCCGACAGCCGGCGCAGTAGACCAGTCTGTGAGTTAGATTTCATAAATGGAAATGCACTTTCGATTATCATGCTTTTATTATTTAATCAGCAATATCTGGTGGGGGGTTGGGTGTCTTGAATGCTTCCGATTTGCCCAGACAGTCGTTGAAGCATGTAACTGGATCTCTTCTTGTCACAGACAGACATTGCAGTAAAGTTAAGTGAGCACAATATTGACTCTCTGACTGGCCTTCTCTTTATATAACTTCTGCTGCAGTTCTCCACCTTTCAGCACTTTTCTGCAGTTTTGTTTTGTGTTCTCGAAAAATAAGCCCCAGACGTACAAGACCAGGCCGGTTTCAGGCAGATAGGAAGATTGCACAGGAGTGAGTGATGTGGTTGGAGTTACGGATGAGGTGTTGCTTTATCAGCCAGCACGAAGGCAGGATTGGTGCTCTGAGCAGACCTTTGATGTGAGTCGTGATCCAGACGGCGAGGAGGTGAGCTATCATACATCAACGATGAGGGGCGATGAAGTTTAGACACAGATGAGCAGCGCAGAAACACCAAAACAAACTCAAACCACAACAAGCAAATCTTATCACAGCAACAGATCATCTGGAAATGGGGCATTTTCTAGTCTGGCACAGAGTTCTCTGTTTGCTTAAAATAGTTTGTCTTACTGTCCTGTCTTTAACGCTGTGAAGCCCACTAAGTATGAGTTTCTCACGCTGTCTTTACTTATAATTTGTTGAGCTAAATCGATTGAAAGAACATTATCTGCAACAATTTTTATTATACATTAAATATCAGAAGACATTCCCCAGTTTCAGGTTTCAGTTTTATAGGTTTAAAATTCAACTTCTTTGGACTGTTGGTTAACTAAAAGAGTCAGACAAGACAAAACAGGGACACTGTGATGGGGATTTTTCCCTCTTGTTTTATGTTTTCTACACTAAGTGGTTCATGGGTAATCTGAAAAATAATCAGTTTTGAAAATAAACAGTAGTTGGTTAGTTGCAGCAGAAGCCCTGGCAGAAATGATGTGTAACCCATCCAATAGTGAAATCAAACGCTGTAAAATAATCTTATATACTTTAAGATGATCACAGACAATGTGCAGTAGAAGGTAACAGTGAAGGAAAAACAGAGACAGAGTGTTTTTAGGTGAGACAGACTGAACACTTGCTGATGTGATGAATACAAACTGTAAAACACCCACTGTATGTGAGTTTTGTTACTGGCTGTGTTTTCTGTAAACACCAGCAATGAAACACTGAAGTTTGTCCCTCATCCACCATTTCAGAGACGAGGAGCAGAGCAGAGCGTGGGGACGGTTGCTTCTGGGGCTCCAGCTTTCTCAGTGGTCCCGAATTTTTTCTATTCCCTAAAGAAATCTAATATAATTGAGCACATGTTCTTCTGTTGGTCTGATATTAAATTTATTGTATTGAAGACCACATGTAGCAGATTTGTCAGCTGAACTTTCATTCTGTGAACTCTACTCCAGCGTAGTACAACAACAATAATGCTGTTTACGCCAGATACCGACCCTACCTGTTATGTAACTTAAAACTAGTAACATCTGACAATTTTTGCCCCTTTTTAGGTGGCAGGAGCTGAAATGAGTCATCCTCAACATTAGTTGTGTTTTGGTTTGAGAATGATGAAGACAGCTGGAGATGAATTACATACAAAATAGGATGTTGGCTCTACAGGATGATTTCTTTCCTTGGCAACTATCATGTTCTTCTCAAATGATGTAGGGCTGCAGGATTACAGCCAAAATCATAATTACTATTATTTTGATTAATATTGAGATCACAATTATTTATCACTAGTATTTATTGTTTTTAAGGAAAAAATATTTTAATGCAACTTCACATTTAAATAACAGAGCTCTGCTTTCACTTTCATGTTGTGCTACATTCTTGCTATTTAACAAATCTTCACCTGCATTCAGTGCATCTCCTCTATCCACTGCTGTATTTATTTATTTATTTATTTTCACTGTACCACTGTAGCGTCGCTGTCATGGATGTCTGAGCTGATGCTGATAGGACAGGGATTGGCCCTCATGCATTCATTGTACTGCCAACATGTTGTCACTCCCAACTAGTCACATATTGCCACTTGGTCAGTGGACTTTGACGTCTACATATGACGAGTTAGGTATCCTGCGTGTGTCTGGGATGCCATGTCAATTTACACCTGTTACATGTATTGCCTTTTCAAAATACACTTAAGTTTTCATAGGAAAAGGAATAGTTCCTGCTCGTTAGATTCATACAGTCTTTTTTAGTAAAACAACTCGCATTTATGTTTATTACCTTGTGCTTCAAGCGCATGTGGTTAGGTTAACCCCTTATGAAAAAAAAAAACATCATGGTTTGGCTCAACAGTCATTGGAGAAACGAACACTGGGCTCCTGGGTGAAAGTCTGGTGTTTGTTGGACCCATCCACTTCCCCTCCCATCCACCCTATGGGGACTTTCCATCTCCCTAAAGTATGTTGTTGCCCAGTGGCATATTTAAACTAATGCCACCCAGCAGCGTATCATACTGCTGTGAAAGGATGCTTTTTTCATCTGACACAGAAATCATTGACCAAGTGGTGGTATTCGATGATTGGTTCTGCAGGTTGTGATGCTTTTTCTGTTGGTTTAACAAGTCAGTGGTGTTGCTTTGCATTGCAGACACAAGTCTGATGTACTCTTTGCAGATGACTTGTTCTCTCCCGAATCTGAAATACTTCAAAAGAATGGATGACGATGATTGATAAACAGACGATTTTTGAGTTGACCGCCTGCAGCACAGATGTATGGCCTGCACACAGCGGCAGCTCTTCTAAAGTGGAGGTTGACTGTTAGATTAGGAGGCACTTGATGTGATGGGCAGCAGAGTTTACTGTGAGCGGAACACATATTTTAAATGTTAATATCACAGTTGATCATGATTCATTTAATTGTGGGAAGCCAAAATTGTGATCATGATTAATATTTGATTAATTATGAAGCCCTGAAATGATGAACAGATTTTTAAGCATTCTAGTATCTCACATGTCTTGACAACAGTGCATATAGCTGCTGTAGATGGAAAAAATCTCCCTGGGGGAACATGCCCCTGGACCCACCTCGGTTTGGTCTGATCCCCAGATATTTTACAGCGTCTGGCTCCGCCCCTTTTAGAAACTTGAAGTTGACACATTTATATTTAGCACTGCAGCGCTGTATGTTTTTGTTTTGCCATGTATGTCTTTGCAGCAGTGATTTGGACTGCCCAGAGTTCATGTAAATACCACACTCACCACAACCACGATGGTCATTGTCGTGGTCTGATCGCTCTCCATCTGCTGATCTCTTTGTGCATTAATCTCTCAGTCTGTTTATTAAAATGTGCGGTTGATTTGAAACCTCAGTGAACTGCGAGGATTGAATCCACTTCAGGATCTTTTCATATGGGAAGCGTTAGCTGACTGTTTCACTCATCTGGGTGTTGTTTTGACTTATGGAGACACATCTTGGTTCACTCATTCATTTTCTTCCCTCTGCTAATCTTTTCTTTCCTCTTCATCCTAATGAAGCAAAACTGTTTCCAAACAAACATCGTTGCTCTGTTCCTCTCATCTTCCTCCTTCTGTCAGGAGGTCTTCCTCAACTTTTCTTTCTCCTTCTGTGTCTCCCCTCATTTTGGAAACCATTTATTTTTGTAGTCCAGTGCTGATTCTTAGCTATCGTGTGATAAAATATCAACAATGTAACACTTGTCTTTTTGTTGTAACTGTAGAGGCTGTTTATCCTGAGGCAAAATTTAGCTTTCTAACACTAACAAAAATAAATTTTAAAGGCAAGATACTCTATTTAAACATTTCTATTCAGACTGTTGTGTATAATTATAGAGAACTACCAAACCAAACTCACATTCCTTTTACATGTCAACATACTTGGCCAGTAACTAAAGCTGACTCTGATTTGTTTAATCAAAATTATAATCATAATCATAATTGTGAGAGACAGAGAATAAATAATAAAGAAAATATAAAAATGGCACCAACTTGCTGACAAGTTGGAATAGAGAATTGAGAATAAGGGTACAATATAAAATGGAGGCATTAAAGATAAAATACTTTGTTGGATTTGTTGGATAGGAATTTGCTTCGGGGAGCTCATACAAAACAAAAACACACCAAATCCTTTGGACAAAACAGAGGCATAGAACAAATGGTAGAACATGACATGACCATAGTCATTTAAACCTCTCTGCATAAAATTACAATAACTAAAACAGTTAACTCTCTGTGGGGATGTGATCAGCACCACAAACCACTGTGACTGTATACCAGTGTTACCATTACAGCGTCTTATGGACAAAAGTAATTTTAAAAAAAAGTCCCTATACAGGATCTGATTTGACAACCAGTCTCACCAAAGGCAAAAGACAACAGCACGTGAAAGGTTAAAAGCTCATTTTATTATCTAATATACTAAAATCAAACAGGGAAATATTCATGAGGTCCTCATCTCGCTACTAATAAGAGCCGGTGTCGATGTCTACATAGTAGGTGAGGCAGGGGGAGTCCAAGGTTAAGGGTCGCGTCGTCACAATTTCTTGCTACTTCAGTCCATTCACAAACCAACACACTCGGTGCAGTCCTCTTTGAGCCACACCGAGGACAAAGGTGGTAACACTTCAGCCCTCAGGAAGTCACCTCTGCGGTGCCACAGGTGGACGCTTGTCTGTACAGACAGAGCTAAACCAGAATGTGAGTGGAGTTTTACTAATTATTCACACAAACCTCACATGCACACCATTCCTGCACAGAGGGAGGACAACCAGAATAAGAGACAGCAGTGTTTGCAACACATGCTTACATAACCTCAGTGTGAGGAGGCACACTCAGACACACCTGCCTTCAATCAGACCCAAACTCACAGCCACTGGCTCACAGCAAATGTGAAGTCCCTCCACCACACACACACACACACACACACACACACACACACACACACACACACACACACACACACACACACACACACACAAAACAATTCCCCACAGTGTCAACAAGTGTGAGGGCAAGTCAGTGTGACACTGAATGATACAAGTCTACATGTTACAGTTGGTTATTAAAAAAAAAGGAGCGTCTTTTCCCCTGTCCTCCTAACCTGGTCTCACTCCGAAGCTGTCGAAATCTGGCTGTTGGGCAGTGACTTATGGCGTCTGACACTGACAAAAAAAGCCGTTTAGCTTTAGCTGTTCTGCTAAAAAAAAAAAGCCTTTAACGTCAGCATGATACGCAGTCTGTCGCTGTTATAGTTAAATAGTGCTCAGCAGCATCATGGGGAAACACGGTGGGACAAGAATTAAAGGCGCCAAAAGTCCAAGTAGGGCTCATCAAACACAGACTTTCACCTGGGAGAGTGGTGTTCGTGTCCCGTAAGATTTTAAAGCCAAACCCTGTTCTTTTTTCTAAACCTAACCACATGCTTTTGTTGCCTAAACCTAAACGCGTGCGTTTGTTGTTGGAGGGAAAAATAAGGTCAATTTGCATTGTTGTACTGACGTAGTGCGTTTATTTCGAAAGAGACTGTATGTAATGGTAAATTTCCTGTGAAAACGGACGTGTATATTGAAAGAAGACAATGCATGAAACAGGCAGAACTTGACACGGCGTCCCAGAACGCCTTTCACATGCCCTCTTCATGTATTCTAATGTCAGCAATGTAAGTTTTACAGTGCTGAGCACTATAGATGAGTGAGGGCATGCAATATAAATTCAATTATCACACACACACGCACACACGCACACACACTCTCTCCTGACCCCCTACTCAAGTTCGGTTCGAGGGATGAAAGAGGAAAGCAAGTTCTCGATCATCATCCATCCATTTTCTTTCTCTGTTTGTCTCTGTCCATCCTGTTATCCTGCTCAAACACTCTTAAATTCAAACACATTCAATCACCCTTTGCATCGCTCACTCTGTCATTTAGCCTTGGACTGTGTTAGTGATGCTGCGGCTCCAGCCTTTACACACTGTCCTCCTGCTGTATCCTGTGACTCTGTAGCATGGATGATTTCTCCCCCTGGGTTTTCAAATTTCTTTTGTATAAATATGAATGAAGTGCCGCAGCTCGGCCGTGTGCAGTTTGATTAATTAGAACATGCTGAATAATAATTTCACTCACTTCTGCTGCCTACGAAAACACTGCAGGCAAGGTATGAAGCGACTGTACACACACAAATAGGCATGCACATAATTGCTACCACAGGAGGAACGGACACATGTAGACATTTACAATCAGGTTACCCTACTTTGATCCATCGGTCCAGGCCTCCAGGCTTTGAAAACCTTTTGGTATCTCGCTCAGCGCTCAGACCATATGGTTATTGTGGTTAGTCTGAGTGTAATATAGAGGCTTAATGACATAACTCCCACCTGGAGAAGCAGGCTTTGAACAGCCATTATTAAGCCTGGTGCAGAGATAAGGCAGCCATTAGCCAAGCTTGATCATTTCATGGCTACTGCAACAACAATAAGAGTGACAGCCCCTTAACGTTAACTGCACCCACTGAGACGTGCTGCTTTCTCTTTTTTAGGCATGTCTGCGGGGACGTGGTGGAGGGTATTGTGTGTGGGTCAGAGGCCGTTTTAAATAAGCAATAAATGTTAAATCTGCCTGACATCTTCAGTATCCATTACTGCAAAGAGCATGCTGGGGAGGAGACAGAGACGAAAAAAGCGGGAGTGAAACTGGTAGACGGAGGAGATGAGATCAATAGAGGCAGAATGGAGGATTGATTCAGGCTCTTAGATCTTTCAGATTAGTGGCTCGATTAGAGACAAATATGGAGGCTTATTCATGTGACCTTAGCAGTGACAGCCTGAACTAAGTGGTCATAGAGTAATTACATTCAAACCCCAATATCCCACTGATGCTTGAGATTTGGAGATGACTGCTGCGCTGGATTTTCTAGAATCTTACAGGACAAAAACAATGTTTGTATGGCCCAGTTTTTATACATGGCTGTTGCACTCTGTCACTAATGTTGCTATGTACTGAAGATTTAACACTCAGTTAATCTTTTCATTGGTCAGTGACACGACACGGTCTCACTTCTGTGCTTGAGGGCAGTTTCTGTTTTACAGCAAAATATTACCAGCAGACCCAGAGGCGTTAAACGCAGCAGTTATGAACAATGTGAACCTTTATGTGGTCTGAATGTGCCAGTCCAAAAATAACGCCCATGCAAATGTAAGCAAATACACCATGTGTGCAAGTCAGTGCATTATCTGTTGGCTCTTGTCGTCTGTCAGGCCAGGCAACTTTATTGGTAGAGCACCTTTCAACAACAAGGCAATTCAAAGTAAATGGTAAATGGATTGCACTAATATAATGCCTTTCTAATCTTACAACTACTTACAACCACTTCATATTCACCCATTCACACACTGGTGGCTGAGGCTACCATACATGGTGCCACCTGCTACTCAGTTACTCTTGCTACTGCTACTCTGCTACTCTCACACACCAATGGAACAGTCATCTGGATCGGGTTCAGTATCTTCGATATGTGGACTGGAGGAACCGGGGATTGAACCACTGATCCTCTGATTAGTGGACAACCCGCTCTACCTCTGAGCCAACCACCCCTGCATTGGCAGTTATGAATAAAAGTTTTGAAAGCATTTTAGATTCACTTGCACAATCAGGCAAGTGGTAAAAAAAATTAAACACATCATTTTTTTCCGAGCTGATGATAGAAGTAGCTAATGAGTGAGCCACCCTGATTCCTCCTCATTTCTGTTGAGAGCTGGACATGCACAGTGCCAACCTGTCACTTGTATGAAAATGGCGCTGGGTAAAAACAGTTTATGAGCCGAAGCACAAGCGAGCATTTCAGTTAACCTGGAGACAGAAGTTTTTCAACTCTCTATTAGTTTTTACACAGAAGTAAACAGTATCCATCCATATCCATCTATAAAAACCTCCAATTACTCCTATCCATCCTCCTGGATCCCACCCCTGCCTACCTTCCGTAAAGTTGGATCCCTCCCAACAGAAGTTTTAACTGGGTGGTGTTAGAAGATGTGAGCAAAACTCCAACTATGTATTGCCCAGTTTGCTGCAAGTTTTAGAGCAAGGTGAATGTAAAGGGTTCAGTTTTTCAATACCACGCAGAAAGATGAACATTGAGGGCAGAAATTTTTTATTTAAAGACATACATGCACCCAGAGTGATAGAGACGAGTGATGAGAAGACAACACTGTGAGTGAGTGGGAGTAGGAGGTGGGGCTATGATGGTACTGCAGCAATGTGTGTGTCAACTTGCATTTAGAGAGAAGGGAGAGCATATTGGTATCAATATTATAGATACTGTGGAAATTGAGTGTTAAAACTGTTTCAGATATTCAGAATCGATCGATAAACTAATATTTTCAACTCTATTTTAAAGAAGGGCTCTTTATGTGTTTGTACTGGACAGTTGATGTTCCTGAAAAAGAAAATCAGTTGATTTAAAGACATCTCCTTAATATTATAAGTCTATGGGAAAGTCTTTTTGGAACCCATTTCATCACATGACGGACCCAGAAGTTGTAATTCCACAGTTTGGCCACTATGTTGAACTGGCTTCAAAGTCCAGCACTGTTTCTGGGGGCTTGTGTCATGGGGTTAGGAATGACTGTGTGCATCATAACCAAGGGATAATGTCAGTAATATCTGAGTAAAATGCATACTTTGCTTGTCACGTGTGAATGCGGTACAGAAACAAGCATACGAGTAGACTGTACAGTAGACATACTATGGAGCAGTCTTTGTGTCGACATAGATGCAGTTACTGTATTCCACTGATGTAGCCTGTGTCCTGTGTAATTAATGTAGCTTACGGGTTGTTTATGAGTGGCAGGTGAAGTTTACTTCTGTTGCCCACACTGATACGACTGCGAGAGATACGACAACAAACAACACTTACAGCGAGAATTAGCAGAAGGAAACCCCCTTTTCTACCATGCACAATGCTGCTGTGCGGACGGCCATTTTAAATTAGATGAATAAATTTGGAAGCTTAATTATTTTTGGTGCTTTAAGCTATTATTCTCCTCTATGGGAGAGTGAGGGATGAGATGAGAGAAAGGGAAAGGATATATGATCCCTAGAAGACAAATGTATTTGCTCAAAATCTCATTTTTTTCCCTCCCCTACTTCTTCTGTGTCTCTCCTTCAGTCCCCGATAGGCATACCGGTAACTTTATTTCTTTCACCCGTCATTAGATTGGCTCCAAACAAAACAAACTCAATTAACCTCATTTCTCCCCCTTAATTCTCTATTTCTAGAAGACTCCATCCAGCTCACACACACACACACACACACACACACACACACACACACACACTGATACTGGTGCTGTAGTGAAAGTGTAGCATTAATGTTAACAAGCAGCGGTAAACGCAGCCTTAATCAGTGTATAGAGTCGTTATTAGCCGCAGCCTGTCAGTCCCTCCACTCTCAGCCCCACACATGGTGTTTTTGGCCAAGTGTAATTCAATCAATTCACACTAACTCTCTCCTCCTCCCCTCTTTTCCTGCTGAACTTGCCAGGTCATGTTCTGTGGCTCGTATGTTTGATTGAGGCCTCCCTCTCGTGTCTGGGAGAGAGGGGAGGTGGGCTCCACGGGGAGAGACGGGCCGGTCGCATCGGGACTGAACTTCCCTGAGCTGGGAAACAATTACAACTCCCCCCCTTCCTCATCTCCTCCCTCTCCTCTTCATTTCTGCTCTGTCTGTCCGCCACTATTCTTTTCTTTCGCTCTCTTTTGCTTTAACACTCCGTCTCTTCCATCCCAGTCCTGGGGCACTATATACCCCCTTATTTATTTATGTATCAGGAGACGGAAATGGACTCCCACCCAGGGAAGAGGGGTGAGAGGGAGGTGAATTGTGAGTGCGTGCGCATGGATGGGAGTGTTTGCATGTGTGTGTGTGTGTGTGTGTGTGTGTGTGTGTACATGCAGGCATACAGTATATACAGTATGAGATGCAGTATTTAAAGATATGTTGTGGAGTTTCTGACCACTGCTACGAGGCAAAGTTTTTATGAGTGCCTTCCCCTTGTAGTTTGTATCTTGCACATGTGCATGAGAGTGCATGTGCAGGTGGCGTGATACACTATCCTGCTGTCAGTTTCATGCTATTCTGCTGATTGACAGTAATGAAATGTATCAAGGTGCTGATTGACGTTTTTTTGATGTTTGTTTTTCTTTTTCGTTGTTGCTTTGTTTGTGTGTTATTTATTCTTCCTCCATAAATGTAAAGCTGCTTTCACACCACTGCATGGTAACCACCCTGACAACTGCCCCTACAGTACCTGCCAGAGTATCCCCCCAAAAAGCAATGCATTTAAAAGTGTAATATAACTCCCAAACCTCTTTTTGCAGTTTAAAATCTGCTGCTGCTGCTGCCATTACGGTCCACAGCTGTGATAATAGGCAGGTGCTTTGGCGAACACTGGCAGACGTGCATGTTAGCTTGAAGCTGCGTACTGTAGCAAGAAAATGGAAATCACTGAAACTATGAAAGGTTTCTAAATATTTGGACAGTTTACCAGTCATCTGAAGTTTGGTGGAAATTTATCCCAGGCTAAGTTTTTCTTCTGGTTGTCTTTATAAGTCGTTAGTGCCATAACTCCGGGTATTTAGACACAAACAGTATCAGCTCCTCCATTTTGTTTTCTTACTGCCTCTGTGACGCCCACTGATAAACCAAAGCAAGGCAGCAACTGCCAGAGGTTCAACATGGTGCTTGTTCATGTGGGCGGCAACCACTTCGTACCCCTACCAACTTGTGCATAACTGCTTCCACTTTGCCGCCTTCCTCTCACTGAAAAGCCTTGAGGCAGCAAGTTACAGCGCAGCAGTGTGAAAGCCCCATAAACATGCTTGGGTCCCTTGAAAGATGATATAAGCTATAATTATTACTATTGTTATTAAGACTGGAAACATGGGTGTAAATAATACAGGATTTAAAATATTTCAATATTTGCAGATGTTTCATGAGGTGGGAAATGCATTCAACGTGTTTCTTAGGCCTCAAGGAGACACACTTAAATGTTGTTTCCATCAAGCATTCCAGTTCAGTTCAGTTTAGTTTGGTATTTCTCTATTTCCAATAGAGCCATCTCCAGTTTTCATCACCACTCTGTTGGTTTACCTAGCACACTGATCTGATACTAACATGCGGACCTGAATCACTGCAGTCTGTTGATCGGTCAATAGAGCATTGTCACTCTTGCTCAGGGCTGAGTTGTGGCTGGTTGTGAGGCTTATGCAACAACTGTTCATACTGTGGCAAGTTTTTAATACATCAGTAATTACAACCATAAAATGAAAGGATGTTATGCTGCCTCTAGTACCAGCTGTAAAATTATGAATTTATTTATTAAATTAAATAATTTGATTGAAATTCAAATTTTATGGAGGAATGTTGACTTGAAATGTCATGAAAAGGCATGAGCTGACAATGTGAATCAATCAACACACCTTAAATGTCTATATGACAACTCTAACCATTTCACATGATTTCATTGTAGTATTATTATTATTATTTATAGTATTGTAATTATTTTATCTTATTATTGTCTCTCTTGAATGACATATGCTTTAATGACGACTGGATTTTTAAGCATTTAAAAAATATAATTACATTTCAACCGGCATATATTCTGTTTCCTCACTTGGATAAAAATGTTTCAGAATGTTTCTCTGATGCGCTCCAGCAGCACTACACCCCTGCTCTTGCTCGACAAGGACTTAATCCACAAAGCCACTATTTTTAAATATCCAATTGAAAGAGACTCTCACTCCAACCTGGTCTTTTTTGTCCTAAAAATGTCAGCATGCAACCCCATTTCGTGAACGATGAACGAGGTGCAGACGTTCCTCTGAAAAGGAAATCCAGTGAAAGCTAAATGGGGCAATGGAGGACACAACCCTGCCTACATTTAAGGTACTGTCTGTGGTGGGAACGCTAAGTGGATCTAGTGTTTAGGTTACTTTTGGTTCCAGAGGTACTATACTGAAAGTTTAAGACTTAAGACTACAATGAGTGACACTGAAATTAAACATATGAAAACTTCACAGGGCACACTCAGTTCATATTTAGTGTCGCGCATTTTGCAACTTGAAGAGCACATGAACCATAAGGCCCGTTTCCACTTAAGAAGGCAGGAACTACTACAGGAACGTCCTCTCGCTCGGCCCTCTCAACCGCCGTGTCTCCACTGAGAGAGCGGAGTAGGAGGAAGGTTCCTGTAAAGTTACCGGGCTCTGTATGTGACGTAATCGTTGCGCGACCATTTTGACCGGGGCGACGTAGGGCCGTAGGGACGCCGTTAGCCATTAGCCATTAGCGGTGTCTGTAATAACTCTGGTCACGGTCCGTGAAAAAAATATTGTTTTTCCAGCGGATGTCTCAGTTACAACATAATTGAGCTAACTGGAGTAGTTTCATGTCGTATCCGACAACCGGAGGCTATTAACAGATGACGTCCTGATGTTAGCTTTGCTGCTGCTTTTAGCTGTCCCTGTCAGCTGATGCTTTCTAGACATCGTGATTTCCCAAAACTGAATAAATACCACACATAGCAACACAAAACTGCTTTGCTAGTTCAATCATGTTGTAACTAAGATATCCGCTGGAAAAAAAATATTTTTTTCATGGACCGTTTATTGAGTTATTACAGACACCGCTAACAGCTAACGGTTAGCCCAGCGAATCTACGATAACCATGTTATTAATTACAAAACGTCACATCCCTCCTTGAGTATATCCAATCAGCACCAAGTAATCCCCAAGCCCCAGCCAGGAGTCTTTCGGGGCCGTTCTGAGTACCTACTCCGAGGCAGGGACTTGTTTAGCCCCTGTAAAAGTTCCGGAACTCTGTCCTTCGGGGGTGGTTCCTGCGGTGGAGACACGCACCAACGGCGTGGAAACGGGCCTATAGAGGATGTTGCTATGGCAGCAGAGCAGATGGTCTCAGTCCTCTCATCCTTTTATTTTGTTTAATTGTATTTAATTTGTACACACATTGTAGGTGTTATTATAGTTGTCTGTTTATTTAACTGCTATACAGTACTATCTATCTGCACACACACACACACACACACACATTATAAACCCCTTTAACAAGAATAAATTTTCCAGAGAAAAGTTTTAAATTGTGCATGAAAATTGTTCTGCAACAGCTGATTGTTACAGATCTCCATCTTGACTGCATTTTAAAGCAGATGTAGCCCTGCTCATATTGCAAAGTTTTCTTTCTAACAGGGGTGACTTACCGTGCAGTAAACGCCTGCTTTAAAAACCTCAGCCAAAAAGTCTCAGCTACAAAAAAAAAAGAAAAAATCAACTAAAATGGAAAAGACAGAGAAAACAAAGCAGGCTTACCATTAGATGAGAAGCTCTGATTGCGACGTGCACTTCCCAGCTCCTTCCTGTGCGCGACCTTTGTTTGACCTCCAGGAGACCCCTTTGAAAGAAGTCAAGGACTTCTGCTCGGCCGCTTTGGGCTCGAGGTGGAGGAAGACGGGGTGAGCCACGGTTCAGAGTGCCAGCTTTCTGTTCGCCCCAGAGCGCACGTTATCACCTCCATCACTGCAGCACACTGTTGTAATTGCAGCCTGTGATCTCTTTCAGGCCGAGCTTTCTTTTTGTTTTCTGAAGGTCTTTCAAATGTTCTCCTCCACCCTGTTGTCACCCTTCAACCCTTTCACTTCAGATACTTGAAAGGAAAATCAGGTTCTTTGCTGAGAGAGAACACTGAGTGAATGTTGCTAGGTCTGTGTTTGAACTACATGTGTAATTTATTGTAAACATCACAAATAATAAGTCGCCGGCCAAACAGTGAATCAGGCTCGATAATGTTTGATTTCTGCTGTATTCTGCTTGACATTCTCTGTACGTTGTCGACTGCTGCTCTGTCAGACTTTTGAATGAAGTGGATGATGGGAGGGGGGGAGTCTTTGATATCCTTATATGTTATAGTCTCACAGCTTTCCAAAGAAAACATGCTTTGCTGTAAGTTTGTACTGGCTGAGGCCGTGGCATGCAAAATGCATGAGATATGAAGCACAGTCATGGTTTAAACGTGAGCTGTGTTTGGCCACTACTTTGTCTTAAAGAGGCACACAATACGAATGTTTGTCGAAATATCAGTTCAAGGAGAAAATCAGCACTTTAGTAAAGTTTTATATTCAGCATTCTCTCCTGCTTATTACACATTTGTTTGAGGTTAAAGGCTTCAAGACTTTGCGTTACTTTAAATCAGACTTTTAAGATTAAAATACAACTGCTGCTTTGTTGTTTGTGGTTCTTGTTTTAAATACACTGAATATTAAAGTTTAATAAATATATTTAAAGTAAAATTAGGTAAAGAAAAACTTGTTATAATAATTTGTCATTAAATGTGTTATAATTCCCAAGATATTAGTTGTGATGGAAATAATTCAAACAGCAAATTTTATTGTACAGATAATTTCATAATGTGTTTCAGCCCATGTTGTATTGTAAAAAGACCTTCAACTATTTTATTGTTCTGTATTTTACTGCAATAAGTCCAGTTTTCATTGGACCAACTTTAAGATTTTTATTGAACCAACTTTGATTGAACTGGATAGATTAGAATATCAAATAAAAACTTCAGCTGTAGTTTATTTGCACAGTAAAAAATGTGCCTAAGCTGCACTGTATGTGTGTGTATGTGCGTGTGTGTGTATTTGCATGCATTTTGCGCGGCTCCGAGGCCGGAGCTCATCACCTGCAGGACCAGCTCTGCTTCCTTATCACTTTGTTCCTCTGTGATTGGCTTTTATCGGCCCTCTGAGCTCTGATTGGTCTTTATCTCTGAGCCGAGCTGTGATTGGGAGGTCATAACTCCTCGCTGCAATGGAGCATAAATAGCCTGATAACACACAGATACCAGAGTTCAGCTCCAACACACTGATAATACTCAACATTATATCCTGACCCTCATCCTGTTTCCAGCAGATCCTCACCCTCTCCGTCCGTACACAGTCCCACCTCCTCTTTAACGTTATGTAACATGTACTTTAATGGGTTCAGTATAAACTGAACGCAGTAATGTAGTTTTTGCTTGAATTTAAGTGTAAGTGTTCAAGTTCCACTTAACTTTTATTGTATTTTATAGTTCTGTGCTCCGCAACATTTCAGATGGAGACATTATGATTTTTACTCCGCTATATTATCAACAGGTTAAAGTAGATTTACAGATTAAGATTTTCTGCATAAAACAAATGATAAGATTATACAATGAAACTATTCAGCAGTGTATAAAATAGTTCAGATTAGCTCCACCACAAACAGCTATGACAATAAAATGCTTCTTACACAAAAACGCACCAGTAATAATAATCCAGAAATGACTGAGGGTGTTGTATGCTGTGCAGATTTTAAAGCCCTTCGAGGCAAATTTGAGCTTTGTGATATTCAGATATATAGATAAAAATGACTTGACTTGACGCTGGTAGTACATGCAAAGAATGGATACAATGATTGTATTACTTGTATTATGATATTAGACAATTTTTTTATTAACTGAACACAGTTTTGGGACTGTAAAATTTCTGGCTCTAAAACCATTTTTGTGTCAGCTGTTTTTCAGAATCTACATCTTTATTTACTTTCTCTCCTCTCTGACATATCGTTCTCTGTCTTAACTGAGAGTTAATTTCAGTAGTTCCAACTTTTTGTCTTCAAAATATTCCTGTAGTGAAATATGTACCTCTAGGGGGTAGTAGTAATCAGGAGTGGTTAACCCAGTGGCTGATGAGTGTTCTGTGAGTGTGTGTGCTTTTCTGAAAAGAAAGAAAATGAAAAGAGGAGATGGAAATGAGGAAAAGAAAGACAGCTTTAATAACATTCTCATAAAACACAGGCACTCCGAATGCTTCTCTTAAATTCTTCATTTCTGGAGAAGAGTTGAGACAGATTATTATCAGTGATTCTGTTTGCTGTAATTTTATGTACATTTTACTGGCTATTTAAATGACTCTAAATTTATAAATCCTGAGCGTCATGTGACGACAGTTTACTGTGCATGAAGTGGATGTATGCAGCCTGTGCTGAAACATATTCCTCTCCTGTCCACTCAGTCCACGGTGAACACTGAAAGCACGATTTAATAATTATATCTTCAATATATAGAAATATAGGTCCCCCCAAGAAAAACTATGATTACCTCCAACATATGTATCAAACCTTAATTCACAAAATCAGTCTTTGTTAAGTCTTTTGAAACTCTTTAAGATGCAGCCAGCAGCAGTGAAAGTTTTTACATACGTTCATTCAAGTATTTTAATTTAGCACAATTTTGAGGTACTTCTACAATAATATTTCTATTTTATTCTACTTTATACTTATACTCCAATACATTTCTGAAGGAGTTATTGTAGTATTTTTAAAATTGAATTACTTTTGAGATTTGATTTAAAATGATAAAAAACACATCCGTTTTTCAAATACAACACACAGGTTTTAAGTTTAAACTACAAAAGTACATCAAGTAGTTACAGTGAGCGTCCCCTCGACCAGCTACATGTTTAATGCATTAATAATAATGATAAATATATAATCATATATATTTATCATTATTAAATATATGATTATATATTTATCATTATTATTAATGATAAATATATAATCATATATATTTATCATTATTAAATATATATAATCATATAACACAGGCAGTGGCCATTCTGCACAGTGAATACTTTTTATAATATAAAATTGTGTTATTTGCATTTGAGCACCTTGTTTAATTAAATAATACAAACTTATTTTGTCTTCTTGTGTATTAAAGCAAACGTTGAGCAGAGTTGAGCTGAAGTGTATGACAAATCATTTAAAATGCTCCTGAGGTTTCCCACAGTGGAAAATTTCCCTTTGCCCTGAACTGTTCTCTCCCTGAGTAACCGGCTCAGACCTTTAGTTTAATGGTGTATATCAAACACATCCAGATCTCAATTATCATTCTTAATGAGGGAACGACTCTAGAGGAATCCCTTTTCCATCTGCAACCTTCAAAGGTCCTCAAAAGAACATCTGAGGCTCTTTATCGGACAAAGTTTCTCCTTCATTTGAATAATTCTCCTAAATCGGCCAGAGGGAGATATGAGAGTGAAGAGCGAGGTCCTAAAGTCCTGGAGCTGAAATGAGATCTGGGTATCGCAGGGAGGGAGACATAGTAGCCTATGATATGGATTAGAGTTTAGGGATCTGTATCGTTCTCCCCTTTTTTTCTATTCTCCTTCCACTTATGTTTCCCCGGTGTTAGCACTACAGCATGTACAAGCGTACCGTATACTCACGTACTCCAGACACATTAACGTACACACTTGCTCAGAGGTAACAGGAGGGTCAGGAGGTGTTGGAGGGGAAGAGAAAACGTCTAAAATGTGTGTGTTCAGAGGGCCTGTATCTCATTACATAGGAGTGTGATAGCCATCGGAGTCAGAATAATATTTAGCACATGCTGCCTGCTAATGAAGCGGTAATATCCACAGACTGGAAATGAGAACCAGAGTGGCCTCTCTTGCTTTTATCCCCTCATCTTTACAGCCCTCTCCTTCCCATCCCTGCTCTTTGTTGAATATTAATAACCAAATGACTGAATCCTGCCCGCTATGTACTGTGTGACAACTTTGTTTCTAAACTCATAGTTAATCTTGACAGTAGACAATCTTGTGCCAAATGTGATGGCACACACATTTTTTTTTTAAATATATAGCTTTTGACTTTTATAGTTTGTTGATTCTTGTGTTTTATTAATGAGCTGAATCACTCAGTCTCCACATTCTCTGCACCGATGACTGAACTGTTTATATTACTAAAAGGTTGTTGATTGAGCTTTTTGGTGTGTTTATTGTTTGTACAAAATCTGGGGAATAAAATCAGTGGTGAACGAAGTATTCAAATCCTTTACTTAAGTAAAAGAAGCTTAACCAAAGTGTAAATATGCTCCACTAAAAGTCTTGCATTTTCCTTAGATGTAAGTATAATCATGTAAGTATAAAAGTAAAAGTACTCATGCCTCATGTCATATTAATATATATTATGCAATTGGATTATTATTACTAACACATTAACATGTTAGCATTTTGCTGCTAATTGCCATCAATTTAATATACCTTTTTATTGTTTTAATTTACTGGATTGTCTTTTATATGCTCAATATAGAAATCTTAATTGTCATAGCAACCAGTAACTACAGCTGTTTGATATATGTAGCTGAGTATAAGGTACAACATTTCTCTCTGTAGTGTAATTGAGTAGAAGTATAAAGTGGCGTGGAATTTAAATACTCAAGTAAATTTAAAGTAACTCTGAATTGTACTTAAAGGGACAGTTCATCCCAAAAATCAAAAACACATATTTTTCCTCATAGCTGTAGTGCTGTTTATCAGTCTAGATTGTTTTGGTGTGAGTTGCAGAGTGTTGGAGATATCGGTCGAAGAGATGTCTGCCTTCTCTCAAATATAATGGAACTAGATGGCACTCAGCTTGTGGTGCTCAAAGCGCCCAAAAATACATTTGAAAAACTCAACAGCGATGTCTTTATCCAGAAATCATGACCCAGTTACTCAAGATAATCCACAGACCTTGTTGTGAGCGGTTTCATGTAGGAACTATTTTCTTTCTACCAAACTACACTCGCCAACTATATCACCACTCAGAGGGAAGGGAGCATGTACTGCTAGCTCTTCAAGCACCACTGAGCTAGCTGACATGACGGCTTAGCCGAGGAGGGAGCCACAAATGTTTACATCTCACACTGTCATGAACATGACCCTCTTGTTCATAAGTAGATGCACCCCTCTTTTTGCATGTTGATATGGTTGCTGGGTGTAGTTTGGTAGATAGAAAATAGTTCCGACATGAAACTGCTCACAGCAAGGTCTGTGGATTATCTTGAGAGACCGGGTCATGATTTCTGGAAAGAGACATTGCTGTTGAGTTTTTCAAATGTATTTTTTGGTGCTTTGAGCCCCACAAGCTGAGTGTCATCTAGTTCCATTATATTTGCAAGAAGGCAGACATCTTTACAGATGATACTGCAAATGCTTGCCAACTCACATCAGAACAATCTAAACTGATAAATAGCACTAAGAGTCAGTAAGAAGAAAAATGTGTATTTTTGATTTTGAATGAACTGGCCCTTTAAATACAGAGCATTTGAAGGCATATTATTATGCATTGAGATGTTTCAGTAGCTTTTCTTAGTGTCCATTTATTTGCGCTCAGAAAAAAATGTTTGTTGATGCAAATCTATGTGTAGTTAGGACTTCATCTATTACAGGCAAATCAGCTGTAGGGCTCCTAAATATGCACAGCTGTTTTCTTTACATGTATGTTGTTACAGTTAGTTTTTAAAGTGTTTGATCAAAGCAATAATAACATCTTTTTTACTGTGATCACAAATATATATCCATAACTGCAGTTTTAATGCATGTTTAAAGGTTTGGATCTAAGACATGCTTCAACTGTACATAACATAGTAAAATACAAAACAAGTATAATGTTAAACTACATTTAGCAGCAGAGCAGCTGATGAAGAGGAGTTTGCTGTTTTATTTTACTCTTGAACACATCGCGGACTAAAGATATTATCTGGTTGGAACTACTTGTTATATAATACCGATTTTTTAACACATATCTTTGTAAATGAAGGCTTGGTTACAACATTACATAGCAACAACCACACGGACACACACTGCTATTAACTACTGCTAAATGTACTTTGAAGAATTTGGACCACACTCATGGCTCTGATGGTGGATTAGGTTTATAGTCGAAATCTAATGTGGTTTTATAGCTCCACAGTAAAACACTCTATTTATCTTTATCGTTCTTACGTAGATGTACTGACGATCTTCTATTTTATTGGTCTTCATTTGGTTTTTGGTTGTAATGGCTCAGATTTGTCTTTGCTCCCCTGTGTGACTGTTTAATGAACATGGCATCAATTACAGCCTTATTTCATCAACAATTTTTAAAGGACAAAAAAATGAGTCATGCTTTTTCTTATAATTCAAATATCAGTGGTTCAGCAGTTTGTAGAGTGATATAATATCACAATATTAAAATAAAGGCCTTTTGTAATTTTTGTACTCAAAAGATTAAATTTAAACAACTTTTTATCTCTGTGTGTTACACTCACACAGCCAGACACACACACACACATGCTCAGTGTTTGCAGTCGCTAAAGGGCAAATGCAAATCATCAGAAAGTTAAACCAAAGGAGAAAGCAGATCTGAACTCAGCTTATTTGGTTAATGCCATTAAGTCTGTCTGTGTCATTCACCCTCCGCGCAGCCCGTCTTTTCTCTCTCAGTCTCTCTTTTTACACTCGTGCACACACAAAAACACCTGCACAAAAGAAAAAGTGATTGTTTCAACTTTCACCCGTGCCCCCTCTTTTCTCTCTCTCCGGCCCTCTTCCTTGTCGAGAAGATTTACATGCTCTTTTTCTCTGGCTCTTTTATGCAGAGACTGTCCTCCTCTGTAGACCCCCTCCCTCTCCCCTCCCACCCGGTCACTGCACAAACACAGCTGACAGGAGGTAGAGGCGCTGCCATGACACAGTCGCGTGCCGTCCAACAAATCCCTCTCAATCCGCCAGCCAGCAGGCCCTGAGTGGGCTTGTGTGTGTCTTTGAAACTGTCTTCAGCTCTGGAGTGTGTGTGTGTGTGTGTGTGTGTGTGTGTGCGTGTGTGCATCAGTATATTTTACGGGCTTTGCATTTGTGTGTCTGTCATGCTCCCTGAATGTTGTGTCTATTTCAGCTTTTCTTTAAAGCGTCTCCATTAATTATTTATGATTATTTTAATGCTGTTTGTCGTCCGGATCGAGAGGAGAAGTAATTGATTACTGCTTTTAAAGAAGGAAAGTCACACGCTCGATTGATTGACTTGGAGAGCCAGTCAGTGTATTGGACATCAGATACAAGTTTGTTTTGAGCCAGCTTGTTGCGTTCATCAATCCTCTGTCTGATCAGTTTGTCAATCTTCATTAATCAATACGACTATCTGGTGAACCAGTCTTCCTATAAATCCATCTTATCTCTTTTTTTTAGCAAAAGAAAGTTCCACTAAAGACTAGTGTCTACTTAATAAATTAGGTTTGTGAAATCCAATATGCTGCAGCGTTTAATGCTAACTCAAGTAGAAAGAGTCTACAGCTACACTATCAGCGATGTGAGGCTGTACTTAGACACTGCAGTGCACTGAGATAAATGCTAACGTCAGCATGCTAGCATATTCATCAGGACAACGCAAAACTGCTGATGTTTAGCAGGTATGTTTACCATGTTCACCATCTTAGTTTAGTGTGTTAGTACGATAAACATTCGCTAATGAGCTCTAAACACAAAGTGTAGCACAGGCTGATGGGAGTGTCCTAAGTTTAGCAGGTATTTAAACAAAAACCAGGGATGTGCAAAGTCCACCCTGGGGGCGTATTGTGGCCCGCAAATTGATTTTAAATGGCCCTCAGCTTGTCTTTCAAAAATATGATTAACACAGTATTGTTTAACCAAGCAAGATTATTTTGCATTTTTTTCATTCACCTCACTTTGAAGTTGTCAAAATCCGGCTCTTGGGCAGTGACTTGCAGCATCAGACACTGATGGAAAAAGCTATCCTTTAACGTCAGCTGGTTGCCGCTGTAGTTGGTGGGACAAGAACAAAAGTTAAGGTGCCGAAAGTCCGAAAAAAGTGGGCAGAAGGAGTGGTGGAGGGTCCAAAAAACACTGACTTTCACCCGGGAGAGTGAAGTTTTTTTCGTGAACCTAACCACGTGCTTTTGTTGCCTAAACCCAACCATGTGCGTTAGTTGTTGGGGGAAATAAACGTCAATTTGCGGTGTTGTACTGATGTAGTGCATTTATTTTGAAAGAAACTGTGTGTAAACGGTAAACTTCCTGAGAAAAAGGAAGTGTATTTTGAAAGAAGACAATGCATGTAACAAGCAGAACTTGACAACAACCAACGCACCCAGGGTACCTTGCATGTCTGGACGTGGAAGGTCCATGACCAATCGTCAATTTGTGATGAGATGGGAGTGAGAATGTGTTAAGATGGCAGGACTTTCATTAAGCTTATGGACATGCATTAAGTATAAGCTACGCAGGTGGAACCAATGTGTTCATAGACAGACCATAAAAAGCAAACAAACAATTACTTAACACCAGATATTTCCTGCAAGGTTGCATGGCCACAACAAATAATTGTAAAGTCAAGCGCCAGGGCCATCGCATTAAACATGAAACAGTTGTGATTGTGTCATTTGTATGTGACTCTCTTTTTAATAATCTGTATGATGCGAGAATACCCTCAGGTATTTTCACATTATCTAATCTGGCTCCCATTCAAAAGAGTTTGGACACCCCTGTCGTAAACCAAAGTATTAGGACAAGCTGCAATATTGAACTGTTGATGGCGTTACAGATAGGGCCCATGCCATATTTTTGCACCCTCAAATCCATTGTTTTCAATGTAGATGCATGGGAGTTGCTCTCAAAAGCGCTGTTGCAGCACACAAGGATTCCCAAGCACCTGTTTTTAGGGCATGACGGCCACACCCTGAGATAAATGAAGTTTAACTTTTGGAATGCAGCAAAGCGCACTGCACGTCATATGATGAGGAATAACCAATTACAGCTGGTAGGATATCTTCTCCTTCCCCTGTAAATATCCTTCTATGGTAAATATGGAGAAGTTGATCATTTTAGTGCAGGTCTTCCCAGAGCTTCACATCTGTCCCACAGACAATACGCCTGGAAGATCATTTCTGGTAAATAGGCTAATATGATACGGGGCTGATTATGGTCATGTAGCAAGCTCAGATGTGTCCTTGTTAGCACGAAGTGGACACAAGAGTACCTCCCAGTGCCCGACCGCACGTTAATCAGGTGGTTAAAGACGTGGCATGTGTCCCAGCACATAAAGTCAGGTATCATCACAATTATTATAGTCCATCCTGAGGGGAACATGAATGCCTGAACCAAATTTTATGACATTCCTACAATAGTTGTTGAGATATTTTAAAACCACAGATGTGAACGTCACAGTGGTTTTTACCATCAGTGTCAGCAGGATTCATCCTCTGGGGACCAAGAATGTCTGTTTAAATCTCATCAAATTGTCGTTGAGATATTTCAGTCTGGAAAATGGCATCCAAAATGAAGATACAGATCAACTGATCTTATAGCCTGATGGATGGCAGTGTTGGTTTGTCGTCCTGAACACACGACATCCCCGGCCTAAACAATTCTTTGTATTAATAATACAACTGCATATAATTACTCAGAGGCTGGTCTCTATTCAAAAACTATTTTTTCCAGCTAACAGGTTTCAGCAGTCTTTTCATGCATGACCTCTGCCCTTTCACACTGCGTAAAGAGGTTGCTGTTTGTCTTTGCTGTTGTTAGGACGTTATAAAACCGTGCTGATGGTGTATTGTCATGTAAATACAGGCTGCTGGTGGTCTATTGTCTACGTTGTCATAATGTCAAATTCTAGACAGAGATTGTATTTGTTTAAGTAAATGTCCTTCCTACATGTTTAAATCATGCACGTGAAGTATCACAAATGCACATATTAGATATTTCCGTGTGTTTATATTGTGTTTGTGTGTGTGTCCTCTTCATAAATTATGTCTCAGAGATAGAAGTCAGTGATGGATGGATGTGCTTTGCTGTGTGGCATTTTAACCAGGGTCTTTAGAAACAACTCTGCAGCTGCCTCCTGCTACATGGCACTGCGGGTTAAACACACACACACACACACACGCACACACACACACACACACACACGCACACACACACACACGCACACACACACACGCGCACACACACACACACACGCACGCACACGCTGCAGCCCTCCAGCTCTCCTCAGTCCAGGGGGCAGTAAAGTGGTTATCTCTCTCTTTCAGATCCTAATCTGACAGCAGCTCCTGCCTGTTGCCAGGTTACCCCTTGGGCGTCAATCTCCATTTAAATCCTTGCTGCCTCCCCGCCCACCCATCAACACCAGCCCTGTACACCCTCCACTGCCGTCCTCCACTCCCCCCTTCTAGCCCCCTCAGCCCTGAGGGTCCGCTCTCTCCTCCCTCACCACACCCCCCCCCCCCCCCCCAGTCTGACTGTGACGCTGGCATCGGGCTGAATTCACACAGGGCAGCAGGTGACACATGGATGCTTTGGAATCAGCTGCTATTCAGGAAAAAGATGGATTGTGTGTTTTTAGGACGCAAGCTCACATGGTGGAGTTTGCTCGACATGCACTTCGCTGCTGGCCGTTCCCAGTGTGCCTTGGCACGGGTTCACACAATGTTCAACTTGGTCTTGTAGAGCAGGGGGATATGGGCTGAGTGGGTTTGTTTGAGAGAAGGGTGGCAGACAGGGGGTCTGGTAGCTGTAGGAGGATGTGGGCAGAGTCTGCTCAGGCTCAGACAGATGAGGGGAAATGATGGAGAGATGGAGCGATAGGGACTCTGATGTCTGAGAGTACGTTCTTCTCCTCCTTCTCTCTCTGTCCTCTCCTGGCTTGTGAATGGAGGTCTATTGTGTATGTTGGAAGGGACGTCTTGGATGTTGACCCTTACCCAGAGGTCACGAGGGGAGCAGGGTGGATGAGAGAGAGCACATAATTGCAGCACAAACACAAAGACGAGCCCACTGAGAGGCCCAGCCATCGTACTGGTTTGAACTTCGAGAAGCTGTACAGTAGAGCGTCTGTCCACTCTGTTGGTTTGATCTACTATCTATTGTTGACTGGTTAAAGCCTGGAGGCAAAGGAAGTTATGGCATTGTTTTCCATAGAAGGAAGAAGGAAGCACAGATACCTGTTGGGAGGTACACAAGAATAGATGGGTGGCTGCATAGATGGACAGATAGTTCAATAGATAGAATGAATCATTTAAGCACTGTTGTAGTCAGGACTCCCTTATCTGAAACCAAGTCAAGACCAAAGTGCATCAAGACTGAGACAAGACCAGATCAGCGTGAGTCCCGCACTGCATGACACGCTTACAATAAAATGTGGAACATGCAAACCATTTGTACTCCTCAAATCGATCTGAAAGTTCCACATCCCCATAAAACACCCACAGAAAACACATTAAGATCCTCTTCCACCACCTCTTTTATTGACATATCCAGTATACATGTGTGTATGTATAGGTGTACCATCATAAATGTCTTGATAAAATAATATAAAGGCAATGCAGAGGTGAATTTTATCTATAGCAATTTTATTTTGTTTTCTATCAACATACAAATACAAACGCTTATGAGCTGAAATCAAAGTAGCCATCTTTATTTAACAATCCTTTTCTGCACAGACAATTCAATAATATTCCCACAGCTGTGATCTTGACCAGTCTTGAAATAAATCCTGAGTCCCCTTTGTCTGAGACTGAGATAAGACTGCGTAAAAATGAGGTTGAGTCCGAGACAAGACCAACACTTTCAACAAGTGGTCTCGAGAACAAGACCGATCTTGAGTACTATCATGCTGCGTTAAAGTACTCATATGTGCCTTTAAGTCCTTGCTGTTATTTGATGTGATGCAAAATTATTCTCACAAAGAGCTCAGAGTGTTCAAGCTCTGACTGTTTTTTGTACCGTTGTGGAGGGGGTTTAGGGCTTTCCTAGGAGAATTTGACACTTAATGTTGCTTAAAGGGTGCCACGTTGGTGTTGTCTCAAAGCAAGAGGGATCCTGGTTTGAACCCAGGGTGGGGTTTTGAACCCTAAGGTGGGGGAGCCCCTCTGTGCAGAGTTTTCATGTTCTCCCTGTGTCAGCGTGGGTTTTCTCCGGGTACACCGGCTTCCTCCCACAGTCTAGGTTAATTAGTGACTCTAAAGGCCCTGACACACCAAGCCGACGGTTGGCCAGCGAGTGAATCTGCCTGTAGTGAAACCGGGGCTAACCGGTGCTTCCTCCTCAGGCTCCACTTCACTCAGCTGCCTGAGAGACCCACTGCTTCTTCCCACTTTAACCTGAATAACAAACCGGGGCTAGCTGTGAGGCTAGTGGAGCGTTAGCTGCAGCATGACCAGAGGGAAGCACAGCCAGTTATCCTCTGCTAGCCTCCCAGCCAGCCCCGGCTCTCCATTTGGATCCAACCGGTGCACCGAGCCCCGGTTGGTTATTCAGGTTAAAATGGGAAGAAGCCGCGGGTTTGTCGGGCAGCTGAGTGAAGTGGAGCCTGCGGAGGAAACACCGAGACCGTCTGGATGTAATAGTCCGTGGAGGTGCTGCGGTGCTCGGCTGCACGGATAGGAAACCCCTCAGCTGACAGGATGTACTACTCTCTCACTCCTCTCACGCAGGCGCAGAATGTAAGTGCTACTTGGCCGTCGGATGTAGTCTTTGTAGTGTGTTCAAATGCAACTGACACAGGGCGACGTGAGGCGACGTAGACGACGCAACAGTTGGCTTTCGTCGCCACTAGTTCTTTGATGTTGGTTTGGTGTGTCAGCACCTTAGATTGTCTGTAGGTGTGAATGTGAGTGTGAATGGTTGTTTGTCTCTGTGTGTCAGCACTGCGATAGTCTGGCGACCTGTCCAGAGTGTACCCCACCGCTCGCCCAATGTCAGCAAGGATAGGCTCCAGTCTCCCCTGCGACCCCCAACAGCATAAGCGGTTATGTAAAATGAATGAATGCAGTAGTAAGAAAAATGTAAGAAGTAAAATAGTTTCTGAACAAGAAAATACTTATTCCCTTCTCCTGTGTTTTTTTAAAGGCAAGATAAAGATTCCCGCTCGTTAAAACATCCACAGATAAGAGACACAGAGATAAATGATCACCATGGTTCATGCAGGCTCCTCTGAAGGAAGAGAAGATGTGGTAGCATTAAAGGATAGGATCGCTTACGTTGAAGTCGCTTTAGGAGGAAATTTCTGTGCTGCCAGCACAGACAGGAGGAACAATTACAGCAACCAATAACCCTTTCAATGTACGTATGGACATGTCAATATTATTTTAAATTAGACTTGAAAAAATGTGAACCTGTCCTTTAAGCTTATTGTGTGTGCCTGAGGGTATGAGGGAGTGTTTCATATGTTATAATACACAGAGTAGAGCAGTGCCCTGAACATACATCTAATGACCAAGTGATGGAGATAATAAAAATCTAGATTACCAATGACGAACCATTCCAGTATCCCAAGTATGTCCATGTTGGACGATTCCGCATCTCATGATATCATGATTTTCAGGGCCAACGTGGGAAGAGGTGTGCTCTTTGGAAAGTAGGGGTATGAGTGGAGGTGGGAGTGTCCGGTATTCATGCAAGACACTGGAGTTCGCCTTGAAATGTCAATTAGCTCTGTTATTTTTACAACATACAAGAGACAAGGTTGAGACAAGAGATGGAGGTGAGATTTGTGTGTGTGCGCATTGGAATGGAGTTGACATTGAGCCATTCTTGGCACTTCCAAGCTGGAGCTTGTTTCCAGGGTCCCAGAGGACCCGAGGTTTTGGGTGGAGGTGTGTGTGTGTTTGTGTGTGACTGCAGTCCAATTGGCTCCCTCCTGGTCAGTGTGTCAGTCAGTCTGTCGTGTGAGAGGGCATGCTCGGTGCATCTGAAACCTCTGGGCTGACGGCCGGCGGGCATGGCTCCGCCGCCGGTGCTCCACCTGGCTGATTGATGCGGGCCTGTTTGAAGTCCTCTCAGGGAGAATGAGCTCCATTCACAAGCTGCTGCACCCTCCACACTCCAGGCCCCGCCTCTCACTGCTATCCCTCCACTCTGTTAACAGCTGAAACGCTACACTGCTCAGAGCTCATAGTGGTATGAAACTGAGGTGGACAGACAGCAATATGATAGATAGCCTCGGGATATTCTCCATCTGTGTGGAGCTGCGGCCTGTTGTGACTTTAGTTTCCTGCTCCTCTGATTTGAATATACTGTACTGTTTGTGTGAAGATATGACACGGTCATTAAACCTGGTTACTGCTGACATTCACCAGCTGATTTACGTTTAAGTTATCACCTCACAATATTATAACAGCTCTAAACATATTAGTTTTAAAAAGTAGATTTTTTCTCAATTAATCTATTAATTGTTTGGTTTACAAAACTTTAGAAAGTAGTTACAAATGCCAATCCAAACTTTACCTGAGCTCATGATGATGATGAAATTTTTTTTGGTCTGACCAAAATCACCATAGTAGTATCACCATAGTATTAAGTTTACCGTAATGTAAGACAAAGAAATGTAACAAATCTTCACATTTTAGAGGCAGGAACTAGTAAATATTTGGCATTTCTACTTAAAAAATATTGATTATTGACGTGATTATCAACATAGATCTCTAGATAGAGTAGAGTAGAAGTACTGTGCAAAATTCAAATTTTGCTCACATTGAACCCCCAGGTCGATTTTGTCATTTGTCAGTCTTGGTAAATGATTAATCTCAATCATTCAATCTGTGCATATGAGAAATAAAATAACTTGAATTTATAAGTCCACAGAACTCATATATTAAAGTAGTAATTTAACATTTTGTGAAATTTTCTTTTTCTTGCTGAGAATGAGATTTAAAAAACTGATAGCACTCTCCTGATTGTATAATAAATACATTACTTAGCATAAAGAATGGAAACAGGAGATAGCATCTAGCGTATTCCTGTCCAGAAACTCATTGAATACCTTCAGACAGAGTCAGGCTTACTGTGTGTGCCCCCTCATTTTCAGTCCTCTAAGTTAAGCTTACCAGCTGTTGGCTGCATCTTCCAACATGTTCTCACCCCCAACTCGTCAAATATGGCAGCTTGGTCAGAGAACCTTTTCTTTAAATTTTGATGCTCCAGGTACCCCTCTGGCATCAGGTTTGGACATGTCAGTTTCTGCTTGTTCCATGCATACACTATCTTTTCAAAATAAAATTCCTTTATCTTAAATCAACAAAACTACTTTACTAAGTGTAGGAAAAGATAATGGTGTAGGCTAAATAACTTTTAGTTTCACATGGGACATGAACAGAGGTCTTTGCGGACATTGTTGCTCTTCATTTTACATCAATTGCTCTGATTGTCTAATATTGCTTTGGATAGGTTTACATTAGAGTTAGCTGACACTTAAGTGTGTCTTGTGTGTGGATATCAGATGCCGAGGGGTATGACAAAAGCCTAATTTCCACCAAGAAGCCTGGTTCAGTTCAGTTTACTTTCTTATGCATAAGAATGGGTATTTTTTATGTTTCTATTGCCAGAAATTGTGGATGGTACCACCATCTGAACTGTTCCATTTTGGCCCATTTTTCCGTTACCCCTCTGTTGAGGTACCTAGCACACTGATCCAATACAATAATTTGAGCTAGAAACTATCAGTCTGTTGATTGGTCGATAGAGAAGTGACACTCGTGCTCCACAAGGACTCAGACCACAAACCACAAAGCTGCTTTCGTTAAATATTCCAGTGACTGTGATAGAGATTCTCAACACTCCAGCCTCTTTCCTTGTTCTGAGAATGTCTCGCAAACCCACTCTGTGGACATTAGGCGAGACGTAGACGCTCCTCTGCATTGCTGGTGAAAAGGAAATACAGTGAGAGTTGGATAGAGCAGTGACGCGGCTATTACCAGGTAGCAGCTCTGGAAACGCAAAACAGATCTATGGTTTAGGTACATGTTTGTGCAGGGTTATGAAAGGGTTCTAAGGAAACTATACCGAAAATATTTGGTGGAAACGCGGCTAAAGCGTCACTATTTAATGACCTGGGTATGGATCTTTTCATCTAACTCTGCGACAAAAAAGCAAATAAACATATTTGCCAAAATGTCAACTTGTCATTTAAGGCTCCTGATGAAAGACTGTAATTGGTTTCCAACAGTGGATATATGTATGTGCGCATGCCTCATCATGCGTGTTTTTCTTGTGGCTTGTATAATGCACATGTGAGTACGGGTCCCTTGCAGTTTCTATCAGAGAGATCTCCTGTTGACAGGCAGAGCCAAGGTCAGTTCCTGGCCCTCTCACCACGCTTTGTCTATGGGATCCCTGGAATGTGCAGGAATGTGCGCTTCAACAGGTGGAGAGGTCCTCCTCCGCGACAGACAGCCAGACACAACCCTACACCCCCTCGTCCACCCTCCTAACCCGTCTTTCTCTCCCTTAACTAGTCTTTCTGCCTCCACACTACACCCTACGTGGTCCCTCTCTTTCAAGTTTTCCCTCACTCTGTGTCTGAAGAATGAATGTCAGGAAACCGCTCTTCTCTTTTCTCTCTACGCATGGTGAGCAGAAGAGAAAGGGAGGTAGACAAACTGGAGAGAAAAGGTTGATTTAACATGAGAACAAGACTCCAGGCATTTCCTTTTATTTTTTTTCCCCTTCCTCCTCCGTCTGATTGATTGGGTTTAGACACCATTGTCACCACATATGGAGAGAGATTCCCATTCTTCTGCAGATGGACTGTCAGGACGTTTCAGGAAAGAGCTGGCTTGTCGTTCCCAGCGCTGGTTCATTCAGTCTACCTCAGCAAGAAGTTAGAAAAGACAGGTTATTTCTTTCCAGGTTAAACTGGAGAAATAACCTGTCTCAGGTAGAGCTGAAAAAAAAAAAAAACCTTCTACTGTCAGCTTCCCTCATCACCCCCATCCACCCGCCACCCTCTTTCCTTCACTCAGATTGTTATCATCAGTTAGATTATTGTTTCCTGTAGAGACCTGGAGCTGCCTCTGCTCTCAGTTCTATGTTCCTCATGTTCCTGAACGAAGCGTTGGGCCAAATTACTATCCACACGCAATGAGGTGTGACTACACTAATGTGTTACAGTGAGCGTTAAGTATGTTGTTACTTCATTTCTGTTTCTTTTTCTTTTTCTCTACGCTTCTATTTTTTTTAAATTTTGTTTTGTGTGGTTCTGCCTCTTAAGTTTTGCTGCGGATTTGGCCGTGTCTCCATTGCAAAAGGATTTCATGGGGATTTAAAATTCAGCTTGTATTAGCAAGACACTATGTTAACAAAGTATGAAGCACAAACATCATAAAGAGTAGCCCACCATGATGACAAAACAACGTCACCCAGTAGGAATGAAGTGCAACATACAGTGTCTATACAAAGTATTCACCCCCTCGAAAGTTTTCATGTTTTATTCAGTCAGAGCATATTTAAAGGGAAATTTCGGTTTATTTCAACCTGTCTCCTATTGTCCTAAATTTGTTTCAAGTGTCTAGTGACATAGAAATAGTTAGCATGTTAGCCGTTAGCCTAGATACAGCCGTAGCGTCATACCTGTTAAAACGTAAGTGAACGGGCATCCCTTCAAGTGCAAAGTTAGTCCACTAAACAAGCTTTTTTTCCACAAAGACCACCTCATATCGTTAGGATAAATGTCAGAGAACATATAGAAAACGACATGTAAACGTGTTGTCTTACCTTACCGGTGTGCTNGCACGGTATGAGATCGCTGCTTGTTCTCGCGATATTTCGGCCGTGCTTTGGAAAGCAGAGCTACATTGTAAACAAACATGGCAGCACACCGGTAAGGTAAGACAGCACGTTTACATGTCGTTTTCTATATGTTCTCTGACATTTATCCTAACGATATGTGGAAAAAAAGCTTGTTTAGTGGACTAACTTTGCACTTGAAGGGATGCCCATTCACTTACGTTTTAACAGGTCTGACGCTACGGCTGTGTTTAGGCTAACAGCTAACATGCTAACTCTTATTCCTATGTCACTAGTCAAATTTAGGACGATAGGAGACGGGTTGAAATAAACCGAAATTTCCTTTTAATGTGAGTTTTTTAATACTGATCAACAGGAAAAGACCCTTTAGAAGTGGGGTTGTATGAGGTACTTATCCATAATCAGTACATTACCTATGGACCTTACCGACACGGAGGCTAAGCAATGTATTGCTGTGGATCAATATCAGTTTAAGTGTATACTATATTTACAATGTTTTGACAGCTTTACCTTTGCCGTCAGACAGCTCTTTGCGACAGAACTGTAGGAGCTGTTATACCCATCTATGCTCTCTTCAAAGCCAGATTCCTTTGAGTTTTAATGCTGCCCCCGTCCTGGCAGTACATTGAGGTTCCGTGTTGGGACTCACGCCTGCTTCTCTGAACTGTGGGCGTGCCGACCACAATGTACTGCAGGTAATTTGTTGACCGTGGATAAGTACCTCATACAACTCCACTTAAAAAATTCTGAACAATCCCTTTACTGTCAAAATGGCAACAGATACTTCTTCCTGCATCTATTCTATTACTTGTGCTTTTCAATGACCTTTCCGCAGAGTTGCTTCGTCTTCATGGTGAAAGTTTCTGCAGCAATGCTAACTGACCAAAAGCCAAACCTTCCACATACAGATGTATACACACTGTAAACAACAAAACTACACACAGGTGATCTCCATTGAATTAATTAGATGACTAAAACCAATTGGCTGCACTTGTGATAATTTAAGTACATCCTATAAATAAGGTGAACATGCAAACATGTATTTTGTGTTTTATATTTGTGATTAATTAGGATCACCTTGAAGGGATCTGTGCTGCATTTGAAATTGCATAAGCTACGATGCACTACATACCCAATATGTTAACTTTCCTGCAACATATTGTGTGTTGAACGCTACTTGATTCATGAATGAATAAACAGTTGTATGTATCTTTATGGATGTACTAAACTTAAATTACCACATCACTTCCTGAGAGCCTTCTTGCCAATGGAGACATGTAACCACGGTAACCCATGCCAACCTCGGCTCTATCAGCAATATAAATATAATTCAAAACATATATTACATCTCGCAAAGTGAAATCTTACACTTAACACTAACATCGAAGCATCATTGATGTTAGAGAGCTGTCTTGGTTGCTGTCTGTTATGAATGTTGTGGTCTACTGCATTGCATCGTGGGGTTTTTATGTCGGTATAGTGTCCAGTGTTTGCATATTTCACTTAAAATAGTATGCAGTTCACATACTATTGTTTTCATACCAAGGTTTCGGACATACTTGATATTCTTACATGCAATTTTAGTGTACTGAATAGCATGATAGTATGGAATTTCGAATGCAGCCTTGTTTTTATTCAGTGTAGTTAGACAAAAGTCGATAACTTCCAATGTGGGGCTCTGTAAATAACTTCCACAATCGTTGAGAATTCTCAAAGGTAGCGCCTTTATTTTTTTATTTACGTATAACCTGTGCTTTATCCAGCTGTAGTAACAGACGTCAGGGACTCTGGTTACAAGTTACAGTGTCAGTCTTTGGTTTCTGTTTTCATGTAAGTTAAATTTAAATTCTTTTTCAAATGAGATCACATGCTGACATACCTTGGGGCCATGTTACACACTGTGTAACTATGACAGCCTGAGAAAAAGAATATGGAAATAATTTGTAACCATATTCAAAACTATGAATGTGATCATTTTGCCATTTTTCTGTTTGCATGCTAACCCTAACACAAGCATCATTTCACTTTATATTGCGCTCACAGGGATACTGACGTGAAATATTGCCTTAAACCATCCTTTGAGCATATTTGCATGGTGGTTTTAATTTTCCTACACACAGTTGGACACATGCTATTCAAATATTTCATGTCTATATCCTCCTCTGCATTCTCACCCTGACTACTGTGCAGTGAACCGACTGTCAGCCTCTCAGTCCCATTACTGCATCACTTCTGGGGTAACCAGAGCCACCCAGACCTCTCTGACACCCACTTCAACACACTCTGTCCTGCAAGACTTCTGTGTCCTCTGATTAGATTTGACTCCGCAAATTGAATCTCCCTCTGAAACAAACACCCTTTTATGCACATGAGCATCCACACAAACACACACGAACTGGACACCGAAACCCTACTTAGTTGATTGTTTGCGCGGTGACTCTTATTCTCAGCAAAAGCTGCTAATAGGAGCAAATTACTGCCAACAACTTGGAAATATCAAGTGCCTGACTGCTCAGCTGTAATGGAGTTAACTGCTGACCAATCCAATTATGGGCCTGCAAGGGCCTCAGTGGAGCCCGGGGAGAGACGGATGGGATGGAGAGAGGGGTGTGTCGGCCTCAGGGGACGGGGGAGTGGAGGGTACCTGGCTCCTGGGCCGCTAACTGTCACTGTTTGGCTGTAATTGCATTTGGAGTGGACCGTGGGGTAGAGTTGCTCCTGCCATCCAGACTCAAACAGGAGATGTGATCTGATCAGTATTTATTAGCAAACATAAAACAGCTGCTCAGCTCAGGGCAACTCTTATTCCCTGTCTTCTTTTGTCTCTCTTAAACTGTTACAACAATTACTCCAAGTCTTCCTTCCTGAGCAGCACTGCATGAGCGATTGACATACTTGAGAGTGAGAGAAGTCTGCTTGAACTAAAATGCTTAAGATGATTGAAGGTTTTATTGAGGTTAAGGACACGTAACACCCCTTTGAGTCATAGCAGTTTCAGACGTTGAGGACCGTGGCATGTTTGTTTTTGTTCTGCTCTGTGAGAGACATTAGGCTGGTAGTGACCTGGGAGGTCAGCAAGAACACAGCTCTCAGCTCGCTGGGTCAACTTTGTTTGACGTCTGGAAATGTTAGAGCAGTAACTCAAACCAGGCCTGTTAATCAAAGCTAATGCAAGTTTGATGCAGCTGTATTTCTCCCTCTATCTCCACTTCATTTAGCCTCCATTACCTTGGCCTTGCTTCCTCATTCCATGTCCCTGTCCTCCCTCTTCAAACCCTCCCCGTCCCCCTTCTGTCTCCCTGTGGTGCTCTGTTCAACTGGCTCCATAACGGGACCCCCCCTCTACTCCATCCCCGCTCCCCTCAGGCATCCCAAACCTCATTTACACAGATATGTTTAGCCAGCACAGGAAGCAACCCATGCCCTTAACAAAATTACGGTCCAGCCAGCAAATGAGCCGCGGGGCTGGTCTGCAGGGACCAATCATAGAGCTCCTCGGCTCTACCACTTCCTTCTTTAAAAGGAGAAAGGGGGACTCCAAAATGCTGATTTTTTTTTTTTTTGTATAATCCCCCTCATTGTGAGACGACTTTGGACCTGACCAAAGAGCTCACCTCTCCCAATGTGAACTAATGTACTCCATTACAGCTTTTATATGGGCTTTATGTGTAGCTTTGAACGATGTTAATGATAAGGACGGTAATGATGGTGATGTAAATGCACTGAGTGCTGCGTTAACAGACCCAGGGTGCACGGCCACGCTCAGATCACTATCTCTGCGGCGCCTCAGTAATTTGGCTCTGAAGTTTCGCTCTATTAATGGAACTCTGCTTTTCCTTTTTCCTCTCATATCCTTTAATTCTCCCCGTCCCTGCATTCCTCTTTATGTCTGCTGAAACTCTCTTGTTCTCGTCGGCACAGTCTTTAAGAGATCACACTGTTTATATAGAGGTCCCATTACAAACCCCATTTTCCCATGTTTTTGTGTCTAAGTTATCAATGGGAACAACATTTTTTGAAACTGACCCAGTACTGAGAGAGAGCGCTGCAGCCGGCTGCCACAAAACAGACTGCAGTGTATCCTCCTGGGGCAACTGTGCACCATCAATGTACATCCACTAAAAGCGCTTGTTTTTGCCACTGACAGGCTCAGACCATTGAGTGTATATAAAAATGGACTATGCGTCTCTACTTACCCCCACTGTACAGAAGTGACACTAAAATATCCTGATAATGGCTGCTGCCATCTTGCTCTGGTGATGTCATTCAGAACCAGAGTCTGTGCAGTAGCAGGTAGGTAGGTATCAAGTTTACCACCCACACGCCCATCCAACCAGTCTCAAGTAGTGCCACTGAATGCGAGCCCACTGATTGGCTCACACAGTTGTCAATCATGTTGTGAAATCCTTGTTTTATAGCACTAAATAACTAATTAAAACCAAACATAGCAGAAAAATGAACACTTGAAAATACAGCAGTGTGATGAAAACTACCTTAAATGACAGAAACCATCTTTGGGATTTGATGTACTTTTAGTTTTTAGTTTGGCACATATCTCTTCCACTAACATGGAGATGGCAGGGTTTATGACCTGTACTGCAGCCAGCCACCAGGGGGCAATTGAGATGTTTCAGCTTCACGTTTTAGGAGCTGTCATGTTGTCCATCTTTATATACAATGTGTGGCTCAGATTATTATTTTAAATGTCTGTCAAAGAAATAAAATGTTTTTCTTTACCTTTCACTTGTTTGCTATTAAGTAGTTGTAGTAAGACAATAACAAAGAGACTGGATCAGACGAAAGGTAAAAAAAAACTTTATTTCTTTGTCAGACACTTATAATAACAATCTTAGCCTGTCAGTGGAAAAAAAGATAAGAACCTTTAGTGGACGTTTGTGACGTGTGGGTTGATCACTTGGTTGGGCAATTCAGGTAAACCTGGAAGGAAGTATTGCAGGTTTCAGCGCACAAGTTCATTAGGTCATTAAGTGACAAAGCAGTGTTCTGAATAAGTTATTAATGACTTACAGAAACATTGTTCAATAGTCCACCTTCCACCTTCTCTTCCTGTCTCTCTCCTTGTCCTCAAACACAGAGCAAGCAGCTTCATCATCAGTGCTGCTGAGCTCAGGGGTTGTTTGTTGTTTTTTGACCAGGAAAATCTTATAAGAATATTTAGGCCTAACACTGTTTCCTAATGGCAAACAAGCGTCTCTGTGTCCAAATTGAATCCTTTAAATATGCACTTTTGTTATGTCATGTGAACAAACCACTGTACCTATCAGCTGAGCACTAAAGATTCTACGTAATGCGTCACCAGTACTTGCTGTCTACCTACGTTTGCACTTTTTAAACCGAAAACACAAGTTTTATAATGTGATATTTACTGGAAATGACATCCAAAACAGCCAACAGCAAGTAGGTTGTTATTAGCGATGGTGATAACAGGAACTTTTCTGCACTGGTTTGCAGGCTTGTGGGTTGGGTTCAGGTGATTGATTGTTTTAAAGAACCCTGGCCTGTGCATCACTAGTGTATGTACTTTGATGGTGGGCTATTGTTCTGAGTGGTCACATAGCAGCCTGTTTTGCAGCTGCCGGTGGCAAAGCTCTCTCTCAATACTGGACAAATTTCAACAATTGTTGTTTCCATTAGTCACTTAGACAGAAAAACACGGGAAAATGGGATCCAGGTTGAAAAATATCAACGTTTCCCTTGAACAACCTTTACTTAAAACACTCCTTCATGCTTGTTATTGCTGCAGGGCTGCAGGGCTGTGGCTCTGTGGGATACAGCCTAAAGATGAGTGTCTCCCTTTGATTCCTGTTTAATATTCCAGTGTTGTCTGTGGTCTTGGAAGGAGCATGAGGCCACTTAAACAAGCCCCTCTTCCCACTCCTCCCCCTTAAATCTGTTTCAGTATGCATCAGGGACTCTGGAGGGTAGCCATGTGAGATATCTCTCTCTCCCTCGTTCCAATCACCTCTCCCTCCATGCCCTCTGCTCAGGTAATTAACTTCTCCCTCCCATCTCGATCCCCTCCACGCCCAGCCTCTCTCTGCTCCTTATCTGGGCTCCTTTCAGACTGTTAAAACTATCAGCCTTCTTCCCCGTCCCCTCTGTCTAATTCCTCTGACTGAAGGTGGGGAATAGGTAGAAACTAATCCAGACCTGCCCTCCTCCCCCACCACCACCACCACTTTCCCTTCCTGTCACTCCCAACACTCTCTCACCACCTCCGTCTCACACCAGCTGAATCACTTTCCACCTGTTTTGTCCCCTTTTTAAAAGAATCAGGGCTCTTCAAAGGTTCATCTTCCTCACCTTCAGTGTGAATGGAGATTCAAGAGCTGGAGATTGGATTAATTAGACATTTTATCCTGATCAGTGAAAGCGAGACTTGATCCATGTTCACTATATCCTGATTAGGACCTACACACACACACTCACACACACACACTGATGAGGTGAGGTGAGCAAAGACAGGCTAAATCTTTGACTTTTGGAACTGCTGGGGATTAAAAGGAGATTGTAATTGCTTTTTCTCCCTCTCTCAGTTCATTTGTATTGACAACTTGTTACTCCTCTGTCACACAGCCGAGAGCAGAGAGGTCGCAGCTCTATGAATAGAGTCGGGGCCGTCCCTTGACAAAGACAGAGCACAAGTGAGAGGACAAGGAAGAGTGGAAGAAGCTTTCATCTTTCCGCTAGTGAGGCTTCTTAGGCACTAATGCCAATTTATGATCTGATTCAGAGCGTCTGTAAATGGTAATGTGCATGCAGAGTTGGCACCTGTGAATGGAGAATACAAAGACAGGTACAATCTTTGACAGATAATCACAGTCATAATTACCATAGTGCGATAATGGAGAGAGAACTCTGACAGGAATAAAATGGAAAGACATACATACGCTGCGCTCGTGCCCTCCTTCTTTCTCTTTTGCCTCTCACTATTTATATACCTCTCTAATAGCCTGTGACTCGAAGAGTGTGTGTGGTACTGCTCGCTGAGTCAGAGGTCAAGTGTTAAGTGTTGTGTGTGTGGTGAGGATTTGTTCCAGATCGTGTGTGGTTAACCGAGACGAGGTGAAGTGCACTGTTAAAAATGAGCCAAACCCATGAGAACAAAATATGCAGCTGCAGTGGATCGTAAAAGTGAAGTCAGCAAGTTCTAGAAGAAAGTGATCAGAAATCTGTGATTATGTTTGTTGCATTGACACAAAGAGGCCCTAAGATCAACTAGTAAAGGGGCTTGATGCAAAATTCAGAGTGTGTGTGTATGAGTTGTGTAGACATGCTTCTCAACATGCTTTATAATTGTCCATGTTTCCGGATGGTTCTGGTAATCCATGGTTTCTGGTTGTGGACTTATTTAACTGTCCACACATTCCAACCTCGACGGCTGTATGGTTGCTCCACCTAAACACAGGCAGTGTCTCCGCTCTCTCCAGGTTTTGCTGTATTTCCTCCTCAAGGGTGATGCAGAGGAATGTCTGAGGAAGAGCCGTAGGCTTGAAATGTCGCTCTGCATTAGAATCTAAACAGGAGCTGCTTGGTGTGCGGACTTATTTGTTTTCTATGTTTTCCAGACTTTTCTTTGGTCCGGCACCCACTCCATTGGATGTGGGGATGTGCGTGTCTTTTGTACTGTTTTTGAGGAATGCTTGCAACTCACCACTAGTCTTTGGAACGCGGTTGCATGCTGACATTTTTAGAACAAAAAGAACCTGCTGGAGCGTTCACAGTCCCTGCCCCAGTTGATGGGATACTTAAAATTTGTGGGTTTATGCATTGAGTCCTTGTAGAACAAGAGTGACAGTTCTCTTTTGATCATTCAACAGACTGCAGTGTTTCTAGCTCCACCTTTTAGTATCAGATCAGTGTGCTAGGTACCTCAACAAGGGAGTAACGAAAAACGTGACAGAATGAAATAGTCGTATTGGTACCATCCACAACTTTTGACAATGGAAACACAAAAATAATGTGTATCGAACGGAACTGAACTAAACCGGACTGCTTGATGGAAACTAGGCTTATGTCCCACTTTGTCACCTGTTTGATATCGCTAAAGAGCCCCTGACTAAAGCAGACTTGAAAGGTATCAGTGGAGGAGACATACTGTACATATATGTTATCTTTGTATGCAGATGATGTAGTTATCTACCTTAACAAACCTGCCATTTCTATCCCTAAAACCCCAGATTAAATAACTTGTTTTGGAGAAATATCAGGCCACAAAATGAATTTGCCAAAGACAATATTAACATGCAGTCAAACTACATGAATTTTGACTGGTTTCCACTCAAAATAGCCAGTCACACCTACATGTATATTTATATATTTATTTCTATAAAGTTCTAAACTAGTATTGGAGAAGAATCTGAATTGATGGTCCTCACTCTCTGTTTTGTCAGCTGGCTTGTGTCAAGATGAAGACCTTGCCTTCATTTTGGTTTCTTATGCCTGCTTGTGTTTTATTTTTTTTAAAGAATACAATAAAGTATTTTATTTTTTCAAATTAAGTTTATGGTTGTGTAATTCAACTGGCTGATTTAAAACTCCTTTCTTAAATAATCAGACTTTGTCCAAGTAACAAAAAACAAACTGTGATCATAGTGGTTAACTAGATTAATAAAATATTTCAGAAAGTGAGTTAACAGTTTCATAGTTTTATTCATCTAATTCCTCAGAAAAAAACTGGCTTTAAAATTTAAATTAATAAAATAAAATAATTTGGTACATTTCAGGTAACTTTTTTTTGCAGTGTGAAAGCTTTTCTGTTTGGCGTCTCATAGGGGAACCTCAGCCCTCCAACTGGGCTTTTAACATCAGCTGATCAAAGGTGCTCTCTTGATGAACACAAAACCAGAGTCTACAGTTTCACTCTCTGCATTGTGCTTTTGCTTCCACTTAAACGGCCACAAAAAACAATCACGGATAGTTTCAATTTAAATGATTTCTGTCTGGAAATCCACCGTCACGGCCACGGCACATACATACAAGATGGTATAAATTTCTGAATTGAGGCCTCCTTTCTTTTTTACTCTACTGGCTGTATCATGTTGCCGGGATAAAGCCATGCAGATATCTCCTCCTTTTACACCTCTGTCTATAGCCAGGGACAAAGACCTGATTCACACACCCTCTATACACTCTTCCCCTGCTTTGAGTGTTTACTGTTTACCGCTCTACAATGCTGGCCTCTGACTCAGCCATCTCTGCTGCTGCAGTAAAAGCTGGAGGGTTTAAGGCTGCTGGAGGTGGAGCTGTGCAGGTCTCAGTGGGGGAGCAGGATGGATGAAGAAAGAGAATGACTGAGATAAAAGTAGAAATGGAGAGACGGAGAGCTGAAATGGGAGGTTGCAGTAGGAGAAAGGAAAGCAGGAGATTACTCACACTGCTTATCTCAAAGTGAAAGAAGGTTACAGTGACGAGAGGAGGGAGGGAGAGCCGTTTAGTGTTTTGGGCTGGTTGGTCAACGCAGGGGAGTCGATGGCTGTAACTCCTTATAAGACCTGGACCTCTGCTGGTGTCTGATCTTCCTGTGACGCCGCATGAAGATGAAATATAAGTGCCTTTCATCTCTCTTTCTCTCCATCTCTTCAACCCTCTCAGAGATGTGGTTGTTTGTAACAGCAGAGCAGAGTAAAAGTAAAACAGTATGTCATTTAAAAAAACTGCTCAAGTAGTGAGTAATTTAATAGGATGCAATTTATTACATCAATGTATTACATTCAACAGGTTCTCAACCAGTAATAAGAAAAGTGTAGTGCACATTAATTGTCATTAAAGTGCTATATCCAGAACCAGACAAATGACAAAATATTGTATGTGCTGGTGATGTGAAATTTTAGAAGGTCAAGATTTTCACCGCTTTGGGCTGACACAGTCAGCAGCACATAATGTGACTGTTGTTGTTATTTGTCGTGTGAAAGGCAAACAGGGTGTGGATGTTAGACCAGTGATGTGCATGTGCCTGAAGCAGTGCTTCATCTTCCGTCATGATCATTTTTTAGAGGCATTTTTGCCTTTATTGGACAGATCAAGTGTGTAGGGTGCAGTCTGGAAATGGGAAGAGAGAGAGGAGTATGACATTCAACAAAGGTCCCACGGTTGGAATCTAACCGGCGATGTCGGGGGTCAAGGAAGCCTCCTCTACCATGATCTTAAACTCTAGTCAGACTTTGGTCGTGGAGATGACCATACGTCTGTTCTGGTTGCAGTGCTATTATCGGCTGGTCTATTTTCTCTCTCACTGTTGGACAATCCCTGTCGTGTGTGAGCTCAGCTGAATATAAAAATTATCCTAAATGTATCAGTAAAAGAAGTATGTGGCCGAGTGTAATGGAGTAGAATTACATATATTTTATCACAAATGTACGTGAGTAAGAGTAGAAAGTATTTGACAAAACAATTACCCTTAGAATTTCAATATATTTGGAAATAGGTTCAGGTGCAGGTTTTAAAATATTCAGCTTTGCAAATGTTTGTCAGGCCTCAGGGATACGCACAATAAGCTTTAGTGAGAGACACTGAACGTAAACATAACTGTATTTAAGCTTGAAAATTCATTTTTGACCTTGGAAATAGTGGTTTGATGTCCACTTATCAGCTTATCTGAAGCTTTCACTCATATAACATAGTCTTCAGCGGCAGCAGCAGCAGCAAAAGTGTTTGTTCAGTTGAACTGAGAACTGGAAGAAAGAGTAAGTGAAGCTTAATAACACAGCAAGTAGATCTGACCAGGCAATCTGATTGGTCAAGTAGACATTTAAGACTTGATCAAATCAGTATTTTGGTAAGCGCCTCGGCCCTGGCTGCATCACTGTTGTGCCAGTAATGATGGTAAAGCACACGCACTGGTGTAACATGGCTTATTTGGGATTTTTTGGCAAACTGTTATTTTCAAAGGCCAGGAATGGACTTTCATGTTTATCTTTGAGCTGACACAAATGAGAAATCATGACAACTACTGAACTTGAATGTTAACAGATGACAACTGCGCAAAGACTGTTTGATGCAGCTGGTGCTTAAAATGTGGTAGCTGTTGGAGGGACTTCTAACCTTGTGTTCATTCTTCATTCTTCATATTTTCTTCATTACTACTGTAATTATTTGTTTAAAGTCATACAATTTAATCATATGTTGCATAACAGCATACTTTAAGGGCTAAAAGCCAGGTGTAACTTTATTTGGGCTTTGTTAGCGTTCTCGGCTGTGACTCTGAAATACGGAACCGATTGTTTGCTACATCTTTGTCATGTCTCCTCTCACTGAAATGGGTCCAATCCCGCTGTATTCCTGTCCCCCATTACTTCCCACCTGCACTCACTTTAACAAGCAGCCCGGTCTAAGATTACCCACCATACCCCAGCAGCTTTGTTGGCATGACAAAGAGTGCAGCGAGCACTCAAATGACAAACTATGGAGTTGCATAAAACAAACACCACCCCTATATACAAGCACAAACACAGGCAGTCATATAACGCGCCCACTATATCGTTCTCTTTGTGGCAGGCATGCTGTTCTGCTCTTTTTCTTCTTGTCTTTGTTCTTATACACCCTCTCCCTCCTTATCATCTGCACCACTTTTTCTTCCCCAGCTCCTTTTCTCTTCATACTGAGTTGATCATCATCTTCCTCACTGTGCTGCATCTACCTCTTCTTTATCTCATTTTTTCATAGCTTACATAAACCATGTTACCATTAATATATTTTTATGCACATTTTGAGAGTATTGTATTAGAAACATTTGATAAAGCTTTCTCAGTTGCACAATTTTTTTATACTCACTCGAGGTAGGTTTTGCCTTTGCTGAAAAGAGATGAGGTACTAAATGAGTTATGAAACACCATTGCATAAAAAGTTCTGACGTAGCAAAACTTTAACTCACATGACTTATCAGCTGTGTCTGGTATTGGCGTCTTACTGGATATTCCCATGACGACTTAATTTGTCTTCATCCTGACAGCATGGAACATAACAAATACTAGCTGACATGAAAGAACAATTAAAACTTGCCCATTTAAAACAAATTCACAAATACATCTATCCGTTTTTCTCTCATAGATAGGTTAGATATCCAAGGCAACTTGTTTTGTTTCCAATTCACAACCTCTACTTCCTCCTCTCTGTTCACTGGCAACTTCTGATGACACTTTAACTTCACTTCTCTTGACAATTGATTTGAAACATGACCACAGCAGAAACATCATCTAGATGTGCTTGGCACTGTTTAATGTGCATCTTTTTTCTTTTCTTTACTAAGTTGTTACTGAAGTTTTTATGCAGTATACGATTCCTACGTTTACATGCACATATAAATTCCAGTATTATTCTAAATATGATAGTATTCTGAATTTGATACAGGTCATTAAAACAGCATATTCTGTTTGGATATTCCAAATCAGGCCTTTTTCTGGATTAAGCATTCTACAATTAAAAAATGTATATGCCAATATTATTTGGGTTTTCAGAGCATTTTTTGGACACATATACAGCGCAATCTGCTGTTTGTGACACACAGTCTCTGACCTGTTTATGGTCAGCTCTGTGTGTTCTTCTGGATGCGTTGTACACAAACCAACTGCCAACAGTTTGCAAGGCTGTGGTGTAGAGATGCATGCCCAAAAGAAAGTCCGACATTTATAGTTGGAAGGAGAAACACACCCACTTTTAAACATTATAAAAAGCTTGGATATCATCAGGTTTTGGGGTATGCAAGAATATTGTAGTGCCAATCTCAAAGAAGGTGGTTAAAGGAATGAAAGTGGAAGGCTGTGTTTGCATGGTTCAGCAAGTCTGCCACAAATGGAAAAGAAGCAAAATAGCACAAGCAGCTTCAGCCGTTCCACTTTTCCATATTTTGATGTGATAAACAACATGTTCTGGCATGTTAATCAGAGTTTGCATGGCTGCTTGTAAACAGGAATATTAGTGGAACTTTCATTTTCATTAGCAATGTAACCAGCTTAGTAGAAATATTGTCGTTTTTGGAATCAGGGTAAAAACTGGAATGTTTTGTGCATGTAAATGTACTCATTGTCATTTGTCACAAGATAGGACTATAAGATGTAGTCTGTTGTAGTTAGTGTTTAAACATGTAAACAAAATATGTCTTTGGGACTGTTTAAGGTCGTTAGAGTAATTTAAATGCAGCTTCCATCACTCATTCTCTATGTGACAGATGCTACAAAGTGCCGTTACAAGCAGCTCCCAGGGGAGAGAACAGATAAGAGTGCAGGATTCAGCAGGAAGGGGGAGTAATGGGATGCACAGGGTCAGTGGAAGATACGATTTCTGTGTCAATCAACCACAAGCCATGCAGAAAATATAAGCTGTTGGCTGTTTTTTTTTATTTCAACATTACAGTGCCCACTTAGCACATACCATAGAGAAAAATATTTTGGTGCCATAGGCAAGGGTAGCTGTAGTAATGTGTTGTGAATGGGTCCTCTGCTGTACCCCTCTGTGTCTGTTTCATTGTGTCTAACTGAATTAGGATGGACAGATAGAGATGGAAGTAGCAGGGAAATAATGGCATTAGTACCTGCAGCCTGAGCACTAGTGATCCGTCGTCAATCCAAACCCACTCGACCATGATTGACTAGTGATAAAGACTTTAAAATGAAGAGCACTTTGCCCTCCATGTGATAACCATACATTTTAAGGAGGAGCATTCACAATCTAACGGGCAGAGTACACTTTACATGTATTAGCATTGGTTGTTTTTAATGATTTGGGTCATTGTAAATCAATCAGATGGAATCTCATCGTAAACCAGCTTTCCATTGACCATCTTTGTTCAGAGCAGCACAATAAGAAGTGACTGACTGACTGGAACGTGTTCGGAGCGGAGCGTGCTTTGTATCTTTGTTCCCAGAATAATCGGAGACAGTGGCTGTTTCCTATAAGTCAGCCAGAAATCCCCCTGTAAAAAGTAGAAATACCAGACACGAGAAGAGATAGCAGAATGTAACGGTAATAGTGAATTTGTGAGCTGCAATCTCCTGAGATCTCCATTAAGTGGCAGTGAACAGAGAGCCAGTCTGATAACCTTGCTGTCTGGGAGCCTGCACTATCTGTTAAAAGAAGACATCATTGGATTAAGCATAGCCTCCCACAACCCAAAACATCTGATCTCCAACTGATACATGCCATTATTAATTACTAAGTGCAATTACAGCTGGACAGATGGTAAAACGGATACTAGACTTTAGCCAAGAAACATTTTATAGCCTTACAGTAACCGGACTTCTATACTTCATTTTAGATACTCTTGTGCTTTTCAACGGACGGAAATGTCATTGGGCTTTCTGTGAGTCTGACTGCTGTGATTGACATTCACGAGTGATCTGATGGATGTGGCAATTATTCATTGCATGTAGATAACTTATTCTATTGGGTGTGTGAGCTCAATTGTTTTTTCCTTCTCAGTGTGTACTTATTTCATTAAATATTCTCAGCACAGTCACCATTATATTCAAAGCACTCGGTCCACAACGCTCCTTCAGAAATCAAAAGTAGCTCGAAGGAGTGAGAGTCTGATTGCAGCTGAGAAAACACACACACGGCACAATTAAGACAGAGGAACATGTCAAGTCATATTTTGTTGGGAGGAGAGGTATTTCAGAAAAGATATGAAATAACTAGACTCCTAACTTGAAAAGATTAATGGTAAGTTCCAATACTATTTAGTATGCCAGAAAGATATTTAATATGTCCCAGTTAGGGCTGTCAATCAATTAAAATATTTAATCACGATTAATCACATGATTGTCCATAGTTAACATGCTAATAATCGCAAACTAATCGTGCATTTTTATCTGTTCTAAATGTACCTTAAATGGATATTTTTCACATTTTTAATACCCTTATCAACATGGGAGTGGACAAATATGCTTTAACATAATGTAGTGTCCAACTTCACACTTGTAAAGGTCAACTAAATATTCCCCACTTGTTTTTAGGCAGCTCCACCTACTCCGGTGATAACTCAATTCACGTCGACAGTAAAGGCAAATAACTTTGGTCTTGCCGAGGGAATCATGCGGCAGGGCCTTGAAGCTGAACTTGTCATTCAAAAGACGCCTTTTTTATCCATTTCTGCTCACGGAGGTTTGTTTCTGCTTGCCATCCACAACATCACTGCTGCATCGCTTCCTGATTTCCCAAACTACGGCGTGGGCAGAGGGTCATAATTATAGAACATACATGCGTTAATCGCGTGCCAGAAAAATTAGTGGCGTTAAAAGGAATTTGCGTTAACTTGTTATTAACATGTTAACTTTGACAGCCCTAGTCTTTATTAATAGTGTACCGAATGCAGTGTGCCAAAAATACCAGGTTTTCCTTCTGCCTCCGTTTGCATTTGCATGCTTTTCTGGCTCTCTTTCCGACCCACAGTCCTCTGTGCAGTGAAAGATACCTCACATTGACCGAGCTGCAGACAAATGACAGCTCACTGACGGCTGACAGAGGCAGCAATGAATATAATCAGTCAATCAGTCACAAACTATCTTCAATGTATGCAGTTATAACATAAAAATGTTTAACTTATATTGCAAAGTAACAACAGCGTTGTCCGCCGTCTCTGGCGAGCTCAGTGAATAGTGTTTTCTTGTGTATCCAAGGAAAAGTTAACTTCTGCTAAGATCTTCTGCGTTCCAAATCACATATTTCTTCTTTTCATTTCAAATTTAGCGCTACGGACTGCAACACATATATGAGCGAGAGGATCAAAGTTCAGGGCACAGTGCCAAGACATAGTTGTTTGCCCCAGTTTTATGCATACCTAATACAACAGTACATACTTTGTATGGGCAAATGCAGTGCATATTGAAAGTAAAAAGGAAAAGTATGTGATTCAGGACACAGAACAAGAGTGTACAGTTTATCTTTAGTTTGATGTTAAGTGTGTTAGCATAGCATAACGTTACATGCTAATGGGAAGGTCAGGAGATCCCCTAAGTCAGTGAGAATCACCATCTGAGGACCATGAATGTTTTCATAGCGATTCAACCAATATCTGTTGAGACATTTCAGTTCGAACCAAAGTGGTGGACTGACTTACCAATTATTTATATTTATGCAGCTCTGAATCCAATTCTAAATTTCTGATTGTACCACTAATATGAAAAGCATCCTAAACTAGAGGGGCAGTCGGAAAGCACAAGACATCGGCCCTGTCTCTCAGTGTTAACGAAAGAGAAAAATAATGTGTGCATCCGCCCTGTGATTCAGATCTGCTCCAAAACTGAATGGGTACTTCCTTGGCTCATGCTACACCCTTCCACCATGCTGAACAAAAATCTTCAGGATTGCTCATTAGATTTTATGTTGTCCCTGTCAGACTATACAAAGAATTGAGGCTGGGCAGTATGAGTGCCAGATGTATACAGGACTGGAGATAGGCATCGACAGAGAACAAACAGTCAGCAGATGATGACTGATCGAAATAAAAGTTGGGAGACAAAAAGGAAAACATCAACATGACAGCTGACTTCAGGACAGACGGCGATGTAATCTCTCATTGAGGTGTTGGGGGGAGTTTTACAAATGAACACACACAGTGTATTGAACAAATGTGATCTGGCATATTTTGGTTTTTATTCCCAATATTAGGTCTTTGAAATTTGATTGATATTAGTATAAGTGAGATAATGTGCTGCTGGTATCAAAGCTGTTGCTTCAGTGTTGTTTGAAAGGCAGCGTGCTGGCATGAATGAAGATGTCTGAATGCAGGGAGGGAGAAAGCGAGCATTAACACAGTGGAAGTGGCGCTGTTCATTTGTCAGGAGATGGATTGCAGCCATTGAGAGGAAAAGCTTTTAATTTGGCTCTGGTGTGGTAATTAGGTTTCAATTCGCTGCGCTCACTAAGAGGAATGGGGAGGGTAATGAAGTTAGTCATCTTACTGTGTGTGTTTAGAGAGAGAGGAAGAGAGGAGGGGGGGTTAAGTATGCACAGTCTACATTTTTCAGTGGCTCTCGCCGCCTCTCATACTCTAATTCATTGTGTAATGCTGTTTATTGTGGGTATCACAGTGCTTTTATGCATTAGTTAAGTGGCCCCGGCACATTACTGTAATGGGGAGAGACCATGAAAACACACTGAAACCTGATCTGCCGCCTCTCCCCTGCTCCCGCCTTTCTATCTTAATAATGTCTCTCTTTACTCCGCGGAAAATATTTTTCTCCTGTCTCGCTCGTTCGCCATCATTTCCCCAACGTCTCCTTCTCCTGATCTGCTTGTTCCTACATCTGAACTGAGCTGATGTCACTAATGGCTTGTATAATATGCAGGAGGGACAGAACATGGGAATCTCAGGTTACATGACCTGGGAAAAAGAGGACGGAGGGGAGAAGTAGAATAGAAGTAGAAGACGGCGTGGACGTAAGAGGAAAACAAGTGTATTTAAGTGTTCGAGGGGAAAGTGACAGAAAAAAAATAAAATCATTGTTTTGAAATTTAAAAAAAATAGTGGGGGAGATAGAGCTGATAATAAAAGGATGTGTCATGTGTATAATATCTGCTCATGGTCATGTGAAAATTAGCCTCGGCTTGTTCCGTTATCCCATTTGTGCTCTTGGTTTGTGTAATGTCAGTGTATGTGCTCAAGTGCTTTTGTGTCTCTGTGCACGCTATGTATCTACATGTTTGTATATTTGGCAGTGGGCACAGTAGCCATGTGACGACCCCTGCGTGACCCCTGAGAAGCGTGTAGGCGCCGGGTTCAGTCTGACTCTTGTCACATGATCCCCTGCTGCCCCCCTTTCTCCATTCACAATGGAGTATTAATCAGAACAACACATACACACACGCAACACAAAAATAGTCACATATACCAGAAAAAAGATCACACACTCTCACACACACACACACACACACACACACACACACACACACACAAACACTGTCTTTGTCTCAAGTGCAGCATTTTATGAACATGGAGAATAATCAATATTTGACATACAGTTCTTTATAATTATTGTCATGCACAGCTCCACAGCTGGATCTGTCTCTGATCTCTCAGGGCGGACGTCTGATTGCTGCCATCTCTTTTTTATATCCATGCAACCGGTTCTCACTCCCAACTTGTCAAATACCGACACTATGTCAGTGGCCCTTAGCGTCTTATTGTGACACCTTTTAACGTCAGAAATTATCTTGACATTACCCAGAGGAGCCGTTTGATTCGGACATTAAACTCCCTGGTACAGAGTCTGTGTAATGTCCACTTGAGCCCATGTATGAGCAGGTGACTGTCCGGAGAATTCACAACGAGCAAGCATAACTGCATAACTGGGTCATTTGTATGAAGACAGCAACAAAAATGTCCCACTGGAGAGATGATTGGATTGGGGAGCTTCTGTCGGTAAGAGCCGAAGCCAAAATTTATTAGACAAATTAAAGGAACAGCAAGAGACGCTATTGCTTATGACCAAATTACAAACCAGCTTAACAAGCATGGTGTAATATACGTCATGCCCTGGCCCCTGCACACTCTAACCAGGCGCCACCCCTCACCTACACCAAACCAAATACTTCCAGTGGGCGAGAACGCTTCTCACGAGATGCACCGGGTCATTATTAGACACTCAGAGCAACTGACGTAGTATAAAGAGTGAGAAAGTCTGCATAGGGAGGTGGTTAGGGTAGGTGGGTGGGTCAAACACAGGACCTTTAGGACCCAGGAGACTGCTATTTGTGTCCTGTGTGAAACCAAAAGTCAATCTTGAGTTGTTTTAACTGAGTAATGTAATACGTCATGTGACATATATCACGTTACATTGCAGTAGTAAAAAACTGACTTCCTTTAACTCAAACCATGATCTTTTTTCTAAACCTAACCAAGCAATTTTGTTGCCTAAACTTAGAAAAGTAAACCTAAACTAATAAAACCTACATTGCAAGATTATTTTTTTTTAAATAAACTGTGTACATCTTACGCGTGGAAACTGTACATTTCCTGTGAACACGGAAGTTAATTTTGAAAAGACATTATCCATGTAAAGAGCTGAAACTGACACACTGTCCCTGACTGTCCAGACCTGATGCTGGGGGGTATCCAGAGAGACTGACATGTAGGGCCACTGACCGAGCTGCCGTATTTCACAGGTGAGGAGTGAGAATGTGTTCATCTGTGCACTCTCAGTCCGCAGGCCTCACAGCACTGCCGGTGCATTCCTTTTTTTTTCTTTTAACCCTGTTGTCTTCACTCTTTTCTATTTCCTCCTGCCTGCTGACTCTCCCTCTCACTGGTTTGTCATTAAGGGATTAGTGGGGTGAGAGATGGATGAGGTGGCCTGAGGTGGAACTGGGTTTTGTGTTAATAGCAGACGTGTGCCTTCTGTCAGCTGTGACGCTCCTTCTCTTCACCCAACCGGAATCAAAGCCCTTTGCAGCATTTTTATTTTTCAAATCATTATTTTACCGACCGGCTGTTATAAGTTAATATACTGTTCGCTGAGGGCGCCGAAGCTGACTTCCTCTTTCTCTCTATACTTTACCTCTTACCTCTCCCGTCTCTCCCACGGTTGGGGCCCAGGGCCTCCAGCCTCCCAGCATCCTTGGTGTGTGGGCTGACTCCAGCTTGGCTTCCTGTTATAGAAATTCACGGAACCACGTTCCCCACACACAGAGACACACACACCCTCAGCAGCCCCGCAGCCATCTGTAGGTGAGTGTGTGTGTTTGTGTCTGTGACATACTGTATGTGTGCTGCTCGCTGACACAATAGAGTCAGAACAACAACAAGAACAAAACTGGCCAAAATGGAGACTTAAAGGTAAACAAATGCTGTAATGTCAAAACGTACGCATGCACAAGATATCTCAAAAATATCGCCATAACAAAAGAATATTTTAATGTAACATGACACACGTGTTGAAAACCTGAAAAATAAGTGTAGCTTTGACAGTGACAGTGTAAATTAAAGGGGTGTTGAAATAGATCTGTCATTTCTTTCTTGTTGTGTCACTACAGTTTTTAATATTTCAATGCTCTAATCATAACATATCCCATTTATTTCCACATAGACAGATTTAAAATAATTCTATTTTAAAATCAAATCAAGTTGAACTTGTTATCAGCAAACCGTGTTATATTCTTGTTCAGCAGGTCCCCAAGTACCTGTGCTGTCATTCTGAATATGTTTACTGTTATTTTGACAGTAAATACATATAGAATACATTCTATTGAAATAAAGTAGTAAATACATATAGAATACAATGTATTGAAATAAAATTACAAACATCTGTGTTTTGAAAGGAAACTCGAGTTGGGCTGGTTTGAAAATGTTTTAACCGGTTTGATATCAAGCCACACACTGGACTGGACTGGTATCCAGAATTTGACCAGGTTTCCCACACGACTCAGCAGTCACTCCCGAACTCAGTGACACTGTAACCCAATAGAAACTAGTTTGTGACTATTGTGTAGCATTGCGTAACATCTGAGCTCTCTGTCCACTCTGAATCCATTATATATGCACCTCTGTTACATCATGTAAACAAACCACGTCAGTATCAGCTGTGTGCTCGAGATCATGTTAGAGACATAAACACTTAAAAGAGTGTGAGTAGACTACTTGCTATCTTCCTGTGTTTATAATTATACTTTGAAGACAGAAAACACACATTTTGATATTGTGATATTTACTGGAAATGTCATACAGTATGGCCAACAGCAAGTGGCTTAGCTTGTTATTAGTGATGGTCATTTAGCTTACCAGTAAATTTTGATTTGATTTATTTCAAATATATGCAAATAATATAAAACCAAGGAAAGCAAGTATAACAGAAGCATAGCAACAAATGAACAGAAAAAAAAAATTTAAGAGAGTGAGGGAAAAAAATGCACATATTCGAAAAGGAGTGAGAGGAAGTAAAACTTATATACTGTTACCCCTTTCCCATGAATCCATGAACTTTCAGCTCCCTGGCGGTCTCTCTCCAACCGGTTTTTGTAGTTAAATAAGGAGGTATCGTGGAGATAATTCTTAATTTCAACTTTGTATATCAGCCGTACCTCATCCATTGTGGCATTTTCAAAGTAAGTGACAGGAATAAATGAAAACATGGCATCCAACGAAAGTTTAACCTAAAACGACGATTGCAGCCTCTTTTGTCGGCTTCAAATCGAAAATGTTGTCGTGCTGGTGAAATTTTCGTTTTTTTGTGGGACTAACTCTGCTGCGTCTCCTCTCGTCACCCCAAAAAACACATTAAGTTTTAAGTAAACAAACACAGTATGGCTGCTCGTCCCCACTCCCACATCTACTAAAATTTGATCCTCTTCGTGTTGCCGACACTGGCCGTGGCTCAGCAGTAAATTGCACATGGCCTGTTCCACACTAATGGTGCTGTTAGTCCGTTTATAAATAAAATATTATGTTAATCATGTTGTCATATTGTTTATTACTAGTGCAATTCAAGCTGGATTTAGCGCTGTGATGCTGTCAGCACAGGTTACTGATGTAGGCTGCTATTTAATTTGCCAGAATGTGTCATAATGACAAATGCCAATTCAGCCAATTTGTATAGAATAAAACCAGTTTTAGCTGGTGCACCGGACCACACTGCCAAAACCAGAATTCAACCCAACTCTAATGGACATTATGAAACGGCTCCTCACTGTAACTTTTCTGCCTTCCAATCAGTCCCACTTTAATGCTCTGTGTTCTCAAATAATGACCATTGATCTTAGAGTTTAGAGGAAATTAAGAGGAAACAACATCGCAATATGTTGTTGTGACAGACGAAGGTACAGTAACACTACTTTACATGGTATCTGAGGCCCTCATAGTCATGCAGGTGTAACAGGAGTGCCGCACAGTACAAGGTGTAATTTATAGTGGGAGATGAGAGGAGAAGGTGAGCAGGGTGAGGTTTCAGTACATGGACTAATAACCTCACAGCGTCACTCAATCCACAGCGATTGTGCCGGAGCTCCTCGGCTGCGTTGTCACGGCAATCTGAGCAGCATTGTCCTGGTATGTGGCCCGAGGCAGTGGTTCATGAAGGAAGTATTTTCTTAAATGACAATAAAAAGCACAATAAGAGGGTGTAAGCGAGCAGTTTGATCATGTGTATTTCATAAAAGATCCAGTTTAGAGGAAGCGGGTGGGTTCCCTTACACTCTGTGCACTTGAGTACAGGCAGGAGGACTGTGTGAAAATCTCAGAATGAATATCTGTGGCTGTAACGCACACGAGTGCCACTGTTTTTTGTGAGTTTTATTTTATACACAGCGGTGGAAATATTGTCCAATCAGAGTTTGACATTGAAATTTTGTGTGTGTGATTGTATATAATGGTAAAGGTCAAAGTCTGAAGCTCAGACTGATGTAACGGGCCAATCTTTGGCCCACATTGACTCCGGGACCCTCACAATGGCCGAGGTCTGCACGCTACACAGTAAAAACATTGTACTAAAACCAGTCTCCTAACCCCCACCCGTCTCTGGTCGTGGTTTGGCGGCACGGCGTGGAGGGAGGCCACTCAGATGCTATCTAGCTCGCTCATCAGCAGGTCAGGAGAACAAACCCGAAGAAGGACTTGAATGGAGAGGAATGTGAAAAGGCTTCAGTTGTACTGAGAGCTTGGTTGAGTACGAAGGAGTAAAACTTACTGATTTTTGGATATTTAGTGGCCTCGCTGCTATTCTCCAGATCTGGCTCTTTGTTTTTCCACCACTGTCTCAGAGTGGGAATGACTTTTATCACCACTGATTTGCAGCAACAAATACAGTATATTGTAAGGGAAAAATAATACAAGCATTTATCAACAGAGGAAACATTTTCGCAAATTTTTCTACAGTAACACTGTCTATGAAGAACAAATCTATAATGCATTATGGAATTCATAGTGAATTATGCATTCATACAGCTTCATGACCACACCCATAAACACACACAATTTTATAGTGTGTGGCTAAAAAATCTGATTTAATTCACATTGTCTTTAGATGTTGGAGGGTGTCAGACTTTAGTTCTTTACAAGTATTTTCAGATACTTTTTAGTTGTCCAAGTCTTGTAGTGTATGGTAGGCATCACTTATGATGCAGAATAGATTATTTTAAATGCATGAAAGTGGATTACACTTTACTTACCATCAACATTAAAATGTTATCATAAAGCATGCATTATTACACATGCATCAATATGTACTTCACTTTACTAAACACATACAATTATAACTTATGCTAAAATATCCAGTGAGTACAAAAGAAAAATCAACTCATACTGTACCATTTCCAGGAGAGATTTTTTTGTTTTGTTTTGTTTCGTTTCAAAAAGGCTAAATTTATATATTATATTAATTTAATAAAGCAACCAGAAAAACAATGTTGGTTGCTTCTGTTTAGGATGAATATGATAATTGTCTGCTCTAGGCATTATAATTCACTATGAGTGCATTATTAGATTTGAATTTCATAGAAAGTGTTACCATTTCTGCAAATGTCTTTTAAATTTTCTTTTCTTGCGATATAATGACTTGTAGCTCCGAAAACATGATTAAGATTTTACATTATAATGTTTAGGTGCTTTGTGCACTGCAGCCTGGTAAGACACATCCTGATGACGTGAGGTCAACATTCTGTTTTGCTCTCTCTGTATCAGTCTGGACTGTGTGCCACCCCGAACACTTTCAATGGGTGGGAGTACTCACCTTGACAGACAAGCTACTTCAGCCAATCAGTGTAAAAAAAAACAAACAAACACTGGAAACATGTTCATCACCAGCAGAGTCAGTTGATAAATCAAGCTTTTTCCAAATCCAGTCAGAACAACGCTGTAAAAGTCTTTTCCTCTGAGAAACACAGCAAGTGCATACTCTTGTTCTTGTTTAACTGTTGTTATTGACTCTATTTCTGCAGTAACTTCACTTATTGCTGTGTTTACTAATGTAAGAGGTTGCTCTTGTTGTTTCAGGAGCCGCCATTACTGTTTTGCAAGCTGTGGCCTGCATTTTATGTCATCAACTACAACACAGTCCCAGTGCTGCTTACGTTGTCAGCTACAGTGCGGATCCCTGATTGGATTTTAACATCTGGATACAAGGCGAGGCGGCACCAAGTCCAGACTGATACAGAGAGCGAAACAGAGAGTCAAGCTCACATCATCAGGATGGTCTTACAAGACTATGTATTTTAACATTTGAGTCTCTGATATGGACGAGCAAGGAAAACGCTAGGATAGGAAAATAAAATAAAGCTTTTGCAATAACAGAGGATTTTTGTTTGCTCAAATTAAGTTATTCTTTGTTCAGTTAAGATTTCTCTACAAATCCCATTTTGTACTCAGATATTAATCCATAGACTTTCTTTTTATTTTTGGATAATAAGACTCAATAGCAAACAAAATGACTTGTTAAGACTTGAAAATACTTGTTTTTTTGCAGTGCATGATCCAACCCTGCACCCTCACGTGGCCTCATTAGATCTCAGATGTCTCTGCATGTAATTGTCTGTCTATGAGCGAGTGACTGGTTAATGGGGTTAAACTGTTTAGGAAACACACATTGTCTACAGACTCATTGAGTCGTAGCAGCTGCAAATGCCTGCAGTGATTTCTGTTCGCTGGAAATGGCTCCTCTGCAGGTGACAAAACAGCCTCATTATATCAGGGCTGTATAAAGGACAATACACCAGGGTGTTGTGGCCGCCACAACAATAGCAGTGAAATTAAAGATGTGAAGAAGCTGTTGGAGTGGAAATGGTTACAGAGGGCTGTGGTGGGGTAGTGTAGAAAGAGGAGGAGGGGGGGGGGGGTAGTCTGCTGGGTCTTATATACAGCACTCAAGCAGAAGCAACAGGTGAGGCGGATCTGTCTGTCACTCTCTTTTCTTTTTTCACTGCTTCTTTTTCTCTCAGCGCTCACATCCAAGTCTCCAGTTTCTCTTGCCCCGATTTCCACCCACTGCCCCACCTAAGTGTGTGAAAGCTGTGCCGCTGGGTGCATCTCCTCTTCACAGAACGCCTTGCTCTTATGAGATTGTGTATATGTTTTTGATGATAAAACATAAGAAATAAAATATTTTCATGACAGTTCTGTAGGAAAGAGTGAAGAGCAAGCAGGATACATGAGTCTCTGGGTGGGGGAAGGGTTAAAGAGACACACCACACAAATTATAAAAAAAATAGAAAAGCAATAAAAAGGAGAGGAAATGAAAAGCAGCTTGATGGTGGAGGGTGATAGGAGGTGCACTCGTCAAAAAGGCAATTGGCCCAAATTAAAAAAACAGTGAAGGAGAGGAGTGAGAAGAAAGAGAGATGTGAGGGACAAGAAAGAGACGGCAGCACATGTCACATCGGGATACCTTTGCAATTAAAGTCTTATGAGGAAGAATCAAAGCTTTATAGATTTGTGTGTGTGATCTTCCATGTGTGTTTAGGTGCATGCGTGTCCAGTTTTGCATATTTAGCTCATTATCAGTTTCGATTGCAGTCATTTCCACTGCGCAGAGTGAGATATCGGAGCTGTGATCTGCCTGGGGGAAGTGAGTGCTGTAGAAAAAAAAGCACTGGAGTTGCAACATGTGAGCTGTACGCTGTGACTGGGTTCAATACCGAGTCTCTAATGCTGCTCAGCTCTGCTCAAGACAACCTGATCACTTAAATCAACAAACAAAAACCCCAACACGCTCTTCCTCCTTTTACAAACTCGCTGTTATTCCTCTCACAGCTTCCCTTGTTCGTCTGTCATCATGTCTTCCTCTTTCGGGCTGTTTTATTGTTATTTTGTGCCGCAGTAACTCTCCTGGTAGTACGTGTCTCTCTTTTCGTCTTGTTCCCTCTTTCTGCGTTTGTTTCTCTCCAGTAATTGGTCCCCAGCCAAAGAAGGGGCCTCTGCTCTGAGCTGTTGTATGCTCTGCAGGTCACAGGAAGGTCAGCTCAGAGGCAACATAACAGCAGAGACACTTGGCCTCCAGCATAAACCCCTAACAATGATTATCTCCACTCCCTCAAGTGTCCCTGCTCATGGCCGTCACAGGACGCTGTGATTTGTTTGAGGTACACATCACCAGTGTTGGGATTGGTTTTCGAAAAACAATAATGTATTACACATACAGTAAGCCCTGTTTCCACCAAATACTTTCGGTATGGTACATTGGAACCAAAAGTAACCCTTCAGACATGGTACCTAGACCCTAAGTGTGCTTAGCGTTTCCACTGCAAAGAGTACTCTTAAATATAGACGTGGTTGTTGTCACTCATTGCTCCGTCCAGCCCTCACTGTATTTCCTCATTACCGATGGTACGGATGGAAGTCTGCGCCTTGTTTATCGCCCACAGAACGAGGTTGCACGCCAACATTTTCAGAACAAAATAAAACAGGCTGCAGTGAGAGTCTCTCTCAATGGGATATTTAAAAATAGAGGGTTTGTGCATTTAGTCCTTCTCAGACAAGCTCGGGGGTTTAGTGTTTTTCCCCGAGTGAGGATTAGAATATATGGCGTTCACATAACCGGTCGAAATTAATATATTTATAAACACTTGAAGATCCACTCATTACTACGTGTTGAACTGAAGTAATGGTCAAAGTTGTCACAGTGAAATTTAAGGTGTGCTGATGGATTCATGTCATCAACTCATGCATTGAGTAACATTGCAAGTTAACATTCCACCTTAAAAGTTGGCGGCAGTCGGCCCAGTGAATTAAGTTATTTTGTACTCCGACTCCAGCTGCTGCAAGAGGCAGCAAAACATCCTTTCTTTTTATAGTTACAGTCTTCTAATAAAACTCTCCACAGTATGGACAGTGGTTTCATGAGCTTTAAAACCAGCCACAGCTCAGCCCTGAGCAGAGTGACCGTCTGCTATTGACCAATCATCAGACTGCAGTGTTCACAGCTCCACCTTTTAGTACCAGATCTATGTGCTAGGTACCCCAACAGAGGGGCGACCAAATACGGGGACAGTACCATCCACAACTTTTCAGAGCAGAAATGGAAAAATAGCCTACCGAACTGTTCTGTATCGTACTGTACTGCTCGGTGGACACGGGGCTATAGAGTGCTCGATGGATGGTGCTTTTCTGCGGGCCGATGCGGAAGTTAGCGTCCCCCTGGTTCCCTCGTCAAAAAAGCCTATGGGATTTTTCCATCAGATTTTGGAGAATTGCAGCGAATAAGCTCTGCGGCAAGCAAATCTTTACGTCCACATTTTGTTCAGGAAGATAATCTTCACAATTGAACACCACTTTCAGGATTTCTGAGTTAACATCACTATCACACAAGGCTGCAAAGCCGTGTTTGGCATGATGACGTTCTGTAGTCTCAATTAGCCACTTGTTAGCATCTGCCTTTTTTAAGACACATTAAAGCTTCAAAATTCACAAGAGCAGTATTCACTGAAATATTTTATTGCATAGAAGACAGTGTGAGAACTGCTGACCTTCTTACAGGCATCTAAGCAAATACCCATTAAAAAAAACCCCATTGAATTCGAGACGAGGGAACTGAGAGTGCAGAAATACTAACTCATTGTTTTAGGGACTCATTCCTGGGGCACTCTATCACTCATTACTTTAAAAAATATTTGCTTTGCTTAACTACTCCTTGTAGAAAGTAATTGGTTACATTATGCATGTCATTACTTTTGTGATACTCCACAACTTTGCCTGAGATACACTGTCATTTAATTGCCAGTTAATGATATAAAGATAAACCTTACATGTGCCTTCATATTAGCACAAAACATGGCTCAATAGGAGAATCTATCACTGAGCCTAAATAAAATAATATAAGAGACTGGACTTCCAAACACCATTAGACAGACCTAAGAGGAAAAAAGAAACACATTTAAATGGCATATGAGCTGCATGTAACGAGCCACACAAACTCACTCAAGATGCTCACTCACCAAATCATGCTTTATAGCAGACTAGTCCAGCCTATTTGATGTGTTTCTCAGTGAGGACAGGTCTCTCAAATCATTTGTCAGACAGCCTGTTTCTCCTCGGAGTCAGCACAAGACTGCCTGGTTGAAGAGCTTCTCCACGGGCGCACTGGACGGCGTCACTGTTGTTGGCACTTTTGATTGTTTTTCTATCTGCCCATTAAGCAGATAATTGAAGAACCCATGTATAACGCAATGAGATAATCATTTGATTAGTAACTGTAATGTGATTACCTGATTTAGAACAGTAATGTTGCTGCTGCTTTACAGTCTAATGTAATGTGATTACAGTAATGTAATTACTTGTAACATGGCACCCCCAACACTGCAGTATGTCTGTGGCACTTGAGTGAAAGTGAAAGAAAACTAAAAAAGTGAGTAGTAATGAATGGAGGGAAGGAACAGGAGGGAAAGATGTTGTCCAGGGGCCTTCAGGTAGCGCTGTGTCTGTGTGTGTGTGCGTGTGCGTGTGCGTGTGCGTGTGCGTGTGTGTGTGTGTGTGTGTGTGTGTGTGAATATGAGACGTTGTCTTTGTGTCGCATCTCCTCACACACATGAAACACAATGAGGGAGATTAGTGAAATTTACAGTGAGTGTATTGTTGCTGCTCCTCTCTGCTGAAGTGTCCTTGAGCAAAACACTGAATGGCTGCCAGCTAAGGTGCAGATCAGTGGCTGATCCTGACCTCTTACCTCTGAGGTGTTTTTGCAGTCACAAGACTGTCGCAAACACTCTTCCTCCATTAAATACTAGGGACTTATTTTTTGGTATCACCAGCAACAACACATTTTACAACACATTTTTCATTTATTTTAGAAGTTTTTGGAGAAGGATTGTTAACAACTGAGCTCAACACGCGAACATATACACCCTTTTCGTCAGTGAGCAACCTCCAATGTTATTAATGTTTCATTTCTATAATAGTGTAGCTCCATTCCTCGTAGGTGAGGACTTTGAAGAGGGAGAGCAGCCAGTGACTCAATCTGAGCAGCTTTGTTTGTTTCCCACATACAGAGCCAGGGCTGTTCCTCAGATTTTTTTTTTTTTTTTTTCAGCACACAGAATGGATTGCTAGTGGACCACGAGACATATTTGCTGAATTTGACAAAACGTGTATTCGATATTAATCGCTGACTGCACCTTTAAAGCATTAGAATGTTTCGTTGAGGAAAACCTAGGGCTGAAACGCAACCATTTCCCTCTGCTGTTGTTCTTCATTAACAGTGTTACATACTTATCTATGAGTTCTGATGACTAGCTAATTTTGTAATTTTTGGATTGGCACCCATTATACTCTAAAGACATCTGAGTTGCGCACTCCAGTTATTTTGTTTGATCAGCTCATCTGCTTCAAACCAAGTGCTTGTCCAATATTGGAGACTTGGATGAGCTGTGTCTGACAATTTTTTCCAAACTGACAATCCGACAAGCACGACCACTTAACACAGAGTTTGTACTGACTTTGGTGGTTCCCTAACTTTTCCTCCAGTGCCACCGTAAGCTTAATATTTTTGTCTCAAAAATCATTGTAGAGCTGCAAATAAGAATTATTTTCCTTAGCAAATAATTGACGGATTATTTTCTTGAGTAATTATTTGGTTTGTAAAATGGTTAAAAGATGCCCATCACAGTTTCCTAAAGCTTAAAGTGACATCCTCAAATTGAATGTTTCGTCTGACTAACAAATTTACAATTTAATGTCCCATTAGACAAAGAAAAGCAGAAAATCTTCACATTTGAGAAGATTTGTTTTTTTCTTTTTAGCTTGAAGAATGACCTCAACCTAAATTATTTTAATAGTTTCAGCTTTTATTAATTGGCTACATTTATGATTTATGAAGCAAAAAGTGAAAGACATTCCCATCAGCCTCAGCTGTGCTTTGTGTTTGACGCTAATTACCTCCACCAAGGAGGTTATGTTTTTGCCGGCAGGTTTTCGCCGGCGTTGATCTGTTTGTCTGCAAAATAACTCAAAAAGTTCTGAATGGATTTTGATGAAATTTTCAGGAAAGGTTGATAATGGGACAAGGAAGAGATGATAAAATTTTGGTGGTGATCGGTTCAAGCGAAGTGGATAAAATAATCAAATGGCGGGAAATCCGAGCTGCTTGGCGGAGGTCTGCGCTCTCCGAGTGCTCTAGTTAGCAAATGTTAGCATGCTAACACACTAAGCTAAGATGATAAACAACATTAATACCTGCTTTTTCACTTTTTGTGTTTACAACACAAAACAAAACCATGAACGCCATGAACGAGAGATTTGTATGCAAGTTTGACTTATGACAACAGGCAGCAGCAAGTGTGGCCATCTGGAATAGGTACACTTTTGCCCTCTGACGTGGTCTTATGACACATCATACACACTCATTTGTTTCGAGCAAATCCCGGTGTTATATGGGCCAGAGTAGGTGCAACGTACCTGAGATGTTTTGTCCCTCCCGGCCTAGATACCCCACCTCTCAGATTTCCTGAGGGCTGAGCCCTGGGCTTTTTGTCAACTGTGTTATAAGATAGTGGGGCCCAGACGCCCAGTCCCAGGGGCCCTAACACACAGGACATTAGCTCAGTGCCTACAGTGTAGCTCTGTGGGGCAGATGCATTTCTCCCTCCCTCCCTCTTTCTCCCCTGGACCCTCCCTCAGTCTTTCATTGGTGCAACTGGCAGAAGAAAAGAGGTGATTGTTTGGAGACAAGAGGGATGAATTTGTCCGCCACAGACAGGAGAAGAAAGGCAGTTTGAAAGGGACTTGTCAGTGGTTGTGGATCGGGTGGTTGGAGGGTGTCCCACTTTTCAGAGAGAATGCACTGTGTGTCAGCATGTTCTACCTTTTCTGCAGAGCCCGGTCTGTGTGCCTGCACAGTGTGTGTGGCTGCACAGTGTGTGTAAGTGTGCACATCTGTGTGAGTCTCTGGTGTGCATCCCTGCTCTGGCATCGTTACATGGGGACTCATGCACCCTGATTACTCCTTCTTGTCATAATTTATCCTCATCACCGTCTCCTGTAGGATTTCCTTTTCCTTCTTCATTTTCTTCCTGTTTTAGGAAGCTTTATCTCACTTTGTGGTGTCTACGTTATGATAATATTTTAAAGAATCTCTGTTCTACGTTGAAAACTGAGGCACACCTCCATGTCCACACTCATGAGAGACTTTTGTGTCACTGTGTCTCTGTGGACATGAAAGTTTTGTCAGTGAGGTGTCATTTGTTTCTCCTCTGGGACACAGCAGATATTCTGAGCATCACCGATAGTAGCCCTCTCACTGTTTTTGTGCATGTCAGTCCTCTTGAGATCCAAGCAGAGACAACAATCTTAATGTATCAAACCCAGATCTCACTGAAGCTCGTCCCAGATTGCAGCAAAGTCCCACTGGACATATCTCACATCGTCTGGTCCTCCAAGAGCACACTGTGGGACCATGTTGTAGATAATAAAATGACTACATCACAGCTTTATTTGTCTCGCAGTTCCCCTGGGGAGGAGTGTGTAGATTGTTTAAGTAATCAGGGTCATGCAGTCATCGAGGTGGTGCTATACTCGAAGCTCTCCACCCGACTGGTGGCACAGGGGAAAGCCAAACACCGTTCATCTGCACACACTGCGATGACACACAGCCGGTTGAATATTGGCAAAGTTTTCCATAATAGTTATTGTTTTCTGTCACTTACACTGCCATCTGTAGCCTATAGTTTGGCTAGTTAACTTCCTACGATCTTAATCATTTTAACATGAGTCAGTTTGACATCATGGATATCTCCTTCAAAGAGATACTGTAGACCCCTCTGTCTGCTTCTCTCTGAAGTCACGTTTTCATTTTTCCAGAAATGTGATAATATTTCTTCAAGGAGTGCAGTTCACGATAGTGTGGGCTCCATGCTTGCTCCAACAGCTTGACGGACCATCACAAAGGTAAGGTGTCAACTCAAGTCAGACCCCGAGTCACAAATTTGATGACTCAAGACTCAGCTTGACAAAATCAAAAAAGACTTGCAACTGGGCTTAGATTTTAACAGCAATGACTTGATACTTCACTTTGACTTGCCCTATTTTGACTTGAAAATACTTGACAGCTTCCCCACAAATTAAAATGTATGTCATTTAAAAAATGTGCCATGAATCAATTCATGTCCCTTCATGTCCTGAATCAACTAACAATATTCATTCCCAGTATTTTGACAGTATTTTTCTGATCCACTTTGTGTGAACCAATCTGAAATCCAGTCGAGTTACAGAAGGGATCCATGAAGAACTAATGTTATTTTGCTCAGCGCCAGGTGGAAGAAATTATACCAAAGATAATTTTGTTCACATACAAAAACTACTTGGTGGTCAACAAAATTTTGCAGTATGCAAAACATGAAGGTCAAAGATCACAGACGGAGACGCAACAACTTTCAATAAATTTGTTTTAACAAATGAGCGCAAATTTTAAAAAGCATTCATGATTATTGTAAATTTAATATATTATTAGTCTGTTGTTGAACTGGCATTATATTTGGTGAAACGCACATAATGACTTGTATGGGACTTGGGACTTGAGTGCAAAGACTTGAGACTTCTTTGTGACTTGCAAAACAACGACTTGTTCCCACCTCTGCTTTCTACTCATTATGATTGGAGGAAAATGACCTAAATGTAGATTTACATGTGTTGTGTGTATTCACTCATATAATTTATGCTGCATTTGGTCAGCAGCTCATGAATCACAGGAACTCCTTACAACTTTGAAAAATGGATTACTCTCAAAGCTGATTTTTAAAATGTTCAGGGGGAAATTTATGTAACAGTTTTCATCTGTGTGACAGGAAAAAAAATGTCAAATTTGTTACACATCACTGCCTTCCAAAAAACTCTGACATGATTCAATCACTGGTTTTGAAATGATGATTAACACAACTGTCTGCCATAAAACTGATTTATTACATTTTCACACCCTTAACAAAGTGAGTCCTTTATTACACAGCCACCAACAGGAAATAATTAGTTTATAAAAACTGTGAGATAGCAAAACCTTTACATGTGAATTTGGTCATCTGACAAAGTCACAGCTGTGATTTAAAAGGGAAACAAAGATTTCTGCACTATAAACAGCTTATAAGATCATTTATGTTTTGTTTTACTGATCTGGGATTTTACTTCAGCAGATGCTCTTTCACGTACACAACTTTTACTACTGAGGAACCAGACATAATGTGGATGAGTTGTTTTCTCCCACTTCCAGTAAACGCCCGCTCCCTTCATCATTATTAGAGCTCTGAACTGGATAAAACTCGGCTCTTTTCCTCTTTCATCTCCTTTATCACCATCTCTCTGCTAACTCACTCCTCTGAAGTCACTCCTGGCCTTGTTCTCAGTTCCTTTAATTGAGTTTGGTAGAAAAACAAATGGTCTGAGAAGGGGGCGCTCACGCAAAGGTGGGAGCCATAAATCCCCCTGGTGATTTAGGGTGCCCACCCAGTCCCCAAACTCCTCCTTCACAAAGGTCCTCAGGGAGGCTCACCACGAAAAGACACTTTTTATCTCCTCTTTATGGGGGAAATCGCGTTCATAGTTTCGGTGAGGATGTGACATTATAAAAAGGTCTGTAAATAAGTCTGAGTGCATTGTGGGAGGGCCTGGAAGAATGACAGAGTAAGTGCATCCAGGTTGAGAGGTCAGGGAAGTCTTGAGAGGAGGCTGCATGCTGCACTTGAGCTGACCCTCAGCTGTGTGTCATCTCAAGGCTCCTCACTGCTGTAGCCTCGGGGCAGAGACAGACAGCGGCTTTCTGAGGAACTCAAATCTGCACCACAAGACGAAACCGAAACACTTTGATAGATTTTTTTTCATGCATGTTTTATCTCTTTTACTAAACTCTGTACAGTTTACTGCTGATCTTTTTCACAGATATACCACACTTTTTAAAATATTAACCATGCAGGCTGCCACTGGTTTTCATGTGTGCCCTGTGTGCTAACTATTTGTGGGCAACTAAATCAGGGCACAGTGTAGCCCACTCTGCAGAGTCATTAACTATATACTAAGGTTTATCAGCACAAATAAGACACAGATAGGTAAGATTGCAAAGAAGCCTATAAACCCACAAATGTTTGAGCATTAAATCAAAAACAGAGCGCACCAAGCTGCCTACACAGGGCCGAGTCCTCATCAACAAGTTACCCATCACATACAGATGAGCACAATAATTTCTCGATATAATTAGGACATTAAATGCGAAGGTCACATTTTAGCAACCCAGCACACATGAATAATAGCCTGATTTTATGCATGATCCATGATGGTAAAGATACAGAAAATATAGAAATGCAAGGCAAAAATAGCATATTGTCAATATTTTTGAGATTCCCCTGAGGAGTGTACACCCTGGACACAGGTAATATGTCAGACTGAATTTATTTTATTTGTGTCAGAGATGCAGTTATCATTGTGTTGATACAGTAAATACATTAATACATTGTGTTCATACAGTTAAAAATGTGATATCGGGGCGCCCAGTAGCTCACTTAGTGGGGCAGGAACGCCATGCACAGGGGCTTTGTCCTTGCCGTAGCAGCCAGGGGTTCGGTTCCGACCACAGTCTATGGTTCCGACCCATGGTCTTTTGCTGCATGTCAGCCCCTCTCTCTTCCCCTTTCACGCTATCAATGCCCTATTGATTAAAGCTTTAAAAAATATCTCTGAAAAAAAGGTTTCAGGCTATACCGTGATATGACAATTGACAGTTAGCATACCGCGTACATTTTCTTATCTACGATACGATACAATACGATACGATATACTTTATTGTCTGCTTGCACAGAAATTTGTCTTATGGCACAGCAGGCCCCGAATGCAAAAACAAGAGAAAAAGAAACTTACAGAAAATAACACCACAAAAACATACAAGATGATACTGAAAGAAAATTCAACTGGTCGGAGAATTTTACCTTCATATTACTCATTTTCAAAAGGGGAGACTTTTTACACATAGTTCCATTTAAAAACTGGTTTTAAATTACAATTATAGTTATAAAATGTTTGTCCAACCCAAAGTAACCCCTCCAATTTCATTCCTTTAAGGGTACAAACTGATAATAATAATTCTGTGATACCGTGATATTTTCTGAGACGGTTATCATACCTTGAAAATCTCATACCGTTGCAAACTTAGTGATATGATTCAAAAGGTTTTGCACTGAGCTACCACACATTGATAATGTCTCTTTGACCCAAAAGCAGATGTGATGTTCACAGTGATTAATTATTTATTTCAAGTTAGGTTCATCTTCATATTTTAGAGCAATGACTGCTTGTGAAGGAGGAAAATCACATTCAGATATCATAAACATAAGATGGTCAGCAGTGATATCAAATCTACATCATTTATAGTCAAAGGGTTCATGTGTAAAAGGATACGTCTTATATCACAGTAAGAAAGAATCATGTAACAGATAATGAGAAGGACAATGTCATAAGAGTATTATCCAATGAGCAGATGCAACTGGTTAAGTAATTGTGGGAACATATGGCTCAACCTGCTCAGTTTCTGTCAACAGCACTAATCTCCACTGCTCAGTGAAGTAACCTATTTATTAGAAAGTGGTTCTGCATGTCAACAAGGGGATGATTGTCCTCAAAGGAGAGGATAGGAATGATTTATTATGCAGGCAAGATTGTTTGAGAGTTACAGATGGTCCCAGTCCCAGTCAATAAACATGATCCTTTTATAGTGTGATAAAAAAAACTGAGGCAGCGTTTGTTAATGGGAAAATGTTGTGGTATTTTTCTGTCTTAATAAAGTTAAGGTTGTAGAGTTGCTCCGAAAGGGAAATAAGATTTCTCAGTCTTCACTGCTTGGTTCATATGGTGTCTTTATTATCAACAGTATGCAGTGGCCACCAGGTTTTCAGCTTTGTAGGACAGGTAGTAGACAGTAAGCATGGACTCTCTGACTCTGGCAGGATCAAAGAAGTGTTGGGAAAAAGTCCAGATATAGAGGCTAATAGAAAGTTGTACTGTAGATGGTGTTTCCCCCTCTTTAAGCTGCAAGATGTTCTGCACATGGTGACATTATATGCCAAAAATTGTTGAAGGGATAGTCTGAAATTTTTGGGAGATATGCTTTCATACTTGAGATTTAGATGAAAAGATTGGTACCACTCTTGTGTCTATAGTCAGCAAGCAGTTTGACAGGGGACGCCATCCCTTTTGTAAGCAAAATGACCAAAATGTGTCTCCATCTCCTGGGTCCAGACCCAGGCGCTGTCCTATCCGAACCCAGACCTATAACCCAAAAACTATTGAGAAATATTAATTCTGATAGAGTGTTTCTGTTTTAACCAGCGCAGCATTTGTAGCACTGATTTAGCAGCCTAGGAAACTCACTGACAAACTGCATGTGTTAATCATCTCACATGATTGCGACTCCAGTGAGTGAGACGTATATACGAGAGAGACGAAACGAGATAAAAGTCGGAAAAAGAGAGTTGGAGAAATGTAATGTCATGTTCTAAAGAGTGAAAGGTAGACAGTGAAAACAGCTTTTAATCAAGAATAGACAGACTTTTACATGTTCATTCTTCCCATGGGCAGATCAAAACCCTTATGTGTCATCATAAATTCCCACACCGTGGCGATTATAAAAAAACGGCAATGTGCACAATGTGTACAAGACAAAGCAAAGAGCACTTTCTTTAGCAAACATACACAGTCACATGTGAGCTGAGAGAACAGAAAATAAAGCATTTTATATGGCACTGAATCATAAGGCTGATTAGGGGGTCATCACATAATGTCGACGGTAAGCGTATATTCCTAGGATGGCGTAGGTGTTACCCTCTACCTTACTCTGCCTCAGCTTAGTTTACCCTGACATTCTTATTCAAACCCTCACCAATCTCACTCCTCTTGCCTTAACCTGACCAACCAACCAGAGCAATAAGTACTGGCCAATCAAAGGCCAGTCATGCCTTCACTATCCCAGGACATGCATATTTTCGTACAGTAAATATGAAGCTACAGCCAGCAGGTGGTTAGCTTATCCTAGCATAACGACTGGACAAAGCTAACAAGGAGCTTTCCAAAGATAAATCCGCCTATCCGCACCTCCGAAGCTTGTCTTTTTCAAAGACTTAACATGATGCCCTGTGGTTTTACAGCAGTTTATGAATTTGATTATTTCTTGGCTTGGCGCAGTAACTTCCGGGACTCCAGGAAATCAGTGGAAGAAAGTTATAAATGATGGCTAGTGGATTTTGTCGCCTTTGCACAGAGACAGGCTAGCTGTTTCCCTCTGTTTCCAGTCTTTATGCTAAGCTAAGCTAACAGGCTGCTGGCTGTAGCTTCATATTTCCCGTACAAAAATGAAAGTGGTATTAATCCTCTCATCTTGTAAGAAAGCGCATAAGTGTATTTCTGTAAAAGTATCCGAGCATTTGATGCACAGAAGATAAACCTAAAACATATTAAGGCCTTGCACACCAGGGCCGTTTTTTTCACGTGATTAATTCACATATCAGTATATTTTTTTGAACTGGTGTTTTTTTTCCCACACAGAACACGAATGTTATGCAAGAAAAAAGTGCCATCATTTTATTTTGGAACAGGTCCATTTTTCTGAGCTTTGGCACCAAATAAAAGTATCAGTGAATCACATTGTGCAGAGCAGACGTCACGTGACCACGTCTCGATAAAGGCAGACCTGTTGCCACTGTTGCAAATTGGCATCACTGCCGGTGTGGTTAGTTTTGGTGCAAAATATTTGAGCATTAGGCATTCACGAGTCGTTTATTCGTCACATTCTAGTGTGTAAAGGCCTTTGAAATGGAACAAAGAAACAAATAGGTGTTATTGAAATTGTAGCTTTTAATTGTATTAATAATAAGTGTGCATTCATGAAGAGAGAGGTTTGTAACTGTATATGTTCAGCAGTTCAGGGTGCCACAATTAGCCAAATGAATGTCTGTGTCTGTTGTCATGTTAAAGACTTAAATAGTGAATACTGGATATTAAATAGAAGGAGCAGATTGGATATTGAACTTGATCTCTTTATTTCTTATGAGTATAAATGTTGACCAGCTCAAAGAAAGCGCTTCAGCTAAAAATATATTCATAAGTGGGATAACAGTATCCATATTACGATTCAGGTGATATAGTAAAAGAAAACAAAAGGCAGTGAAAATAAATTATCTGAATAACAATAATAATTATAATAACAATAATTATAATAAACAGTGTCAAATTAGGATTCATAAACCTTTTTTGTTTGCTTTCTTTCTTTTGTGAAAATTCCTTTAAAATTGTCCATAAGCGGAAAAAAAAAAAAAATCCAGCATATTTTCATTTAATGTTGCGATGGTGATTTCCCTTGCCGGAGACGTCCCCATCGGTCTCACACATTTACAATATTCACAGTTACTATAAACCTGTTCGGCACATACTGAGCCACACTGCAGTCAGTCAGGCTGTCAGCGGCGACAAAACTATGAGGTGCAATGACATTTTTGTGTTTACATGTGGGTGCCTGGATGACAGGAAGCAGAATATCGCTCTCTGTCTTCCACAATCAAAATAGGTACCTATAGATAAGGAGTAAAAAGGTTGTTTCCTCCCATGATACATCTGTTCTCCAACATACCATTGGCATAATCAATCAATCAATCAAGAGACAATCAAGATGAAGACACACAAACTGCATGTCTGTAACATTGTACACACTGTCCTCTAGTGAGACCCTCACACAACCATCTCAGGTTCCCCCAGTGTTCTTACACATTAACCCATCTCCCTTTCAGCCCATGGCCGTCACCATGTTAGAGTGGTGCGGGTGCCCAAAGGAGGGGTGTATCGGGGTGGGCGTGGGAAGCATGTGTCCAGAGTGGCCGAAAGGTGGCAGGTGGCCCATGGACATGTGTCCGGCCAGAGAGCTGAAGGGGGAGCTCTTGTCGTGCAGGCTTTTGGTAAATTCCTCATAGCTGTCGCAGCCCCGCTTGGTCTTTTTTGATTTGTTGGACATTTTTCGGTTGCGTGTCTGTATTCCCTCCTTCTTCATGGTCAGAGGCCGGTTCACCTGTGTGGAGAGGGAGAAGTGAGGAGGTGAGGGATCTGGTGAAACTTTGGAGGGAAAGTTCAAACCCAGAAATTAGGAATATTGTGTCAACAAATAGTTTAAGTTTGCTATGTCCTTAAAGGATAACAATATTCTATATTTTTGTTGTTGTCCAATCCCATGAGAAGACCAAAGCTGCGGTCGAATAGTCTTTTTTTTCTTGGGAAGGTTCCTATCTAACGTATATAACAGCTGAATTACATGAGGCATGAGCGCGACTCGAAGTGACGCCACCTGACGCATTTCGTAGCTTTCTTACCTGCTACACAGGCTCTGTTTCTTTAGCATGTGGTTGCTGCCATCTTCACTGTGTGCATATTGAGTCTTTTGACAAGTAATAATGCAGTTGTTTTTGCAGGGTTTGGAAGCATCCACTATTTAAACTTGTACTGAATCAATTAACTGGAGTGTTTTAACAACGGGATGCATTGATTTGATTGATATATTTTAATGTGAAACGTAAAAACACACACAAGTTGCTCTGCTGCTTCACATTTCTTCGCATTTCACTGAGGTATTCATTTTATCCATCTTTAAAAGGATTGATTCTGTGTAGTTTTTACCTGCTCGAGGGACATGGAGAATTAAAACAGCCACGTAAAATTAGAGAGGAGCCACACAAGGCCCACGCGAGCATGTGCGGTTTCCATAGTCAGTGTAACCGCTTCAGTTGATTATAATGGACGGCTCGACTGTGGGCCTGTTGCAGCAAACATGTTGCGCCGCATCTGTGTTACATGTATTTCAGTCGAAAGCAGCAGCCATGATAAGAGCTAGTTGAATTCTCTAAATGCTAAGGAAAGGGGTTTCAATGCCTTTGTTATCTCCCCTACCTTAGGGTACATTGGACCATCCTTTACGAAAGGAAAGGAAATTTAAAGCGATGCACCATCTGACTGTTCATGAAAACCAACGTGAACAGTCGGACCTATCTCACAAACATTTAATCTTTTTTTTTTCATAGAATCATACTAAAACAGATTTATGTTGATAACTATGGGTGGACAGAGGGGTGGGTGTCAGTAACAGTTCTCGATATGACAGCCATGTTGTTTTGCTTCTGTCACTGGTCGCCTATATTCCTTCTTTATTTTAATTCCAACCATGACGTCATATGTTTCACCAGGTTTTCCACATTAATAAAGCCTGCATGAAACAACACGCAAAGTATCTACGATGTGCTTTTAGTACTCCATCTTCAGAACATTGTAGTTTCACAGAACCAGACTCACATCAACAACATCCGCTAATGCATAATTACGTATGTAAGTGAGACTGGTTGTCTTTTTTTCAGTCCTCATAAATTCTTCACACCTTTCCTTGACCTTTTGACTCTTCGAGGTCAAGGGAAAGTGTTTAGGAAAACATATAGTATGTAATTTCTTTGAGTATTCGACCGCAGCTGAGAACCAACAATGCATTAGACCATCCCTGAGTACTTTTCTACTTTCCCATCCTGTCTGTGGCACTTAGCCCCAAACCCCTTGGTTCCTACTAAGAATGTAAATGAATAAAAATTGGTTATTAGGGTATATTTTCAAATTTATAAAAGGCTAAATAAGTCCCTAAAACAGCTGGGCACTGTAGTTTATAGCCAACTTTACATAAAGAAGAGTAAATAATGCATTTGTTGGGGACTGTTTTCAGCTGTGGATTAATACACAACTGGAGCTGTAGTATATCTGACATCAGAACAGTGTAAGTAGCATTGTGTGGCTCCTTAAGGTTTTTTAATAGTTTTTTGGACAACAGTGGCAGTCTATGGTACAAAGAAATAAGCTTTATCTGGCTTTCGCCACACAGACAATAATTGTTTGTGTGATTTATGGGATTTGTTGACAATAAAAAAAGTACATAAAATATGATCAGATTCATCCTTTAAAATATCCATCCCCAGTCCCTGTTATCTATGTTGATGCCTCCGGTCTTAATGCTATTCATATGGAGCCTTGTGGCGGTCCCACTCAACAACAGTCCCACCATTGTGACTCTCAAGGGGATTACGCCTACCATGGAAACAATAAAGCACAAAGAAAGAAAACACCGACCAGTCCAACAGTGTCTGAGAGTAGAACGGCCCTCACTCTCACTCTCACTCTCTCTTATCCCCCAACAATCAGTGTGACCTGCCTGCCTACTTCCCGTCTACTTGACCCTGCCGGGCCCAACTTGGCGTTTAGCAGTGAAAGACTTACGTTATGCAGTTTATAGTAGAGGCCGCAGGCATTGCACACGGGGTCTCCATTTGCGTTGCGCCGCCAGAGTGTGGTGAGGGTCGTCTGACAGTTAGCACAACAGGTGCCTGCTCGTCTGGCAGCAGACTGTGGAGAGATGTTAAGCTTTGATTAGAGCTTGGCAGCACAGACACAGCACAGGGCAGTTTGAGAACACATATAACAGTCTGTTTCTGTCTGTATGAGATTTGTTTTACTTTCTAATCTATTAACTTTTACTGTTTAATGATATAAAGGCAGGAATACTCTACTTGCTTTGCTCGGGGGCCACTTTTGCAAAATGACAGGAGGCTAGGGGCCAGACGCAGCAGCCCCGCACAGGTCAGGTTTACACAGAGGCATTTCTAGGATTCAAGGGGCTGGCTCTGTTTTTGATAAATAAACTCTATTTTGATGCCTCTTATATACAGTCTAGGACCTTATTTACATTCAAAGTACACAATATATGTATATATATTAATGTGAATTAGAAAAAGGGCCACCTGGCACCCTTTTGCAGGCCGTAAGATGGGTATCACTGTATTGGGGCTACAACTAACAATAATCAGATATATATTCCTTCATATATTAATTATTGGACTCATAAAACGTCAGCAAAAATACAAACAGATTCCTGGAGGCCACAGTGACGATTTAAAATGTCTGGTTTTGTTGGATTAATAGTCCAAAACCCAAAGATATTCAGTTTACTATCATAAATTAGTAAGGAAAACAAAACATATTCACATTTGAGAGGCTGTAACCAGTAAATACTTTTAACTTTTGCTTTAAAAAAAATGACTTAATGATTTATTATTACAATTGTTAATTAATCTTCTCTCCAGTGACAAATCGATTAATCAACTAAAGTTACCTCAATATTTTAACAGCAGATTTTAAACGAAAATGTCTGTACAATAAATCACATGTGGAATCTTAAATACAAATATTCAGTTCACATGCACAAAGCTCAGTACTAGTTTATAAAGATTATATCATGCTAGGTCTAATTTCCAGGAAATGAATACATTAATCTGCACCCTCAGTTAAAACGTTCTTATCAATGTATTATCCATCAAACCATGAAATAACTTAGTTATTCTATTTATATAATCATCACCCCGAAGTTATTTCCCCCATGAACACTGAAAACCAAGTGCCCTGCCCTGCTGCGTCAAACATCAGCCTCCATAACTTTCCCAACCCTTTCTTTCTTTAAATGTTCGCTGTGTTGCGCATTCTGTGTGGCTGAGGTGGAGGTGGACGCAGAGCTTGACCACTGTGAGCTGAGGTCTGAGCCTATAGTTAGGAGGCCGCAGGAGGAAACAGGCGCTGGCTCCGCTGCTTTATCTGGACCGGTCAGATATCCGGATAGGAAACAACTGGAAGGCTGCTGCCACTGAACACAAGGCGCTGTGGAGCACTTCGAGCTACGGAAACCAGGCCTGATATATGGCTGTATTATACGCTATTATGGCCAACAGACGCTGAAATGAAACGCTCATATATTTTGTGTGGAACAGACAGCTGTGTGCGCACAGAGTCCTGCAGGTCAGTAGCGATGGATGAGAGCTGTTTGTCGCAGCGGTGCAGACTCACATCAGCCCGCATGCGTCAACAAACACACTGACCAGGTCAATACAAATCTGTTATTTTTCTGAATGATTGACTTTAAATTATAATCCCAAAATTCGCTTAAGTAAGTCTTTTGTCAATTGGAATAATATTTTCTCACCGGCAGCCTTTTGTCGATTGACCTTTTTCCCTTAATTACCGTGTAGATGCGCACTTTTTTCTTGTACGTAATCATATTAGATTAAATGCTGCTTTTGTCTCTATTGTCTCGCTTTTTGCAAGCTCATTCGTCCAGGATTCCTTCAATAAATCTATTTCAAACCATTTTCATAAGTCTCATCATGGCTCAGTGCCGTACACACTGTTAATAGAATACCACTGATTTAATGAGCGGGATCTGTTGGCTCTGCAAATACTGTCCTCATTTCAAACACAACTGGTGCACATGGTTGCATGAATACACTGATGGTGCAAATATAGACTATTGCTTTATTTTGAAATTGTTCAGAAAATGATCAAATAGGAGGAATAATTATTTTGTGTCAATCATTATTTTAGTAAAAGTCTCAAAAAACGTCCAACTGTTTGGCCATATATATTTTTGAATAGTTTATAGTATGCTTGATGCTTCTAGTATTTAATTCAAATTATATTTCATTAAGGTTGTGACTCCCCCAGCCAGGTAGAACATTTGCAATCAATGGTTTATGTGTTTAAACAGTTTTAAAGTGTGTCATGAGTGTGACATGTGGTATCTGACTCCCAGAAACATTGAAGTTTGAAGCAGTTCATGATGGGAAATAACTCCCAAACTGCTCTGTCCCCTGCAGACAGACTCTCACTGCCCTTTAAAAAAAAAAAGTCAACTTTTCATGAGGAGTAGGTTTGTGACAATATATCTTTACATAATCCAGTGGCTTTTTAATGGCTTACATTTTCTCAACCAAAAAATGAACACTTTATTTTTTGGTTTATTTAAAAAATTAAAACATCATCATCATCATGCATACACATGGTTTTCACTGGACACTGACAGTCAGCTGCTCACAAGTCAAAATAAATTTTTTGACTTGCTCCACAAATTAAAAAAAGCAATCCACAGCAGCATTATGAGCCATAAAGTGTCAGCGAGGGTCTGTGTTGTTCTGAGGGATGGGGTGCTGGCCCTGCTATCAATGACAGTATCAGAAGTCGCAGTAATAATGATAAGAGAAACAACACAGACAGTCCCACTCTGCTCACAGCCCAAGCATGAAGGAGCAGGAGGTGAGCGACAAACACAATTCCTGGAAACTGATTGGGAAAATATAACTTTCCTGGAATTGTACCTCCTCCCCCTCTCCCTCCACCTCACACTCTTTTTATTTACTGCCACAACCACACACACACATTCACAGAAACACACACACACACTCATTCACTGCCCCCACTGATGGGACTCACCAGCCTGCGTTTGGGTTTGATGAGCGGTCTGTTCTGGCCGTTCATCTTGTGGTACAGCCCGCAGGCGTTGCACAGGTAGTGTCCGGTGCTGTCACGTCTCCACAGGGGCGTTGAGGTGGCTCCACAGTTTACACACTCACGGCCCTCTGAAGAAGAACACAGAGATGTTGGAGATATCAAAGCTGATACCTGCCTGGAATACAAATCCACTCTGCCTTTTGATCTAGATTTTATTATTATTATGATGATGATTGTGTGACCAAATTGTAAAGATTCACCTTTTCCTAACAGGAATTAATTTTACATTTACTGGCACTTTTCTAAATTAATTATGTGCATATGTGTGGACACAGTATAAGCAATGCATTTCCACATGCAGCACCTTCAATTATAAACTAAAGTACATGTTGTATTTAACTTTTATTACCCTCTGACTCTTTGTTTGTGAGGGTAAAGACAAAGAAACAGTGTCTTTGTGTAGTATACTGGAATATATTGAGCATTAACAGAAGCACACAACAGATAAAAGCTGAAGATGTATAATGAGTTGTTCTCAAACATCAGTTCAGCACTAATGCTTCACTCCTATAAAATATATGTCCTGTTAAACAGCCTGATGGAGGAGAATATATATTTTATTACATAAAACCAGAGCCATTTAATTTTACTTTCCAAAATAAATGAGTAGATGTGAGTTGGATACATTTTACCCTTCCTCATGAGGCAAAAAAAACATTAAAAAGAAAATATGTGTAACTTTATAACACCAATCATCTCGTCATATAACCTAAAATTATAGTAAAGTCATAAAACTACATTTTGCAGCCAGTTAGCTCTTATTTAATAAAAACAAGTCACTCTGAGTTTAGGTCACCCTGCTCTGTCTCCCTGATAACAAACTGGTTAAGCACAGTCAGGCTGAAGCTGGGAGTCTCCTGCTCTGTAATCAAATAACAATCAGGACAATGTATTAGTGTCTTATGTAACAGAGAAGAGACTCCTAGCCTAAATACTGAGGTTTTTGGCTCCGTGCGCCCGCGGATCTTCCTTTCACACCTCTGGGCTGGTTCCAGTTCAGTGTGCTGCTGCAGCCAGCTCAGGCGTAATTACAGAGTCACGGTTAACAAAAGAGGATTATCAAAGTCGCTCTGTGTCGGAGGACTGTCGAGTGCTGGCTTAGGCCTCTGCAAACATGTAGTGGGGGAAAATACCATTATTTTATTATTATTATAATACAATTTCCAAAAATGATAAAGGCGGTGATGATGCTCAAATCACAGTCTGCACGTTGATGTTGCGTTTACGGTCACACAGGATAAATAGAATCATAATAATAATCTGGTTACATTTGGAATATATTAAATGGCTTTCACGGGATGTTTTTTTTTAATTTAATACATGTCCCTTTTAATACTCAAAAAAAATCTTTATAGATGATTTTAGGCTCATTGAGAGTTGTGAGATAATAACCATAGATCTGCTTTGTTGGCTAAGATTCATAAACCATTTTTATTTTAATTAAAAGCCAGTTTAAATTAGTTTATTTGTGTGTGTAGATTGTGAAATAATCCTTTTAAATGAGTATTTACAGAGTACTATGAATTATGAATTTGGCACAAAAACAAAACAATACAAAGCTACATTATAGGGTTAATAAACTCATATTTGCATCACATATATACAGATATTATATATAGTGCTGCAGGATATTTTTAAAATGCATTGAGCACTTCTATTGTCTCCTTTAGTTTTAGTTTGGTTTAATTTCCACTGACTCGCTATAGGACACTAGATCACATCCTCTACCAGCCTCTTAGTCCAAATCCTGTCTGAATATTTTCAGATTTAATTTCTTTTATATTTGGGGACGAGTGTGAGGTGTGTTTTTGGTGGACTCACCGGTGCAGGACCGTGTTTTGCCTTTGTTCCTGGAGGTGAAGCCGGATGATGCTCCCAGCAGGCTGCCGGGGTGAAAGAGACTGCTGCCGTACTCGTGCGCCGCTGGGAGAGAGTAGGTGGGATACGTCGGTATGGGGTGGTGGGTGGAGGTGGTCTGAGTGCTCATGGAGGCCAGGCTGCTCCTCAGCGGACTGGAGCCCTCCATCTTCATCCCCTCCGATAACGACGACACTTGGTATTTGATAGATTCCTTCTCGTCCATTCTGGTGGCGGAGGGAGACGCGGCCCCGGGGTCCGGTGATACGTCCTTTGGCGGCGTGGGAGGGAAAGTGTACAGATGCGGGCTGGAGTGGGACGGCGGCGTTAACGAGGACCCGGAGACCGTGTTTGAGTTGCTGCTGCAAGGGTAGACCGCGGAGAGGCCGCCGGGGGACGCGGAGCCCGGGTGGTGCAGGCTGGGCTTGCTGAAGGGGCTGACGGCCCAGGCGTTGTGGTGGTGGTGCGCAGACAGGGCTGCTTTGCCTCCGTCCAGCCATGAGATCCCCGGGCTGTGGATGAGAGTCCCCGTCAGACGAGCTGAGAGACGACACAAAGAGCAGACTATTTATTATAGATACAGGTGATGACAGGCTGATTCAGCATTTACAGAAACTGTGGGGTGTTTTTACGTCGCGTGGAAGTGTGAATGCAAAAATAACCGAGACTTGTTGATTCACTGGGACACTGCCTGATTTAAACTTGCAAATAAGGTATAAAAATATCACACAAATCCACAAAAATAGACCACAATTAAACAAATATTTACTAAACTAAAATGTGCATTGAAAACATTAATGTAATTGCATGCTTTTTTTCTTGGGTGATTCTATAACATTTTTTAATCACAAAACTGTATTTAAATTCATTTTATTAGACTCACGAGCAGGAAATGTAGTTATGCACAAGGCCAGAAAACATTTTAATCACATTTTAATCTATGTTTCAATCAGCAGAAAACTGTCACACTGAGATAAAATGACCTGCTAACTGTCATAAAAACTAAACTACACAGGCGATTATTTACAGAAAAATATCCACTTTTACTTTACAGCTGATATTTTTCATGCTATAACCAGCTACGAGTTCCTTCCCTAAGTTGCACCGTTGTGTCACAGCTCCATCTTACCGTGCGTTTGGCTGTAGGACACCCTGGCCCTGGCAGGGTTGTGGTAATACGGGTTTCCCTGTGAGTCCAGGTGATTAAAGAAAACATCCACCTCATCCGGAGGCAGCAGCTGCGCCGTGGGCTCCATGTAGTTGTGCCCCAGGCCGTGGTGGTGGTGAGAGTCTGGGTGTTGTCCGTTCAGCACGGCGTGGTGGTGCATCCAGCGGGGCTGATCCGCCGCCACATCCATCTCTGTGGCTTCTCTGTAAGCGCGCTTTACGCAGAGTGAACAAATATCCAGGGAGAGGACACAAGATGGTCTGAATTATGTGTCCCTTTACGAGATCTTCACTGTGTCCATTTACAGTAGAATACTAGTGTTTTGTTCTTGTGTTTCCTCTGACTTTAATTCCTCTCCTCTCCCGGACATGGAGTCGAGTTTGACACTGGAAACCTGCAACAAGCAAACATCAGATGTTAATATTTTAAAGGGTGTTGATGTAAGCATCCGTGCTCTGGACGCAGAGCTCATGTGGTGCAACTTCAGATTAAAAAAACGTCCCAGCCACCATATTTACTACCACATCACTCTCCTCACTACTACACTACAACAACACCCACTCAGATGCTTCACCCAGCAGGACAAACACGCCGTACCTTTCTCAGTCTTATTTTATCCACACACTTCGATCAGCTCGAGCCTCTTTGGAAAACTCTCCCCTTCTGTTTTTAGCTGCTGCTGCAGGTCCTCTCCACTTCTCCACTTCTCGGCTGGTGTTTGTCAGAGTGAACTCCGTCCACTGGGACTTAAAGCAACACGTATGACTGTGGCTGACAGCGCGGGGCCAGGCTTGTCAAGCAGGGGCGGAGCCTCCATTAAAGCTTGGACTCAGCCAATTGCACAGCACCTCTGCAAAACCTCAGAGGCGGTTCCCTCCACACCAAACAATCTCTGAGATGCTTCTATGTGGAGAGACAGGCCTGTAGATTGACTTTGTTGTACTTTTTGGAATTGATGTTATATTTCCCCGTAATATGACTTTTATTTTGACAAAATGACATCATATTTACACCTTGAATTGAGGCAGAAAGGGCCCAAATTGATGCATAAAAATTCACCTGAATGCAGGATGTCAGTGAGGATTCTCAGTCATCCAGGTCATGGTAATCTTCAGTGCTACATCATAGGCAGCTGGACTTCTTGAAGATGTTTCGCCTCTCATCCAAGAGGCTTCTTCAGTCCAGAGTGCAGGAAAATTTAATGTTTGATGCTCAACATTTTCTTTCCCAAACCCCCCTTTCACGTGTGTTTGTCCCCCTCAATGTTGAAACAAAACCTACGCCCTTGCATTTTATTCCACAGCCTGGCAGCCACAGACAATGATTATTATATCTAGCAACACTGAATTTAAATAAAAAATCCCACTGTAAACACACCAGCTGGAAATACATGTCAGTAATACCCACCTCTTTTAGTCTTACTGCCTATATATTAATGTTTATCTGCTGTTTGGAGACTGTTTTATAACAGCACAGTCACACTACACTACACTTTATCACATGCGCCAAAGAAACTTTAATCAGTGAAATGAATGTGGAACAGTTCCTTTAGATGTGGCAATGTCCCTTACATAAACACTCAAAATTAATAGTTTACACATTAGTGTTGTTATAAACTGGAGTAAACAGTCTGATTAAATATTGTGTTACATAAACTCTCCACTAATTATATTATTTGGATAAGGTTAATTATTCACCCATTTATTTTATATTCAATTGGGGAAAAAAAGGAATTTAACGTGAGTATTTATTGGCCTGATTTCTTGTGTGTTGTTTTTTATACAGTTCAATGGTTAAAAAGTTCAGACTGCCTTTTCAGATCTCTGTCCCTGCCTCCCCTCCTCTCTCCTCGCGCATGATTGACAGACAATAATTGGAGAGGGAGCGCGTGCAGCCCCGGCAGGCCGACGCTGCCGCCTGCTAGACGCCGTTTCCTGACGTCAGTGCATCTTGGAGAAAAGAAAAAAAAAATCAGGATCAGGACATGAACTTTTTCAAGAGAGAGAGAAGAAGAGAGAAGGAGTGAGAGAAAGAGAGGGAGAGGGGTTGCCCGGAGTCTGCTGCAGTCCCAGCGGATGAACTCGAGGAAGGACACTGCAACTGATATTTACACTGTGGCAGCATTAATAATACATCAAGTACATCCTCGTGACTCTGCTGAGATTTCCACGAGCACATGCGTGGCAAACTACAGGGCCAAGGTGGACTATATAGAGATTACAGTTCAGATTATGATCAGATTAGATAACTCAGATGTTGTCAGTGTGAAAATTCCTCTTGCAGAAACACGCACGCAGACAGACACGTTTCGTTTACGCACATTTTTGCGAGCTATGCAGGAAAAAATGTGGCAAAGCATCTCGGTCATCTTGAACTCTGCAGTTAGGGCATTAATGCATGGACAAAATTATAAAATAAGGAGCTTGCTGTGCACTTGCAAAAAAAAGTCCAACAGGTCAGAAAAGTGCAAATTTGATCTATCTATCTATCTATCTATCTATCTATCCCACAGTAACAGAGTTTAATAGTCCCACTCCAAGTCCATGATATACTGCAGCTTTACATGATTAATATGTTCAGATAAATCTGTTTTCTTTATTTATTTATCTATTTTTTTAAACCAGGCTGCAACGTAAAGAGCTGAATGTCATTATTTACACGGAGACAATGAATTCTTTCATGCAGCATTAAGAGGAAATCCACCGTACAGGCTGAAGAAAAGCGGAGCACACCGGAGGGACGGAGAGTGTGGCAGCATTAGAGCTCATCAGCATGATAATGTGCAAATACACATGCTTTGAGTGTGAGCCCTTTTGATCTGGCGTGGCGATAAAACCTTATCGGCGGCGAACATCCACTTCCATTTTAGGATTTGACATTAATTCAATCCGCCCCTCTTCTTCTTCTCCTTCTTCTTCGTCTTTTTCTCACACGAGCTGAGGAGAAAGAGAGAGGTCGCAGCCTGATTCAGCTCTGGGAATCTCATTATGTGACTGCCATTGAAAGGAAGTGGTTTTACCCCATAATAAAGATAAAAATGAAATGTCACTGTGGTGTATTATACAAAAAAAATGACAATAGATAGGTAATATAGACGTTTAGTGTGAGTATTAATCTTAATGACAGCCTAATTACATTTAAGTAATTATTTTTATCACACTAATATAAGCTATTGTGGTGTTTATTTGCTTGTAATAAATATTTTGTATGCTTTTCTGCACTAGGAGCACCTTACACTGACGCGTGCATGTGTGTGTGTGTGTGTGTGTGTGTGTGTGTGTGTGTGTGTGTGTGTGTGTGTGTGTGTGTGTGTCTCCCCCAGACTGAAAGAGAAATCCAATGCTGCTAGGATCCTTGGGTCCCTCTGATTATAACCCATCCCGGGGTAATTTTTCATCGGTGCTGGCTAATCTTTGTTCTTTGTGAAGATAATAAATAGCCTAATCGTTATCAGCGAGCTGCTGGAGGTGTCGGGGAGAATGGGGGCTGATCGGCCCGGGAAATAGGCTCCAAAGTGCCGCGGAATAAATGGCATTTCTTATCTCTCTCTCCCAGATTATCGCCGCCTTTTCAAACTCGCACAACAAATACATCTAATGCAGGGAATGCATCATTTACTGGAGCAGATCTGTGTAAATGATAGATAGATAGATTAGAGGAAGGGGCCTGCACAGAGGAGGGGGGGGGGAGAGCATGGTGTTGACTATTATTTACAAGTTTAATGTTGTGCATGTGCAAAGTCTTTATTCGGTGTATTTTCGACAGCATAAATACAGCTCGCTTTTCCCATTATTTTTTTAGGTTATCTGTGGGAGCCATCTGAGGTTCCGGTTCTTTGTTGTGGTATCTTATTTCTTTCATGTTGGATTTTGCTGGATAAGAGTTAAACAGACGCAGCCGCTTCCACCCACTGAGAAAAATATATTTGAATAATGTTTTCATGTGTTGGGAATTTTTTGCAAATGCCAAATGCGAGCACGCGGTATTAAACCACGGGTGTAAAGCGGTCTGGTTACAAACAGGCCGTGTTAGATGTTCTTGATATTTGAAACTCATAGGCCAGGAGTGTGGGATTGATTTTATTTTCATTTTATTTTATTTTTATCATAGTCGAAATCTTCCAGCACTTTATGTGGCTGTTCCTGAAGCATTGTGTTTCTTGACATCATGAAAACAGTGAGAATGATTTGATTAGGCCACTGAATGAAGTCAAAATTGACAAAATTTCTTACCATAACCCTTTATCTCTTATTTTTAAAAATAATTTGCTTAAAACATAGACCACATTTCAGTTAAGAGAAACTTTATTACCAATTTCTGGTGTCTTAGAATTAAAAAACACTTCATGATTAAGGAAAACATCTTGAAAAAAAATCCCAACTCAACATTCCCCCCCCCACCACAAAAGCTGTAGTTGCACACTTCACACAAAGGTTTACAAAATCAGTGTCCTGTAGGCACAAAGAATGAAGAGGAGCCCATTGTAGTGTTAAAGCATTGTGCACGAGTGTGTGGGGAGTAGTGGCCAGTTATGGCAGAAAAGGTATTTTTCCATTATATACAAACTGGATGCTTAATAACTTGGCAGCTGCAGCAGCCCTGGGTGCTGCTGATGGTCTCCAGGGTAACACAGATAACAGCGCAGTCATTTTCCATATCTTACAGTCTATTATATTCAAGGATTAGTTCTCCTTCCCGAAAAGGTCAAACATAAAGTCAAGCCAGCCAGGAGTGCTCCTCCTCCTCCACCTCCTCCTCCTCCTCCTCCTCCTTCACCCTACAGTGACAGAGCATTTCCCATTTTTTCATATTATCTAGTTAAACCAGTGTGATGACCTTCGCTGACATGCTTTGATAGATGCACACCTCCCACAGCAGACAACAAACCTCCCTGGATTCTCCTTTCAGGACTCGAGTGTTTGTGGTGTTGAGTGGGGTTTGGTTAACCATCACTGTGCACTGTAATTTTCTGTTACACTTGTGTCTTATCCCTCTAGAATCATCCCTCCTTCACCTCTTTTACTCACTGTGACCCAAACAGTGCTTATTCTTGACTCATGAGACAAAAACAAAGATGTGATTTGTGCAGTGCCTTCATCCATCATCATATGGATCTTAAGGTTTGAGTATTTCTGTGGCAGCAGCCTGATGGTCCAGGAGCTGTATATTCACAAAGCTACAGTAGCTCCTATAACTGTCAGAGTTCAGAGAAAAGTCCTAAAAATAAAGGTGTGTCAGTTCTAACTTTAAGACTCTGACTGTAAGTTTTTGGTTTAGGAGTAATTATTAAAGTATTTTGCTTAAGTTGCTCCTGAGTCTGAAGTTCAGGCAGCCCAGAGGACGCCAAAGACCTGCACACAGTCAGTAGTGTGCTGCAGGTAATGTGCCTCATTGCATAGGTGTTTAGGAATATACAACAATTATGTTATTTTAAAAGCATATTTTGATGGCTAAGATAAAAGAAGATAAAACTGTATACACCCCAAGGAGGAATTGCTGTGCAGTAGCTGCAGTGCAAAGTAAAGAATCTAATCATAAGCTACAAATCCAAACTATATGCCAAAAACAGATTAGACTGCTGAGTCAATAACAATCACATCGACTCACCAACAAATCAGAACATCCCAATTACACCACAGAGGACAGTTTGCACAACTCTCCACGTGGTCACTGAGAAAACTGCTTGCAGTGCTGATGAACTTGAAATATTTTGTCTGTAAGAATGATTCCTACGATCACAAGTCTGCTCTGCACTTTCAAAATAGTTACCACATTGAACAAATGAAGAAAGCTGATTTATGACCATTGACAGATTACCTGTAGAGAGTTACCCCATCAGACAATGAAGATTTGATAATCTATTCGGTTTATTTTAATGCTATCCTTAAAAAAAAAAAAAAGAATAAAATTAATTTTTAATTTTGAATTACATTCAATTAAATTTGATTTAAATATTTGTTTATTTAAAACAAATAATAACTTTTGATTGAATTTTTTTGGTTGAATTTGATTTAATTATTAATTACATTTTTATTAAAATATATATATTTATTTGATTTAAATATTATTTTATTTGAATTTAATTTTATTACTATTATTATTATTTTATTTTTAATTTATTCTTAATTTATTTGATTTAATTCTACATTCACTGACACAGACTCACCACTCAAACAGTCACTGTAGTGGCAGTGATTGTATGATGAGTAAATTCATTCAGAAACATGATGTCACCCAGAGGAGGCACTGTTGAGGCAACAGGCCTAAAACCGAAATCTGAAGTGGTGTAAAATTACTACACAAGTTTCCTCGAGTACTGTACTTAAGTACAATTTTGAGGTACCTGTACTTTATTTAAATATTTTCATTTTCAGCTACTTTATACCTCTACTACTACTCCAACAATTCAGAGGCGAATATTGTACCGTTTACTTCACCACATTAATTTGATAACTTACTAGTATGTTGCAGATTCAGATTAACACAAAAAACATCTAATAAACACATTAAGATAAGACTTCATTGATCCACGTGGGAGATTCACAAGCGACCCTGCAGAAAATAAAGTAATTCAAATTAGCCCCACCTTCACCACTTGCAACATTAAAGTGATGGAGGCAACACATTAATACATTCAGAATTATTTGTCAATATAATTGCACCATTTTGCACGAGCATTTTAACTGGTGTTACTTAAAGTATATTTTGATGTCAGTACTTTAAATTAACACAGTATTTCAACACAGTGGTACTCAAGTTAACGTTCTTCCGTCTGAAGATTTGTCATCTGATTTTGAGTCCAGTCTGAGAGAGACTCGTCCACCACATCCTGTATGTTAAAACTGTCACATTTGTTCTTGAGGACAGGTTGGCCATGATAACTTTAACCCTGAAACTGTTCTCCATCTTTACTTTCATTTGTAGCTCCACAGGCCTGTTATTCAAGATTACATTATACAGTGTTTTTATTATTTTCTTTTTTAAACTGGACTCTGTGCACACAGTACACTCTCCTGCAGCATCTCTCTGAGAGTTTCCAGTGTCTCCAGTGTCTTTTGAATGTCCCTACTTGATCTCACTGTGTGCAGTCTCGAGAAGAATCTGTACAAAGTCATTAGAGGTCAGAGGTGCACTACTTCACTTCCTGCCCAGAGAGCAGCAGGAAGTGAAAGTTTACAACACCTTGTCACTAACAACCTGTCAGTCAAACTCAGTTTCACCGGAGCTGTTCGGGGAGTTGTAGAATTCAAAACACTGCTTTTTTTCTCAACCTGTGAGTGTTCATCAATTTCAGACTTGGTGCCTTTATTTTGTCTCAACATGAATCCGGTGTGTGTGACTATATGCGTCCGCTGGTGAGCAAGAGTGCATGTTCAAATGTGTGTAATAGTGTGTGTAATAAGGACTGGTCAGGAAATATGTGCTAACTGGACAGAGAAGTTGATAAGCTGCACATGGTCGCTTGAAAGTGAATGTTTTCTACCAACGTTTGTTCTAATTTATTGAGTAGATGTTGAGATATTTCACAGGATAAGAGAAATCTTTGACCTGCTGGGGGCGCTATATACAAAGTCAGGGGATCACCTAAGTCAGTAGGATTCATCCTCTGGGAACCATGACTGTGCCAGATAACATGCCAGTCCAAGCAATAGAGAATTTGAAGTTGATATCACGCTGTGTTAAATTTTTTGGACATGGGCGCCATCTTGTGAGGATCGTGCTGTGTTACCTGAAGCTGTTACATTGCACAAGCAGTGGTATTTGGAAAAACGAATCACGATAAATTGCATTGACTCATATGAGATCAACTTAGAATTGTCTTCACGTGTATGAGCCTCAGATCCCACCCTCTACACGCCCACATTCAACCATGAATTATCAGTGCAAAGCAACTTGTGGATGTTGATGCATCGACATGAGCCTGCTGCTCAGTCGTTCTTTATGGGGAATCATGGCAACAACAGAGTGTCCCCACAGTATTTATGTGTTTACAGCTATCAGACAGAATGTGTCACAAAAGTAATCGCATCAATGACTGCTTTCCCCACTCTAACTCAAACAGCTGGCAACAGCTTTCCTACTTGCTGCAAGTAAAACTTTAGTCAAGTCAATATCTTTTGTCATCACAACACCTGTTCCTGAGTTACATCACAAGGCTGGTGTTTGGGATTTCATGTCCCAAAACATTTTTAACAGCCACATTAATATTTTCCCTGACCAGACTTTGATTTGAGATTTGAGTTGGCTTTTTACAATTGAAAGATGCTTATGGAATAATTATGGCTCACAAATAACACTGCTGTAATGAAAGTAAAGGATAAAGTGGATCAATGAGTGACATGTTATATGAAGTGAATTGTTATGTGTGAGAGACATTATCATACATGGTACCACCTCACCATTTGTGTCACCAGTTTCCCCTGTTTCCAAATGTTCGTACGCATGGGTCAGAGTTTGTTTGTTGTTATAAAAACAACTTTTGTGCGTACGCCTCTTTCAAGCCCTGTTTTCTGCCCAGCAGCAGTTACAAAATGAGACCCCAGGCTGAATGCATACACTTTGGTAATAAAAAATAGCAGAGCGTGTACCTTACAAGATGGCGCCTCCATCCCACATGACCTGATGTACCTTCACATTCTCAATAGTTTAGATACTATCCCGGCTGGACAAAAATGGTGGACTGACTGACTGAAGCTGATACCCACAGAGCCATGGTCCTAGCATGGCGCTCAGATTGAGTAACACTGTTGTTTGCTTTTCATCTTCACTGTTTCAGTCCATGTTTCATAGAGAAAACTGGAGGCTGTGATTCACCTCCAGCAAGAGCTAAAGGAAAATGACATGTCCACACCTTAAGTGACAAAGACTTTACTGCAGAAGGTAACCATGTGCTTTATATTGTATAAAGGCTGAGTTTGTGTGTGTGTGTGTGTGTGTGTGTGTGTGTGTGTGTGTGTGTGTGCGCACGCATCTCTTTGCTCATTCTGTTTGATCCTCAGTGATTGCGAGTCTATAAATCCCCTGACTTTCCTCCTCCTCCTGTGAAGAAATGTCTTGCTGCTTTGCTTAAGCTGATTCTCCAGAGCTAACCCGTCCTGCCTGTCAAACACACACACACACACACACACACACACACACACACACACACACACACACACACACACAGAGCAAATAAACAGGATCTGATCTCTTCCACCATTCTGTGCTCCTCTGTCTCTTGCTCTGTTCAAGTCATGAGATTGCAGTTACAAGATTTGTGTGTGTGTGTGTGCGTGTGCGTGTGCGTGTGCGTGTGTGCATGCATGTGTGTGTGTGCTGGGGAAGAAGTGAAGTACAGTATGAAGGATGTGGTAAAGCATCCTAATGGTCAGCTGTGTTTCTCTTCTCGTTGTTGCTTTCTCTCTTGCACCTGCGGAGGGTCGTGGCAGGGTGACAAAACACAACACACACACAGTTCATGTTTCATAATTTTGTGTGTGTGTGTGTGTGTGTGTGTGTTTGTTGGTTTATTAATTGTCAAACGCTTTTCATGGTATTTGGTGTGGATTACGATGAGCTGCTTCTGACCCGGTGGTTTCCTTTCATGTGTGTTTGTGTCAGTCGGCATTATCAGATTAGATAATCCTTTGATTTCAGAAATAGAGTCTGCCTGATCAGCATTCTCAATCTTGTCACCTTTCCTCTCGCTGCAGTATTTTCTCCTTCTCCCCTCCGTATCAGAGTGACAGTTTGGTGGATTATAATGGAAACAGTCAACACCAGAAGCTCTGATACAAACAGGAACTGAAGAGGGCAACTGCTGTGAAGCATTATCATCAAATATTGTTTTGGGCGTGAAGGTTTTAATCAGTATTTCTAGATACATATTTTTTCTTTACTTAAAGGGACAGTTTACCCCCAAATCCAAAATACATATTTTTCCTCTTATCTGTAGTGCTATTACCAGGTTACTGAAGATAATCCACAGACCTTGTTGTGAGCAGTTTTATGTAGGAACTATTTTCTTTCTACTGAACTACAGCTGCCAACTGTAGGCCTATTACCCTGCAGAAGGAAGCATGCATCTACGAATTCACCTAGCACCACTGAGCTAGCTAATGTTACAGCTCAGCTTAGGAGAACGTCATTGATGTTTATATATCACACTGTCACAAGCCTCTTGTCCATGAGTAGATGCACGCTTCCTTCCGAATGGTGATGTGGTTGGCAGGTGTAGTTCAGTAGAAAATAGTTCCTACATGAAACTGCTCACAACAAGGTCTGTGGATTATCTTCAGTAACCTGGTCATGATTTCTAGAAAGAGACATTGATGTGGAGTTTTTCAAATGTATGTTTTGGTGCTTTGAGCAGCACAAGCTGAGTGCCATCTAGTTCTGCTATATTTATGAGAAGGCAGACATCTCTACAGCTGATATCTCCAACACTCTGCAACTCACACCAAAACAGTCTAGACTGATAAACAGCACTACAAGTAAGAGGGAAAAAGTGTGTTTGATTTAGAGGTGAACTGTCCTTCTAAATCAAAATTGGTCACAAAAATATTTTAGAATAGGCACACATTCACCTTTAAAGCTTGTTTTCTTATTACACAGGACAACAATCCCAATCTGCTTCTCTTATAGGCTACTCCTTTTCTACCAACCAGTTCTGTTCCAGTTCCTGTGCCTAATTTTGAACCATTCAAAGCACTTCAACCAACAATAAATTGATTCAGAACCAGAAAAGTTGGTTCTCAGCTGGAACCAAAAAAATACCAGATTTTTCTTGACCTGAGGTGCCAATTGTGACAACAAGAGGACGGAGAACTCTACAATGGAGAAATTAAATGAGAAATCATCAGGAAATAAAAGAGCATACGGTAGTCTCATTGGTAGATGATTCATGCTTTTTGGGGCTAAAAACAAATATCTGTAAAAACAGAACAAAAGTTTGCTGGTAATCAATGTAATCCATGATTTTGCTACCACTGTTTACTTTCGTTGTGCACTGTGCAACGCCCTGCGTTGATGACATATCCTTGATTACAGTGGTTTCATGCAAAACTAGAGGAAATGCAAGCTGGTTTGCTAGATGCACCGAAGTTCCAAGAGTCCTGAACGGAAACAGATAAAGAACCCGAGATAATGCGGTGGAAAAGGGGTAAAAGTGAACCTACAATAGCTCAGTTTTTGACAGTTTGGGGGCAGCGGGAAAAAGATGCAAACACTGACATATCATCACCTTACAAAGTTGAGAATGATCATATTTATAATAGTAGCATGTAAAATGTGTAAAGAAATGCCAGTAAAGATGAAAGGGTGTTGCACCAGGAAGCGTTGAAAGCTTCAACTGTTAATCAGGCTCTCTTTCAGGGTTTCTGCAGGTATCAGCAAATCTAATTTAATGCTTTTTAATGCCCTTTTTAATGCCACTTTAAACAAATTTAATGCCCATGTCAAACTGCAGATGGCCCACAAGACGGTTTATTTGCACATTTCAAAACCAGCCTGAAGAATGATGTGAAAAACTAACTCTAACCTGAAAAGGCCGGAGGCAGTCACTGTAGCGGCAGGTGTGGTGGTGGTGAAAGCAAAAGTTGCATTGCTGGTCACGGCAAAGAAATTCAGCACAGTTAACTGCTGCCTGCCTTTAATCACCGACTTGTGACTATCTGACAGCATATGTGATTTCACTGCATTGACGGGCATTGTGTTTGAAGATCTTTTTGCACACGCTGCAAAACGCCACTCGTGGTTTATCGTCGACAGACTTTAACCAGGTTCTGAATAGTTCCTCATCCAACCACTTCTGCTGAAACTTGCACAGTGTTCAACATAACATTTTTTCCCCACTGGCCCCCCGGGCCAGTAGTTCAGAGTTTTACTGGCCCCTTGTATATTCTTACTGGCCCAAGTAAAAAAAAGAGAGAGAGAGAAAAAATGTCTATAAAACTTCATTTCATTTAACTTCATTTCATTTAACTCCATTATACCTCACCATAGTGCGTGATGGTCTATATACAGCACAGCCTCTGTCCACTTCTTAGATGACCTCACAACAGGTTTACAGAGCTTTAACTTCTGCCTGTATGAGGGAATCAGGTGGACGGTGTTGTGGTCAGAGTGGCCCAGTGCAGCGCAGGGGACGGGGTGATAGGCTTTGTTAACAGTTGTCTAACAGTGATCTAGAATATTCTTCTCTCAGGTCGGACATTTTATAAACTGTTTTTATTTGGGGAGTTCATGTGTGAGGTTACCTTTGTTAAAGTCGCCAATGACAATAACTAAGGAGTCTGGGTAAAGTCCGCTCCACACACAGTAGCTATCTGGTCGGCGAGCGTGCGCTGTAGCCTACCTCCTGCACGTTGGCCTACAGTGGGATGTAAACACCGACCAGAATGAATGAAACAAACTAACTGGGGGAGTAAAAATGTTTGCAGTTGATGAAAAAAGATTCTAGATCAGGAGAACAGTGCTGCTGGATCACTGTCACGTCATTACACCAGCCACTGTTGGTGTAAAAACAGATACCTCCACCTTTAGTTTTGCCGGAGAGTTCCGTGTTACGATCCGCTCAAGAGTTGGAAGCCTGCCAGCTGCAGCGCAGAGTTCGGTGTCGATCCACACAGCCACGTCTCCGTGAAGCACAAAACTGCAGATGTGTCGATCCACACAGCCACGTCTCCGTGAAGCACAAAACTGCAGATGTAGAAAGTCTCCGTTTTTCTCCATCAGTAGCTGAAGTTCATCCAGTTTACTGGCCAGCGAACGCACGTTGGAGAGAAATATACCTGCATGGCAGCGGTGTGCGGTGTCCGCGTTGGCGAAGACGCACAAGCGCACCGGCACGTTTCCCCCTCCTCCGGCGTTTCACTGCACGAGCAAAGGTGAGGGCACCTTTGGCTAAAAAGCCCAATAAATCCACTGAAGGCTCCAGAACAGTGGGATAAAAATCCGCTGGAGTTGTTCCCTTGACAAAAAAAGCCTTACAGCGTCACTGGCCCGAGCGGGCCTGTGACCTGTCAGTCAACTTGCCCGACATACTATTTTATTGGCCCGGGCCATCAGGCCATGGGTTATGTCAGCTTTCCACTATTGCATTTTTCCGACATTTCGCTAATATTCCCTCCGCTCTTTCGCCACAGCATGAGCACGCTCACAGCACGTTGCAGTCCAAGCATCAGGATTTGAGACTTTGTGCACCGACCGTAAACAATAGCCAATTAAAGGGTTCCGCCTGTCAATCATCACATTATACTTCCGATCAAAATTATTAAATGTTTATATAATCAAAATAAATCGTGAATAACAATGTTTTTTTTCCATCAAGTGTATTTAATTTTTTTAATGCCTCTGGACATCGAATTTAATGCTTTTTATTGCCATTTAAGGCCTTAAGTTTCGCAAAATCTATTTAATGACTTTTAATGCTTTTTAATGACCCGCGGAAACCCTGTCTTTGCTCCAGAGAAACATTTTAAAAAATGTTTGCTATCTTGACCCTTCAAACCTTGACAACAACATTTCAAGGTTTCAGTTTATACAGCCGAGGGAAACGTTGTGGGACAAGCCAGGTTACACTAAGACAAACTGGAAATGTATGTCATACACTTTCAGACTTTCTGGTCCATTGTTGATCATAGTCATGGGTGAGGGCTCACAATGCACTGCTGTAATCTTATTATTTTATTTCTACTGAGTTCTCATCAGCATGGCATCAAAGCACTTATCATTAATCCAGCTTTGTCTCTGCAGTGTCACATGAGTGTGTGACAGCCACTTTTTACAGCCACGTGGGAAAATGATTGTATCAGCATCAAGCAGACAACAAGCAGATGCTGCTCACGCTGAGTGTTAATTACATAAACATTTTAGTCCATTTAATGTTACTGTGTGTTACAAAATATCACACACAGCACAGCCTCTGGTGTCTCTTCCCCTCCCTGAAAAAAAAACACTTTTTCACTTTCTTATGCAGATCTAGAAATGACAAGAGATGGAGTGAGGCCTGCCACATGGCGCCCTCTGTGTCCTCCCCTCCCTCCTCTCCCCTCCTCACCCCAGCTCCTCACCACATCAGGATACACTTGTTCTGGTGAATTCCGGTTTCAAACGGAACGCTGCTTTGCTCTGGTTTTCTGCAGGACCAGTATTAAAAGCAGGCACATGCTGTCTCTTGGTGGCCCTGTGGTCAGGGAGGGGGAGCTTCCAACGGCCTGTTGTACTCACACACCTTTGAAACCTCACCCGCTCCTGCTTCCTCCCCCTGAGCCTTCCTCCCCTCCTCATCCTCGACAGCCCACGTACTAACCCTTATCATGAGAGCAGGCTCAGAAAAAGAAAAGTTCCTCCCACCCCAGGCCGCGAAGCTCTTCACCTCCGCTCGCCTCCTTCACGCTGTCACGCCACTGATTCCTTTTCGACTACAGACACACTGATGTTCAACTTGTATGATGAATTATCTTGATTTTAGATATTAAAACTGTAATTTGAATTCAAAAAAAGTCTTTAAATGTCTCAAAGTCGTCTCACTTTCATCTGTTTTCTGTCCTTGACCTCCAACCTTAATTATGGTGCCCCTAGTGTTGAAAGGAAGCACTGCACAAGAGTTTTCTGGTTTGAGTTGAGCCTCAAATCTCCCCCAAATTATTTAAAACTATTTAAAAATTAAACATTTTGTTAGTCAAAATTGTTTCTGCAGTGGTTCTGGTTCACTCATCAGTCTGATACATCAAAAGCACTGAAGTAAAATCACTTTCTACTGAAATATATAGCTTTAATATGACATGATTTACCTTCTCATCCAGCAGTTTTCACATTAAAATGACTCAGTTATAATTTTCAACTGTTTATTTTTAACGTAGAGCACAATATCATTTGTTCTGTAGCTTCTATGCATAGAATGTTTCTGCCTTTTTGTGGCAGAGATGCGGTTTCTCATGAAAGTGCCAGCAAGACGAAGTGAAAATCATTTCCCAGATCTATTCTTTGCAAAGCAACATTGCCACCTGGTGTTGAACAGAGACAGACTGGCTCACTGAAACTGTTTAAGTCTAAAAGTAGTTCAAGATGAGAGCTGATGGGTGTTGAACAGTGTATCTGTGAAGGCTGCACATTGTCTTGCTCTATATGAAATGCATGACCATCTTTTTAGTCAGGTTTCGGTCCATGCAGGTCCTCTGTGTGCCTGAACTAAATCTGAGGAAGGGCTGGAACTTAAATTTTTACTAAAGTTAAAAATTGCAAAGTCTTTTTCTGAAGCCAGACTCTGCCTGTACACATTATATTGTCACTATTTACCCACAGTTAGGCTGATTACTAGATGATCAGTAAAGCTGATCAGCATCGAAGGTGGATAGGTTGATGGATCAATATCTCCTGGATATGAAACATAAAACGACATGAAACTAAAACAAAATGCATTGCAGTGGCCATTTGGGGATTTCACTTTTGTTCATATGATTTCTTAAGTACCTGTGACCATCATGACTTTTCCTATCAGCTTGTGCATCACATAATAGCTCCAGAAAAGACATCTTGTGCATGTCTGCCTCCAGAAGTGCAGACTGTGCTCTATCAGGGCCAACAATGTGACATAAAAACGAGTTAGACGTCTGTTTTTAATCTGATGTCTTGTGGCACACAGTAACGAAAGACACAGGTCACAGGGGAACTTCCCTCAGAGGAGCGCAGGGTTTCTCAGAGGGATGTGCTGGCTAACCGCTGCCCAGGCTGGGCTTCCGGCCCTGGGGCAGCTGAGCCTGCCGGTACCCCCTCACACCCTGCAGCACCGCCACTATCACCCCACTCCAGACACTGTGCCAGGATACTGTGGTGACACCACCCTGGGCCTCTGTTCCTCCCTTGTCAACAAGACTGATGGATGCAGAGAGGAGAGGAGGACTCATTGATATCGAAAGTGACTGCAGCTAAGAGTAGAATCAAATATATTCATTTGTTTATTTAATTTGGGCAAGATGAACTGAGAATGACGGATAAAATGAGAGGAAAAAAGGAAGGTGAAGATGAGTAGAAAATGACAAATAGAGGGTACAAGTGATTTGTTTATCACTTATTTATCATCTATTCATTTATCACTAATCAGTTGTCTTTTTTAATGTTGGATTGAGCTGCATTTTAAAGAGATTCAATATGATGAGTAATTTCTCAACAATAGGAACTTTATTTAGACAGACAGGACCATGTGTTCATTCAAAACTGACCCACTGCAAATGTTACTACTTATCTTCAGCTAAAATAAAGCTTTTCTCTCACTCTTCAGTATGAACAGGAGCCACCAGGGGGCACAATGTAGAGCCTTTTTCAACTCAACTTCACACACACACACACACACACACACACACACACNGACCTCACTTTGTTGGTTAAAAACCCGCGCTGGTCCTCAGTATGTAGCAAGTGCAAGAACACACACACACACACACACACACACACACACACACACACACACACACAATATCAAATGAGAAAGCTGATCTGTATAATGGCTTATATGGCTGATTGATCTTGATTACATCGTGTGTGTGTGTGTGTGTGTGTGTGTGTGTGTGTGTGTGCGTGTGTGTGTGTGTGTGTCTATGTGTGTGCACATTTATGGGCAAGAGAGAGAGAAGAGGAAAAGGAGCTTGTGGCTGCTTAACAATAATTAAGGCAGCATGATTAAACTGTCTTAAATTGAAGCCATTTTATTTCTAATGTGCACTTGTTTTAATGAAGTCAAGCACATCATGCACCTCCTTATCTGCTGAGAGAACCGCTGAGTCTTCTGTGTGTGTGTGTGTGTGTGTTTGTTCGACATTGCCCACTGTGTGTATAAGTAGTGTATGTGAAATACCGTAACTGGTCTGCAGTCTGCCTGCAGTGAGTCTGTGTGTGTTCAGATCAGAGTGCTCTGAGCCCCCTCACTGGTTAATATTAGACACCCTGCTTGTTGGAGGGACTGACAGCTCATTGTGAATGCTGCTAAAATAGGTGCAGCCATGTACACACACAGTGAGACACACACACACTCACCTCCACACACAGACAAGCATCACATGTGAACGTCACACACCAACTCTAAACTCCCAGAAAAGCCTTTGTGAAGCTCAGCCAGAGAGGGAGCCGCCCGCCTGACGCCAAATCCAAAAAGCAGGTGAGGCTGGGTGTGTGTTTCTGTGTGTGTTTGACTTAAAGTGGTGGGCGGAGGGCGGTTTCGTGGTGTGATGACAGGGTAAAGCTCATAATGGTCAGCATCAGTGTGTCAGGCTCAGGGCTGGGAAAGTATGAGCAAGGTAAGGTGAGAAAAATGGCTTCTCCAGAACTGGGCTTTTCTCTGTTTAGTGTCAAATCATGACTTATTTCGATTTGGCTCAGCTGAAGGCAGAATTCAGGGGCCTGTGAGTAAACACAGATGGGTTTTAAAAATTCCTATCAGCTCTCTGTCGCATGAACGACATGGTGATGGAGTCTGAATTTGAGGATTTGTGATCACCCAATGGTTAGAGCATCCTGCAGGATCATAATGGCCTCTTAGCCTCAGAGAGTTTGACATTGTCTCTCGTGACATAACCTGACCTAAAACACGTGAGCTGTTGCAGACTGTATTTTAATGGCTCATGAAGCTTCAGCAGGTAGGGCACATACAGACTCCCAGTGTTAATTCATACAATCTTGCAGGAACACTTTGACGAACAGTTTGGGTTGAGTTTCTTCTTCATCCTGTTGAATGTGTGGCATCACAACAAAATCATCCTGATTGCAATTAGACACATGCCTCACCAGGCATCCTAGTGATTAAATAAAGTACCACAGAGTGTTATTTTTAATGTACAATAAAGACTTAGGAACTGTATTACAACAGTAACTTCTACAAGCAGTATTTTCGATAAAGGAACTGCATACCCAAAATGCTTTGCATATTTAGAAAACACAAACACATTACAGCTGTAGTTGATAACTTTATCATTTTTTTTCATATTTGCAGAAACTGTCACTATATCCACAAAGGATTAAAACAGACAAATAGGCTGTGAAAAAAAAATCATATACCTTCTAATGGCATTGCCTAGAATCTTCCGCAGCACGCCAAAAACAACCAATCAAAGCCAAGGAGTCTCTAAGACAGCCCATGTCAATCACTGCACATGAACTGAGGTCAAACAAGGCAGCACTGATCAAACATGAATCAACATTCTGTTGCTGCATTGCTTATTTCTCATCTCAAATGTTCTCAGAAACATATTTTAGTGTACTGTTTAGCTGTAAAATGAGAAGGTGTGTGACCCAGCTGCCCCCAACTTTCTCATTTTACAGCTAAACAGTACAGTAAAATATGTTTATGAAAACATTTGAGATGAGAAATAAGCAATGCAGCAACAGAATGTTGATAAGCGCTGCCTAGTTTGACAGTTTGCCTGCCGCTCATAGGCAGTGATTGACAGCTGCTAGCATAGCGTACTGTAATGCCATTATAAGGACTACAAGAATGCAGAGTAATATGATTTTTTTTCATGGATCATCTGTCTCATTTGCAAATATGACAAAAAGTTAGTTTTTATAAAAGTTACCAACTGTAGCCTTAGCTGACAACACCAATGCAAAAGCCACATTGAAGTGAGCGTCAACAGATGTTAACTGGCCGTTATGCAGTAACATTAGCATTACGTCATTTAGCTAACGTCAGTCATGGAGATGTCACCTAATCTGTACCTGTGTGTGGAGGCATCACGATATTAAGGCTGATTTATTGCATATATGTCAACACTTTGTATAAGTGTTGCTCGACAGAAATGAAACTGTTGTGCATCATTTCCAGTTAATGGCTCTCGTATTTATGTTTTCCTTTCATGCACTTGTATTTGTTGAATTTGCAAAGCATTTGGACATGCAGTTTGTGTGAAACATCTCTGCCATCGTAGTGAAGGAGCTCGATAAACAAAAGAATATTGTAATATGGAGTGTGGCTTCAAACAGTCTGCTAGTGGATGTTAAAACATTAATTTTTGTATATTTATTTCTTTAATCTATTAGCTGCCATCTGCATGTAACTGATAAATGATATGAAAGCTGCTCTAAGAAAAGTGATGTCCACACAGTGACTAAAACAAATCTGTGGTTCACACGATTATCTGTGAGAATTGTCAACATCTTTATGATGTTCCTACAAAGTTCCTGGGTCTCGTCTTCATCTCCACCCTCTTGAAGGAATAGCGTTCTCCAGTCCGCCCGTCTGTCAGGATGTACCATGTCCCCCAGTAGATCCCATTGGTCACTCCACTGTAGCGCCCACGGTAATACCGTCCATTCAGATTAGCTGCCAGACAGGCATCGAACCACCAACCTGCACCGTAGTAATGACCACAGTTTCCAGCTGCATAACGGTCGTGGTCTCGGTCAGCTGTGCTAAAGGATCTGCCGTCGTGGTTGTAACGTTTGCTGTAGCTCAATGCATTGCCTGCATCACCAGAGTACTCTCGTGCTGTTAGACGATACCTGGGAGGAAGAGAAACAACATATGATACATTTATCAGGGTTGTGTGTGACATCCAAGTCTTTATGCATGTACTGGGGAACCAAGTGGATTAAATACATAGACACAACCAGGCATGTGGTGACCCTACTGGTATAAAATCACAACCAGACTTATTAGAGGTCAGAGCAAATGTGTCTGTGTGTTGTGTGATTTTTAAGAAGTCCTGCAATTTCTAAAACAAAAGACCCAGTTTTCATTTACTCAGTAGATGTTAGAAACTGACAAGCCTGGTTTTGTGTGACCTCTGTCAAGCAGGTAATGTTTCGGTCCGATTTATTGGTCTGTCGGTTTGTCTGTTTGTCAGCAGAATTACAAACAAACTGCTGATCCAATACTGGCCCAATTTTTATGAAACTTTGTGGGAGGGTGTAACATGGGCCAAAGAAGAGCCATTTCATTTTGGAGAACACACAAAGATTTGGTGTTGTTGTCTTCCCAGAGGAAAATTTTGCAGCTCATGATAGTCTTATCTTTGTCTCATTAGAAATAAATAAGCTTCTTATTCTGAGATTACAAAATTTTGATCGGTTTCTAATCTGACAATTTCAGAAATTGTGCAGGTTCATTAATAAGCCAATCAAGTTTTCTTTTGGGTCCTACTGTTATCCCAAGAGCTGATTATTTCAGACAAATAAAGATAACTGCAGTTAGAGAGGAAACAGCATAATAAGATCTTAAATTAGGATCAAGCTGAGACATGAGGAAGGATATTTCTCAGAAGGTGACATTAAGATGTATGAGAAAAATCTCATATTTATGTTATATTGAGCTCAGTTATGTGTAGGAGAAATAGGCTGGACAAGACCAGCACGGTCAGTGAAAGAGAGTTGTGGTACTCTAGTCCGGTCTTGGTCTAAAGACCACTTCTTTTAAGTCTTGTACTGGTCATGGTCTTGTGCCTTGTTGGACTCAGACTTGTCTCGGTCTTGGGCTTGGCTATTGAGAGCTGAGAGCTTGTCCAGTTGTCAAACCATGTTGGCTCTGAGTTCAGGACTTGCCACCACAGTCTGCTAACAACAACATCACCTACAGCCAGTCACTAGCCATCTTCCGTTAGATGACAAAATGTTCGTGAATTCTACTGTAAGTAAATGTGGTTTCACCAGCCACAAAGAATTTGTGAGCAGTTTGTTGAAAAAGAAGCACAAAGCCAAATACACATTTTGCAGCATGGGGAGTAGATCAGTTTTCTTTATAGATAGATTATGTTTGTCCATCCTAACTCCTTAATTATTATATTAGCATTGGAAATACACTATTGCCTATTATGGTCATGAACAGGACCTAATTTGCTCTGGACTCCACTGCCTTGGACTTGGTCTTGACTTGGACTCAACTGGGCCTGGTCTTCTTGGATTTGACTTGGACTCGATTAAGTTGGTCTTGAGTAGCCCTGCCATCAAACCCAATCAAACCACATCCACAAAGCTCCAATGAAGCCAATTCTAAGTGTTAATGGAACTTATTTAAACTCTTAAACTCCATAAATGACAACCAAGATGAATCTTTCTATACTCTGAATGCTACATATTCTCAGGAGCTTTAAGATAATGAATTCCACCCGTCTAGTTATTGCAAGGAGTGTGCGTTTGTGCCTCTGTGGTGTGTTTCACCTCTGTGCCTCTGAGGCCACTTTGAAGTTGTTGTAGGTAGCTTGGCGCTTCTGCTGGTGCCAGTCCTCCAGCTCGATGCGGAGTTGGTGTTGGCCAGTGGCGGTGAGGGCGTGCAGCGCCACGTTCCCCAGCCAATGCTCTCCCTGCGGACTGCCAAAGCCCTCCTGGTATTCCTGCCATGTCCTGTTGAAGTCCAGCGAGCCGTCCCACCGATTCTGGATCACTGTCCAGCCACCACCCGCCGTCTCCATGTCACATTTAGCCTGAGTCAAAACAAAGACTTTGATATTATAAAGCCTAGATTTTAGTGATCCACAGATAGCATACACATCTCTAAAAGAAGAGGAGCAGGGTGGGGGTCCGTCTGTGTATTTTACGAGTGTGGCGAATCTGAAATACCTCCAAAGCCGGCCGGTGCAGGTCAGGCTGGATGGTGTAGATTCCATTCTCTTTGATCCCGAGCCTGTAAATCTCGGCACAGTCCTGAGGATGCAACCTCTCCAAGGGGGCAACTGAGAACCATGAACAGTACACTTTAATTCAAATCATTAATCAGCAACAGTTGCATCATGTGATCATGTCTGATGCCCTCACCTGTGGGTGGATGTTGTGTGATGCTCTTTAGGAAAAGCAGCAGGTCTTTCTCCCCCTCTCTTCCCACAGCTGCACTCTCTGTCAACCCCGACAAAGACATGGGTTATCAGTGAGACATTGGGGTTAAAAATAGAAGCCTTGTCTTGATATATGACACAGAGGGGTTTCAGTTTGTATGAAGGCTGTTTAAATCTTCACATCGTGAGCCATATACTGTAGTATGTGTGTCTGTGTGTGCATGTACACAGAGTTTTTCTCATCCCTCTCAGTGCAGTTAAATTCCTATGCACTCACCTGTGACCGACACTTAGCAGGCCTCATTGAGGTTCTGTTTACTATGTGTGGGGGAGTGCCTGCGCTGGCATTTCTATGTGTGTGTGTGAGGTTGTCTGTGTGTAGTAGAGGTGGGGGATATAAATGTGTACTACTCACCCAGTCGTTTGGCCATCGCCCCAAGGGCCTGGCTGTGACAGTGGAGGTCACACTCTGTCAACACAGCTGCCATTAGTGCCAGGATGGCCCCTAGGGAGTTGCTCTCCTGGCCCCCGTGACTCCAGGGGCCCCCTGTTTCCTGGACAGAGCGCATGCAGCGCTGCAGCTGAACAAGACGCTCTTTGACACCTCCAGTCTGCAAAGACAGTGCTCACAGGTACTTCTTGATACGACATTGTTACACACAAAACTGCCAACTCCTCTTTAATTATCAAGGAAATTTAATATGCATAAACGCTGATGGGTGAAATGATGCTGTAATAAATCAAGCTGCGGCTGTGCATAATCATGCATCCTTCAGTTTGGAAGATAACACCTCAGAGGCTAATCCACTCTCAAAACTCACAGCTCAGTTTTTTGTTTCACACTCAATTTGTCTCTCACACTTACATCAGCCATGGTCACGTCCCTCTCACACACCTGTTGCTGCATGAGCTCAGCACAACCATATGATGAGGACATTTTTAAAGCAGACCTAATTTTATCCCTTCTTTGATTGCTGACTGTCATTGCTCCATGGCTGTTAGGTGGTGCCAAGTTTAGTGTGCCCACTGTCCCGTGAGAAAGGACCTGCTGACCTGTGCCTGGTAGCTCACTGCTCAGTCTCCCTGGCACACATGTATGAGACGACATGGGGGCAGCTCTGTTTCAACTCGTCTATCACTGTTTATGAACCACCTCACTGTTACACAGCTGAGAAATATCTGATTAAAAGTCCCCTTATCTGGCTTTTCTTAGAATAACACTTGAGATATTAAACAATGAGATTCATTGAGAGAAGTACAGCCCATGACCTCCCACTACACTGAAGGTGATGTCACTCACCTTTGGCTGAACCTGGGTGATGTCGTGCCTGTGCTCCACCTTCCGAGGAGCATCTGAGATTGCTGGAAGTGAAAGCCCCATCCTGCAGGCAGTTGTCCCGGTTTGACCCTCGCAGGCCCCGGTACCCGCTCCTGCTCCCGTCCCAGGCTGGATGGGAGCAGCCACCAGACTGTCCCTGCAGGGAGGATGCGTGCAGGCTGGAGATGCATCGGAGGACAGCAGTGCTCCCGCATACAGTGACAGCAGAGAAAGGAAACTGAGAGAACCGAGGGGAATCATGGGAAAGTGCAATAATGCAGGCTCGTCCTGACCTTTGTCTTAAACTCTTGAGCCTTCTCCTCCAGGAGGAAAGCTGCCTTTCTCTGAGCTGTAAGTTGTTTGTCCTTTTGTTGTTGAGGGTCCTCAGAAAACTTTTACTTTATATCTTAACAGCTGCCTCTTCAGGTGGAATGTTTTTGCTGACCTGTCCTTTTTGTTTAGATCTCTCTATTGTTTTCTACTCTTTGAGCTTCTTTCATCCTCTACGTCTTCTTCTTTTTTTGTCCTCAGTTCAGTTCACTGCCCGTCCTCCTCTTTCTCCTGCTCTCTGTCTGTTAGTGAGGTTGCTTTGGCTCAGATTCCTAGATAACTGCGGCACTCTTTGCTGTCTGACACGGACTAATGCACCCACCCCCTGATGCATGCACACACACACACACACACTCACACCCACACACACACACACACACACACACACACACACACACACACAATCTGTCCATCTCCTTAACTCATCTCATTCTCTCTTTTAGACTCCCACACAGCCACACACACACAGAGGTGCACGTTTACACACACACACACACACACACACACACGCACGCACGCACACACACACACGCACACACACGCACACACACGCACATGCAGTGTAACATTATGCAAACAAATCTTTCGTAGACTAATGGACTTGTTAATGCTGCGGATGAGTAGCACTTTGCCTGCCTCTGCAACAATACCTGTCTCACATCCTGTATGTTCATGCTAACATAACTTTCCTAACCCATACCCAGTCTGAACAGACTTTAACCCCCTCTTACCCATCAACATGCATACAATGTTTGCAGAGATGAAAATGCAGCAGATGCTTAAAGTATGTGGCTCCTTTCCTCCTGTGCACCATTTCCTCGCTCACATCCTTTTGTGTCACAGTGTTTGTGTTTACAAACGGCGTTCCAAAGAGGCCATAAAGACTCTACATTCAATAGGATGGAGAGGGCAGGAATTCCTCTATAAACACCAGTCATCAGGATTCTGCAGAGGCACACTCCCACTAACAAGGAGCACAAACACACACGTAGGTGCACACTTAAGCATGAGCATGGAGCAGTATGAAATCTCTGGATTAATGATGTGAAACTTCTGATGAGCCAATGGCAGCTCTCTGTTATTTAGAGTTTAAATGAAGATTTTAAAGACTCAAAAGATAGTTAGGATCCTAATTTAAGTTACTAAATTCACACACGTTTCTCTTGGTACATAATTATGTGTAAGATTTAAAGGCATCTATTGGCAGAAATGGAAAATAATATTTATAACTATGTCTTCATTCATTTATAATCACCTGAAAAAAAGAATCATTGTGTTTTCGTTACCTTAGAATAAGCCGTTTGTATCTACACACAGAGCGCGTCCTCTTCCACAGAGTCCACCATGTTGTTTTTCAGTAGCCCAGAATGGACAAACCAAACACTGGCTCTAGATAGGGATATTCTTGTTTTTATGTCAGCCACTGTAGTTCTTCTACACACTTGGACACACATGGATGTATTCCTGAATGGGCCTGTTGGGCACAGGCCCAGGGGCCCAAAGTGTTATGGCCCCCCTGGCCTTCACTTGCAAAATGTGAAATGCCAGATTGCCACGTATTGATCAGGAAGAGACTCAAAATGACCACAAAGGGACACAAACCCACAGAATGTACAGTGACTACAAAGAGATGCAAAACCACCACAAAGTCTGTGTCTTGCTCTTGTGTAGGAGAGGTGGTGGGGCCTTTTGCATATCTGTGAGGAGCCCATCATCTCATAATCCGCGCATGACAGTAGAAAGTTTAAGTTCTGCAACCTCAAAGCTAGATGCTACTAAATCCTACACATTGAACCTTTAAAGATTCTGTTAGATTAATGATAAATGTAACACTAGGAGTTTGTGAACAATAGGATATCTATAGATGCTACAGTTCTGTATTTAAGAAACAAATTCGTTTTTTATTTTGTATTTATTCACTGATGGAAAAAACTGCAAATGAGCCAGTCACCTGTAGTCTATAGGTAGATGTTAAAGATTGCCTAAAAATAGAAGAAAAAAAACATGTCTTATAAAGTAAATACGTATATGCGACATCTTAAATATAAAAATAGTACAGCACACATTCACTCATAAATAATGCCACAATGAGACCATTGTAAAAACTATATGTGACTGTTGTGAGCTAATCCAGATCATTTAATGTGAAAAAATAGAAATGTATTAAGGGTAAGCATTTTGTTATTGCGACTCAAATTAACTTTGTTTATGTGTAGCTGAGAAAATAGATATTTGCAATTTAATGCATGTAGTGATTGAATGTTGTTATTGACAGACATGCAGCTGTTTGTGACTCAAATATTTCAGATGTTATGAATACGGTTCTGCTGCTAAAACTATTGTGTGTGTCTCTCACTAACCAGAGATTATATTTCTTAAAGAACTTGAAGCATGTCTTTGGTACTTAGTTGGGAGTTTACAGTAACAATTTGCTTAAAGTGACACTTCTGAAATCTTTTTTAATATCATTATAATGTATCCTAATTATATATTTTTATATTAATATCACACAGCCCTTATAAATATAAAGTTCAAAATCAGTTTGAAAGTTTTTTGTAATGTGTTATGGTATCGTACATTTTTTGTCACATTTTGAAGGGGAAAATATTAATGTGTTTTAATTAGACATGAACTTTCTGTCATATCTGTCAGAAATATATTTTTACATGACACACGCACACACACACACACACACACACACACACACACACATATACACAGACACACACTCACAAAAACATATTTTCTCTCCTGGACTAACAGTCCACAGACAGGCCGTAAAGGCTGACCTACATCCCAATCTTTACATGTTTCTGAAACACTGTGTTTTTGTATTTAGGGCATAGACAGTCTTTCATGTATCACCGAACCAGCTCACTCACCTGTCTTTGACCGTAACACTTTCACAGCACAATGTCAGTACCACAGTGTGCTACAGCACTCTATAGAGGTTTAAAACTTGAATGTGGGCTAGTGTTTGGGACCACCAGTTCACCTGGTGCATTGATTCAAAGTGAGTTGACACCGTCCTCTAGTGGTGGATCATCACAGTTCTCCACTTTGTCATTGATTCACTGCAATTAACCACACTGAACCATCACGTCTCTTACATGTTATCTTGATCATGTAAAGATGAAAAAACATCACTGATGGGGGGAGGTGTTAAAGTAAGAGGGCAGGTGATCTAGTATGCACACACACACTTCGGGTGATGAGAATCATGTGATATGGTCAAACGCCCCAGAAAGGCTACTAAATGGACTTTGAAACTGTTTTCTAGGTTGAGAGTGGACCTTTGCTTTCAAAGGGGCACACCATTGATTTTAAGTTCAGTTTTGTGGTCATGTCTCCATGTGACAAAGTCTCAGACAATAACCCTGTTGATGTTGTCAGGTTGTCTTAGCTTGGGCTTGAGGCATCAACATTTTAATAGCAAAACTGTTTCAAACTGAGGGTTGTGGGATTTGATAAAAGTGCACAGCCAGGAGGCAGTTGCACTGTGGGAATTATGGGTACTAGTGTTTTTGGAGTTTGACCCATAAAGACTTAGCACTTGGATATGTCAGTCTTTCTTGCTTGAAATTTTAAATAGGGTCGCAATGGTATGATATTTTCATGGTATATTAACCATCTCATAAAATATCATGGTTTCACTGTATTACAGAATTGATATTATCATCAATCCTAATGATGCTTAAAGAAATGAAAATGCAAGGGTTGTTTTTGATTGAAGAAATGTTTTATTACTATAATTCAGTCAGGAAAACTTTAGTCAAAGAAAACTTTATTTCCATTTGCAGTATTACATTTGGCGGTATGGCTCTGTTCTGGGGCCTCTGCATTTCCTAGGCCAATGCAGCGAGCCTCTTCCACTGAAGGCAGAGAGAGCACACCTCTCTGCCCTTCCACATGCAAACCAGGAAAGCCTGAGGCGGAGAGAGCAAACCTCCCTGCCCTTCCATGTGCCTACATAGAAAGCCTGATGCAGGGAGAGCAGCAGCAAAGACCCCCCAGGAGCAGAACAGAGCAGCATCAATGACAAACAGCAATGACACTGATAAGTCAGACACAGCATGAAAAGTAGGAGCTGGGCTGGAAGCGGGTTGCAAAGCGGCTTGCAGAGGAAGCTGCAACAGAGGGCAGGCCAAATCAGTTTAAATAGGCGCCCTGAATGAGATTTGCATAGAAAGGAATCATGTGATCTATCAGCTGACTCCCTTCCATCAATCAGCTGCTCCATCAGTTGATTGGGCTGTTTGAGACCAGCTAATGTAGCTAGGATGGGAGCTGAGCTTGACATCCTGTCCTGCCTGAACTAAGGGTATGTTCAGTTTGAAATTTGAAACCATTTTGTCAATGAAAGTATGTGTAAAAACTCTCCCTTTTGAAAATAATCAAAATTAGAGGGGATATTCTAGGTCCAGTTGCATTTTTTCCCCGATATCGTAGCTGAGCAAATGTACATGATATACCTTGAACCTGTATATGACTTCAACCCTAATTTAACATATTTTTTATGTTGAATCTGCCTTTTGTGTGTCCCCCAACTTTATGGGATGGGAATACTAAACTGCTGAAATACTGCTTTTACACCCACATGTGGAGGGACCTTATTAAACTGAACCTCTATGGGCCTACCAATCATATGATGTAACATGATATGATGTTGCACTGATGACAAACAGCTGAAACTGCAGCTGAATCTGAACATATAACCATATAGTCATTATATTACATATATATTGATTGTTCTATCTTCCAAAAAACAAACTGATTATTTCTGCAGAAGCCACGCAGAACTTTTACTGTGACATAGAGAAATAATTCACAGGTGGGCGGAGACTATCAGCGGGCTGCGTGTGACGTTTCACGCAGACGTTGTTTTGGAGGAGGAAGTGAAAGGGGAAGAGAGAAGCTGGGGGTAGCAGATAGTTAGCTCGCTGGCAGGCAAGCATCTAAGAAAAGTGCCAAATTTACACACCACTTGTCGATAATCTGCCTCGTCAATCTACGCCGCGGTTTTTGTTAGCGTCCACGCAAAGGGCAACACATTTTTCTAACAATTTGAAACGAGGTACTGCCAAATTAACGCTAGCTAACGAGTTCGGTGCCAGCGAGCTAGCTAGCTAACGTAACGCCTAGTTAGCCACTAACGCTAACTGCCCTGAACAATAACAGCTAGTTAGCTCGCGGACAGCTCGGTTCAAGTCAAGAAGTCGCCGCTCCGGTGTGCTACAAGTTGAAAGTAAGTACAAGAGACGACGACAGACTGTTAATACGTATAATGTTTGCTCAGTCATCATTTCGTGTCAGTGTCCTATTAACGCCAACGCTACAACAGCTAATGGTGGTGCAATGTTTTTCGAGAAGCTGGTTGACAAAAACAAGGCCGGCCTGTGGCTCCTCTGGGTCGGATCCAACAAGGAAGCAGAACCGGGGAGACGAGGTCGGTCGAACAAGGCTTTGTCAAAAAACAGAGAAGCCCCCTTTGTCAAATAATGACAGAGTGATTTAGCTACTTTAATTTTTACTTGTCCATGCATATTGAGGTGGAGGGGGTGCGGGCTACACTCAGCTTTTCACCTCAAACCCACCACTCTCTGCTGCTGATTGATTAGTCTTCTGTCACTGTGGATTTTGACAGAAAACATTTTGATGGTGGCAAGGATCGAGTTCATGTATGTCTTCTGTCAACAGGCTGTATGAGAAAAATACCCTGTTGTCTCTGCCGTGGTGTTGCCAGGCAGACTATGTTTGTCTGTGTTAAGTTGTTTTTGTTTCAGTTGTGACTCACAGGTCACGCAGGTACTCGTCTCTCAGTTTATTTGTTTGATCATAAGTGTGTGTTTTAATGATCTGACAGAGCTACAACGCCCATCACTTGTGCCAAAAGCTTGCCAAGATTAAATGTAACCTGAAATCCACTTCCATCCATTTTTTTTCTTGTTGAAGTTAAAATGTTGTCCAGCTTTCTTCATTAACTTCATCTAGATTGGTTGTCAAGATCATACTTACTGAGTATGGACACTGAGACATTTTTCTGCTGTTGGCAACCAGCAACCATACTGGAGTTTTACCCTGAAACACCTGCCTGGCAGTTAGGATCAGCTCTGATATGAGATTCGTTTAATTTTCTTGAATATAATACAACCTATGTTCATGCTGAATCATCATGGCTAAAATGCTTTACCCTTTTTTCATGGTTAACAGTGTAGCATACTCAGCTGTGTCTCTTTTTACCTTCACCTTGCACAATGTACCTCCCAGTTTGTTCCGCTGTACTGAAGTACATACCGTCAGTGTTTATTGTTGAACGTCTATATATATGTCTGAAGGCTTATGTGGAAATGTTTTTACATTTGATACAATCCTGAATTGCAGCAATGAAAGATTAAAATTGAGTTACTGTGTAATTGTAGGGAAACACCTTGTTTGTAAGCATTGTTATATAGGAATTTGTTACTGCATGTGATATTTTGTACTCCTTTAATACAGTAGTATAGTGCTTTAATTGCTTAACATGTGTATGTTGTTTTCCGTTCTGTCAATATGCTCGATTTTGACCGCACTGACGTGACTCCTTTTGTTAACCCTGGGTCACTGAACCATCTGTTAATCACATTTTGTGTACTAACCAAGATGCACATTACGTAGCTAACCTGGAATCATGAAGATGGTGTAACTTTCTGACGTGTACAGATGGGTTTGAGCGTTGAGAAACATCTGAAGCCATCCAAAGTTATATTTAGTTTGTTTGTGTCTGTGGGTGTACGGGCATAATCCATATCAGAGGTGATCTGTGAATTCCAGCTGCTTGTGCCAGTAATTTACTGGCAGAAGGGGGAAGTCGGTTGTGATTTCTTACTTGAGTGCTACACATGACAGTTTTGAGCACACATTTCTCAATATGAAGCTATGAACAGTTGGCTAGCTAGTGCATTGATGGGTAGTTGTCAGTTTTTTTTTGTCTTACAGATGTTTGCCCAGTCATCCTTTTTGATTCTTAAATAATGTAAACAGATGGAACACTGTCCATGAACAATGGATGGATAAAACATCAAAAGAAAAACAATGTGGCTTTTGAAAAATAATTAACATTATCAGTATTACACTCACAGATTTCACAAATTAATTGATAGACAATTTGGTGGTGGCAAACTAAAGGTGAAACTTTCTGTGCTGCAATGATAATTTATGTATTTGGGTCATTTTTAGGGACCAGAGAGAGCAGCTATGCATCAAACTCATAATGGTAGAGTCAGGAAATTAAATACTAGACATGGAGCCAATAGATCAAATTTACTTTTTCCTAGTAGAGAAAAAAAAACACATTTAAATACCAGGACTCTCTCTAATACTGCTCTAAACTATATGATCTTTTGAATATTTTAATGCAAAATCATGCAAGAAAAAGGTTTACACAGTTATTTTAGCTAATGCAAACAGCATGAAAAAATGCCCATGACACATTGGCTACTTAAAACCAGCAGCATTTTTAAAGACAATTTACTGGTGCAGTAAATGCTATGCTTTTACAGTGCCATACTATCATGTGTTTTCACAGACAGGTAAATACTGTAAAAATTAACTTCACATTTTTTAATTAAGATTAATTCAGTTTGTCACAAAATGCTCTGATACTAGTATCAGTGAAACCTGGCAGTTGATGCTGGTGTATTAGCGTATTTCAAGAGTCTTGAGACAGAGGGACTCAGACTGTTTGTAGTGATAAACATCTACCTGATGTCTTACTTCGTTGGCACTCAGGAATCAGTGTCTAACGCTCAGCTGTCTGTCAAAGGTGAAAGACCGGAGTTGAGTTTCTTTTGTAATCATGTGACTGTGGTCTGAGTACATCTAGACTTCAGGGATGTACTGTTGTTCATGCTTCTGTCAGCTAATCGGTCACTAGCATATAGTGCTTCACATGTTGTGCTTCACAGTACGGCAGTCACTGGAGTGCTGTCCTTGTTCAAGTCAGAAAGAATGCAAGTGTACTCTCCAGCTCCTGAGGGGAACTGAAGAGTTTGTATCTTATAGGCTCAGTTTAAGAATTTGGATTCATTTTAATAGCTCGTGATTCAGTGTTAGTTGAATCAAATTTGTTTGTTTTTTCCCCTCTGTTATTTTTAAATAAGTATGGCTTATGTTCTATAATTGGCATGCATCAAAAACCTGTTTGAGTTGGTGGATTCCTTGGCATGTGTAAAATGTCATTGTGCTTTGTGCTCAACCTATGTTTACTTAAGTGAAGAGCTGATGGGAAGTGGTCATGTTTTCTGCTAACTGTTGTCTAATATGTCATCATGCTTCACTGATCAAAAGCGATGACAGTAATCACTTGTATTCCCCCAAATCAGAGACAGAATACTTTTCGTAAAGACAATTTTGTTTTCAAATCACAAGTGTCAGTGAAAGGTAAAGGGATACTTTACTCATTTTCAACCAGCTTTGTATCATAACTGTGGGTAGTATGTGTAAAAGAACCTCCACTTAACTAATGCATAGATACCACCCCTTCCACTGGATGATGCGTTTTTGCACATGATCTTATACCGACATGCAATTGAACTGTAAAACTTTGCTGATCGAGTATAAATCAAGATTATTTTACTGCACTGCTTATTTCTCACCTAAAATGCTTCCATAATGATATTTTAGTGCCCTGTTTGGCTGTAATTGCGAGAGTTTGTGAGCAGGAAGTAGGTGCCATACTGTTTGCTGCATACTGAAAACAGAAGCTGAACAAACAGAGATCAGACAGTAAAAGTAAGCTACGCTGATCAAATACGAACCAAGATTCTGTTTCTGACTTGCATATTTCTCACCTCAAATATTTTCAGAAACATACTTTAGCTTATGTTCAGCAGAAGTACAAGATTATTTGTTGCCAGCTGGCTGCCATTGTGTCAAACGGACGAGCTTGCATAATGCCACTCACCAGCAGGAGCATCTAGTAATGTGATGTGGCGCAGTGCAGTTTGATAGTTGTGTTTTCTACCTCTTGAGCAAAAGCGAATGCCACAGACCTTTTTCTCTGTGTTCTCAGGTCATGTAGCACCTGTTTCAAAAATATTTGTGTCTTATTATTACTGCACAGACAGGCCTTATTTCCAGCAGATACTCTTGAGATACTCTTCAGTGAGTGTTATGAGGAAATGTATTACATCTCACAGGAACTGATTTATTTAAACCTTGTATCATAGGCAGTGTTTCCACCAGGCAGCTGCTACTGCTGCCGTTCTCACTGAGAGTGAGCTCAACTACAGTAAATTTTTTCTTCTCGTCAATAACAGTGTGCTGGACTGTTTACGTGGCACAGATAAGACATAAGTATGAAAAAAGATAAAGCAGCTTCTTGTGAAATCAAGGTTTGTTTAAGCCTATTTGAGTAAGGATTAAGACTTAAATGCTGCCATTTTTTGATTATTTTAGAGCCCCACAGTTCATCTCATGATACGAGTTTCCTCCATTATAAGTGAAAGTGAAATCTGTGAAGGTAGGGGAATACTGTGGACAGTTAGAAGGCAGAATTAATAACAGTAGGAGGGAGTAAAGATGAGCCTCTGTCATACTTAAGTAACTCAAACACCAGTGATCAGGATCGACTGTATGATGCATGTCATTGTTCCTTTCTGGCATTTCTACAATTACACACTTAACTTCCTCAGTTTTGTGGAACCATGGTTGAATGAATCATCTCCCAGATGCAATTTAGATTTTTTGTGGAGTGAGGTAATTTTCCATGACGCCTAAAAGAAATATTGTACTGAAAAACTTTATTTATCGTTATTTTTGTACATAGCCATGGCAGTAGGAAGTAAGCACAGGCTAAAAGCAAGTATTATAAAAACCCTCAGCTGATAAAAGATTGAATATAGGATACTGTACAGAGAGAATATTTTTGCCATGGTGGCCCGTCAAGACCAAACCTTATCAGTGAAAACATCATCTAGACAAAAGATGGGGACAATAGATAATTTGCTCTCGCTCTGTCATTTATTGTGCAATATCTCAGATCTTACTTTCTTAACTTTAAAGAGACATGGAGGAAATGATGCACTTCACTGTCCACCATTGCATTTGAATGTTCAGACTTACAGTTCTTGCTGAAAGCAACATCATATGCTGTATCTCTGACTGACAAACTGAAATCACACAGACAACAAGATTATTGTTGTTTTGTTGGGAACACCTGGGGCCGTATTCACAAACCGTTTGAGAATGCTCTCAAGTTAGCTTAAAAATTTCTAGCATGGAGTCCTAGTTTTGGAGTGATTTAGGAAACTTCTCAGAGCAACTCTGAGCAAGGAAGGGACAGAAACTTTCACTTTAATGAGGAGGTATGGTTGACTCTGTTGCTAGGTATGACACAGTCTATTAACAGATGTGATTGGTTGTTCTTTTGCGAGCCTGCAAGGTGTGGACACCCATTGGAAATGAAATGAACTGCGTCACAATATGAGACTGAAAGTGTTGTCGTTGTTTGTGGAAGGTTGTGACAGACCCAAGTCAGCACTGCTGCACTCTTGCATTTCCCCAGTTGCCAAATATCTGAGTGTTGTGATCACTTTATTTCTAGAGCTGTTGTGTTGGGTGGGACTTAGATGGCCTACAAACATTATCCCTGCATGATCTAATCTGAAGAATTTTATTTACTCCCTGTCATTCTGCGTTTGGAGATTCTACTTCTTTGTCTTTCTCTTAGAAGTCCACCTACCTACTCTCAACAGTTTTTACCTTAGGAGCTCTCTTAAGGGCTAAGATGCTTTGTGAATAACTTTTCTTTACCAGGACCTCGTCTTAACCGTAAGGGGAAACTCTTAGAAAACATTATTATAACATTTTCTTAGAATTTCGTCACTAGTGACGTAGTGACGTAGTGATGTAGTGATGTAGTGATGTTGATATTTGCAAAAAAATCTAGATGTGTCACTCCGTTTGTGTAATACGTAGAAGGAGCGAATCCTCTAGGAGGTGACTTCCTGTGGCGTGTGAGGGAGAAAGAGAAAGAATGATGTGTTCCTCGTGATTTACCCAGCAGCCAGCTTAGAGAGCACATGACTGGAATGAACGGTATTCAAACCTGATTGGTCCAGGGCCATGAAACTCTACACACAAATTTATAGAGCAATGTTTTCCAAAGGTCCTGACTGCACAGAAACAGATTAACCTTTGTATTGTTTGTATTGTCCCTGAACAATAGAAACTGGTGATTGGGCTGTGACTTGAAATGAAGAGGTTAGGAAGGCACTGTCGAGTGCTCCCTGTATGCTGAACTTTATGCTGTTTGTCTCTCTGCAGCTGTGGAAAAATGACATCCAGGAAGAAAGTTCTCTTGAAAGTCATCATCCTGGGAGATTCTGGGTGAGTCACATTACAAGATTTTTCTCTCCTTCATTTCAAAACCAGCATGGAAATGATCAGTTAAGTCTTTTCTAAAAATAGTTTGGTGGGAAACAACCTTAATACCAAGGTATTATTTTTGTCCGATTACTGAAGAACGGCTTGTATCAGTGTTACTTCCTTGCTGGCAGGAGTTATTACTCGGCCATAAGCTGTCTCCAGGCAGAACAGTCCTGCTGTTCCTCAACCATGCTTCTTAACTGCAGACCTAATAAAACTTAATCACACTGACTTTCATGCTGAGTACTGCACAGGAGTGTCTGTGAACAGTAATTATGTAACAAGCTCTTGATGTTTCACAGCCTGTCTTAAAGTAAGTTTAAGTTTGATAAATATTGTGATAATAGATACAAGCAAATCCACTCCTCTACCTCTACTGTTGATGTCACAATATTTTGTCTGTGATTTTGGTACCAGATTTTAAACTATGGCGATTTATAAACTGTTTTTCACAATAATGGGCTCCATTTTAAGGCATTTCAAGTGTGTTGTGTTGGGATAAAATCCAGATATGATTACCTACACAAATATGTTTCCGTTAGCCATATCATACATCTGTTTATATGCACATCGGGGTCGACGCTTCTCTGGCTCAGTGTATGGTCATAATGCACTTGAAGGTGTTTTTTGTAACTGCAAAAATTGTAAGAAATTTGATTTAGCAGTTTAGTTCCCAGCAAAAAGAAGTATAACTAGTCAGTTAACAGTTATCCATAACTAACACAAACTTATTGGTGAATTGCATAAGTTGACTATTAGTGAGACAAATATTTTGCTTGTCTTCACGGGCAATTCTCTCTCACCCACACAGATCACCCAGTGTTTGCACTGATTCGGGATCAGAGTGAATTTGCTGGAGCTTTTTTCTCTCTGTCACTTTATAGATGACAGAAGTAGTGATGATTGATCTCATTTGTAATTTATTATCTCATTCATGTAATTCATTGTCATTGCCATTATCACATGTGTAGAGACAATATGGGTGGTTACATTATGACAGACCGCTAACTAAAGTAGTTACACCTGGGAGGTATCTCGAGGAATCAAATTTCAATCTGTCTGTAATGCGTCTTGGTTGCATTTCCATTTGTGTGTAATGAGATGACTCTCCGATCCGCCCCAAGATGCATGAAGTGGTACAAAGTGTAAATGGGATCTTGACTACATTCATATACCCGTCTCTAAATGAATCTATTTACTGTGTAATTCATGCAAGCTGTCAGCAGACCTGTACCACCTTTTATTTTTTCAGTCTCTGTTATCCTGCTGTCTGTTGTCTTCTACTCTCAGTGTTGGAAAGACCTCCCTAATGAACCAGTATGTGAACAAGAAGTTTAGTAACCAGTACAAAGCTACAATAGGAGCAGACTTCCTGACCAAGGAGGTGATGGTGGACGACCGGCTCGTTACAATGCAGGTATAGTACAAGGTTGCGTCTTTGAGAATGAAATGGTTGTCACTAGATACACAAAATGGCATGAGTGTTATTCATTTTCCCCATATATGCTAATATTTGTAGCTCGTCTGCTCTGTAATCGTGTCCATACACTAACCTTTTTGTCTCCTTGTGGTCGTCTAGATCTGGGACACAGCTGGACAGGAGAGGTTCCAGTCTTTGGGTGTTGCGTTCTACCGCGGTGCCGACTGCTGCGTGCTGGTGTTTGATGTGACCGCCCCCAACACCTTCAAGACACTCGACAGCTGGCGGGATGAGTTCCTGATCCAAGCCAGCCCTCGAGATCCTGAGAACTTCCCGTTTGTGGTGCTAGGCAACAAGATTGACTTGGAGAACAGACAGGTTGGTATGGGTGAATAATGCCTCCACACCATGACCTCATTTTAAATCATTACCCATGCTGCATTCAAATGTCAGATCACTCAAACACTTCACTACTTAACTACATTAATGGGTTTTGGGCTGTGAGTGCTGTTGAAGTGCTTTTGAGCACACAGCTGCAGTGTGCTGCTTTCGCTCACTGTGTACAGACGGAGCGAACACTGAACCCTCAGAGATTTAAATTAACGTCACTGTCTTAATGAAAATGCTCAAACTGCTGTATGAGGAGTGGAAGAGCAATTTACCTGGGCAACGGATTTTCTCCAAGTAAAGTTTGAGGCTTGTAGTTATGCAGGTTAATAAGGGTCAGTGTTTGTTACTCACTGTAGTATGACCCACAAATAGCATATTATTGGTGTTGGATTAGATCAGATGCAAACAAAGCAACATCATACTATCCAGGGTTCAACTTTAAGGATTGCGCGATTGCCTGGGGCAAATTAAAATTCACATCAGGTTAGTAAATCTACCAAGTCACTCGCCCATAAGGGGTAAAAGAAAACTTAAACACACTGTTTTCTGCAGAACTCATGATGGAAGTAGCTAAGGAGTGAGACATCTCTCTTCCTTCTCAGCTCTGTTGATAGTTGTACATGCGCAGGACCAATCAGGCACTCATGAGAAAATGGTGGCAGGTAAAGACAAAATTTATGAACTGAAGTGCAAGCGAGCATTCAAAAAAATAAACAAACAGGAAATAAAAAGGGTGGCATTGTAGAATGTGGGCGAAACTCCAATTATGTATTGTGTGGTTTGCTGCAAGTGGTTTTATAAAGGTACGTCAAAAGTAAAAATTTACTTGGGCAAGTAAATTTCGGACCCACTTCATCAACCAGTAAATGAAAAAAACAATATCAACTTTGTACCCTAGATCCATACAGCAAAAAACGTGGCTTACTGCAAGGTACATTTTGAATTTGTTTTTGACCATCTTTTTTAGACTATTGTCATTCCAGTTTTAATTATCAAAGTGTTAAAACGTTCACGCAAAGTGTGCAGGACAAGATCAAAGGGCTAGAATCCCAATAGCACCCGTGTGCATCACATTCTTTTTGGGCGGGGAGATATTTTGCTTTTATGTTATCTTTTATAACAGCAGGGATACAGACAGGAAATGTGGATTTGTTCTATATCGTAGCCACTCGGCCACTCGATGCCCTTGTGCATGACAGTCTTGAGAGTCCATAAGGATGGACATTGGAACTTTATAGTATAGATGAAAATACCGCCATCTTTCCGCACTATGGTGACCTTATATGGCGTATGATAGATCTATTCAAATACACATTTAATTGGGCTGGATTTTAAAACGAGAAAATGTCAGACATTTTCAGCTTTTAGTATTGACAAATTTAAACAAATGTAAATTGTTAAAAGTAGCAATGCTTATATCACCTTTGAAATAAAAACAAATATTTTTGTCAAATATCTGACCGAGGAACGTCATATAATGCAGAAACAGAATAAAAAAGAGCTATCACTGCACAGAAGCATAACAAGTGGCATTAACAGCAACTAATAACACACTCTCTCTGTCTACTAGTGTCTCCTTCTCTCCCTTTCCCTTCTCTGTACCCACACACGCACATACCTCCCCTCCTGACGTCTTCCTCTGTGGTCAAGTGTTTAGGAAAATACAGGACAAAGCTTTATACAGTCTATGGCAGCAACAGTCAAGTTTACAACAGCAAAGTCACCATGTAAACTCAATAATAGTGAAAACAAATCTAACATGTCAATGAAATAATATTACTCCAGACATCACAATACTGAATGAAAAAAGTAATGTTATGTAAGCACAAAGAACACAGACATCAGTATCAGTCATTCATCCTGCTTTCTGTTGACCCTCTACCGAGGAGACTCACTGTCTGCAGGTTCTACATGCTGAATGTACTCATAAAGTTGCCTATTGGCTTTTTACTGGTGAAGGTTTTACTGCACTTAGGTACAGTAACAACCGTAATTTTTGTCAACTAGAGTAATCATAAAGTTACATCACCTTCATTTGCACCGCGACCTCTACTGTTCTCTGACCTCACTCCGCGTCGTGTTCGTGTGTGTCTGAGTGTGTGTGCTGTGTGGAACAGGCTGCAGCATGATGCTACATGAAACCAAAACTCAAAAGCAATAATAGAAGAACAGATAACGTCAGAGATCATTAACACTACGGTCTTGATTAATTTTTCCCAGCACTGGGTCTCAGTACTCATCCCTAGCCGGGCTACTCGGAGGTTACTTCTGGGCTGAATGTGGCCCGTGGGCTGCCAGTTGAATAGAGCTAGCGTATGGTTTTCTTAATCTGTTTTACTCAAAAAAGAATGACGTGAAACAACATTTAATGTAAACATTCTGACTTAATTAAAATGATTTTCTGTTGAAGACAACCATGAACTCATCCTTGTGCATTCCAGCTCACCATATTGATGAATCTCTTCCTCTTTATTCACACAGGTAGCCACCAAAAGGGCTCAGGCTTGGTGTCAGAGTAAGAACAACATACCCTACTTTGAGACCAGCGCCAAAGAAGCCATAAATGTAGAACAGGCATTCCAGACAATTGCACGTAACGCCCTCAAACAAGTGAGTTACAGCTGCTTGAAATGAAAAATGAAAGACCGTTAAGATGAGTGCTTTGTTATTTGCATATCTCAGTGCATGAATAACTCAAAACCCAGTCTATTACTTTGTCAGTCTGATTTTCTCTTACGCTGATTATGTTCTCTCATTTGCTGCGTTTCAGGAGACAGAGGTGGAGTTGTATAATGAATTCCCGGAGCCCATAAAACTGGATAGGAATGACAGAGCTAAACCTTCAGCAGAAAGCTGCAGCTGCTAAGGGACAACTTGGACCATCTCCTCTCTTGGCTTTCTGAAACACCCTGTCACCGGTTACATCACCTGCACCTTGCTCCCAGGGAAAAGACTTCCCTACTGGTCTTCCTCCTTCACGCCACTGTTCATTCCATCGACACAACCCCTCACGCAGTACGCTGCACATGGATGTACCCCCCACACACTTAGAACACAAATTAATACACTAGCGTTCACTCGCTGATAAATCCAGTGCCCAAAGATCACACAAGAGAAGAATGACACCCCCCCCTTTGACCTCACTGCCCCCCCGACTCGATAGTGAGTGACCTCCTGTCCTGCCCACCCACTCTTCTGACTGTGGCCCCTGACTCTCACACTGAGGGGGCATGTTCAAAGAGTGCAGTTGGGAACACTAGATGGACTGGCTGAAGCTCTGTAATGTGAGATGATGTTGGCTAATGTCAGCATCCCAAGTATCTAATTCTCTCTTTCTGTTTTCTCTTTGCTTTCTATTGCCTAGCTGTCAAGAAATAATCAAGTTGAACTTTATATATATATATTATATTATATATGTATATTTTAATTGGCTTATGGTATTTCTCGAGCCAATGTGAAACACATGCTTGTTTTTTTGCACTTTCTTTTTATGTTTTTGCCTTTAAATATTATAGCGGGATGACTGATTTTGGGCAACGTCTGCTACCACACGCCTTTTGGTAAACTTCAAATTATACCTCCTCACTCGTTTTCCATGTCAAATATAATCCCTGAGAATTTGTGGAACACTTTGGTGATTGTACTGCCTTTTCCCTACAAGGTCGTGTGTTAGTGGGTTTATAACGGCCTCACACTGCAGAAGAAATGTTCCTTAGTAGACTTTAAGTAAAAGCTGATAACGCAGTCACAGTGTAAAACATGGATTAATTCCTTGATATATTAATATTTGCCTTTTATGTAACATTACTTGTACTGCTACTATTACTGCTGTATGTGTTATGTCCTTCATCAGACATCTTTCAACGCTTATGGAATTACAATACGTGTCACCAACACAGCATACACCTGTCTTCTGTCATGTCTTTGTTATTGCTGTTCTCTCTATCTGCTTGTAGCTCAGGTTGGCTAAGTACTTAATATTTTTAATGGATTGTGCATTACGGTGTATAGATGGTAAAGGTTTATGGATTGAACTGAAATGGATGTTCTCTCTTTCCATTTAAAGAAAAGATCCAACTTTTTGCCCTGGTATTACTCCTTCTCCTTATAGAAAAAAAATCACTGCGATGCCAATGATGTTGTCAAAGAAAATTGGGACGTCAAATAATAAAAAATCTTGAATATATCAATGGTCTAACAATGTCTCATTTCTTTTTAACTTTCTACCTAATTTCTTACAGTTTTTTTTAGTACAACCAATTTCATTTCTGTGTTTTCAAGCTTGACTTGAAACATAAAATGGGCCTCTCTCAGAGCAGACATTTTGACTTGTCATAGGAAAATCAAAGGCGTTACCAACAACACTTAACAATGGATCTTCTCTAGTCAAGTGTTGAAATAAGTTGTGACTGAGCCAACATGCATCTTACCTGAACCAGAAATCAGAAAAGCTGAATGGAATTCAGCCGTCATTAATTTTATCATATACACCTGTGCTTTTCCCACTGTGACAAGTCAAAAACTTCTTCTGTGACAGTTTATTTGTGTGATGCTATGCTTGGATGAACTGCAGTGTTTAAACACACAGGTGTTTCACCAGCTTTAGCAGGTTCCACTCAGGACTGTGAGGGTGTGCATGCAAGGTGCCTGACTGACAACCTCCTGACTCTCCTATTATGCTGCGTTCAGTGGAGCTCATGTTTACGACATGGGAAGTTGTGAAAACGAACTTGTGAACTTGGAGCTCTCAGAAAATTTCCACTTGCCAGATCATGAATACCACATTGAGGGTGTTCATTTACACTTTTCTCATGATCACGGTAAACACGACCCCATTTGAACACAGCATTAGTGTAGCTGCACCTTCACCTGTAAAAGTTTTTGTGATTGTTTTGAATTATATGGAAGTGGATGACTTTGGCAAACTCAATTTAAATCAGTGGTTCTCAAACTCTTTCTGTCACCCCCCCACCCCCGAATTTTTTTTTTTATCAATCATTGACAATAATTGGGAAGCAACTAACAAAACGGGATCCATGTTGATTTTTAGTCAAATAAAGGCCAGTGTGATAGTATCGGCAAGCTTCATTTATTTTCACTACATAAATCATATTCATTCAGCTCAGTTTGACTCCATATTTTTACCCTGGTCATCCATGCCCCACCTGTAGTGACTCTATGCTCCCCCTTAGGCTGGGCGCGCCACAATTTGAGAATGACTGGTTCAACTTAACTCCTTGTTTGCCCATATAATTATCACTCAGTGGTTTACTGAGTAGTAATATAATATTTCCCTTACAGCCACAGCATAGATCCACCTAACTTTAATGTCAACATAGGTCAAATTCGCTAGACTAATTGCAAATGTGTAAGTTTGCATGGCCTTGAAGAATCTAAAAGGACTTTATACACAGTCAGGTTTGTTATTGTGGCTGTAAAAAAATCTAAATTCCCTTTTCTTTTCTTTTTTCTTTTCTTTTTTTTTTTTTTAATTTATTAATCTGCAGGTAAGATATCAAGTCTTTTCAATATCAGAGGCATCCTTAAAAAGCAAAGTGTATGAGTGTGATCATAGCATATCCTCCGAGATTGCCAAAAAAAGACTTGTGTCCCCAATGGTGTAGCCACAGCCCTGCACAGAGCCATGTACATTTCTGTGTGCTCCCAGAATCAAACAGAGGTTGCATTTGTGGGATGTTAATAATTGACAAAAGTCATTTTAGCACACTGAGCCCAGATATTACACCATCTCATCATTACTCAGTTATCGATTTAATAAGAATTAGACTGTTGGCAAGGCTAACACAGAAACTCAAACTGAAATGTAGAACAACCTGTTAAATATTTGATTATAGTAATAAGCAGGCAGACTGGTGTAACATGTTTTCTCTAGTGAGCTTGTTATTCTGTGGTGAGGGAAAAATATTATTGTCTGACTTAATTTAATTATATTAATACTGACATACGCAATTTAAAGACCATTTTGATTCATGACATTTACTGCTAAATGGAAATTTTGTAACCCCGGTGTGTGTTTTATTTTTAATCTTGCAAACAGAGCTCAAAACCAGAGCGATAGCGGTTGAGCTGACTTCCGGTATGTTCACGGAAAAGCCCTGTCAAGTGTAACTACTTCCGCCTTTAGCCGCCTCTCATCACACAGAGCAATGGTAAGAGAAATTACACATATGTGCTGATAACCTGACGCAGTTTAACAATTGCAGATGTCAGATATAATCGATATTAGGTCGATACAGCTCCTCGACTTACAGAGCATCCATGTAGGACGGCGCAGCTCGGTTTACATCAAGTCTCATCAGGACTAGCTAAGGAGGCAGTTAGCTAGCAGGCTAACGTTAGCTAAAAGAGCTAAAAGAGAAAACATCCCAGATACTGGCATAGAAACCTGCTTCGTCGTGGTGCATTTCCATGGTGATAGAATGTGACTGTTGGTTTAAGTTACGGAGTGTGTTGCCAGGTAACGTAGACGAGTGAACTAACGTTACAATGATAAACACATCTGTGAGCTAGCTGACTGTGTAACCAGCTCATGGTGAAAATACATCAGTGTGATACACCTGGTGATGTTTGACCGTCTCCAGCCGCTTTGTTCCTCAGTTTAAAAATATTTTAATTAAATTATCATTTGCTTAAATGGGTGAACACTTTGAAAACTGTTTCCTGTCAGTCTCAACACCAGCTAGTGGAGTAGCTCAGTCTTTAGCAGGTAACAGCTGTTCAGATGATGTGATGCAGCTGCATTTTCAACATGCTTATATTGGTTACCACTTTTTGAAACTGCACCTGCATTTCACAGCAGCATGTGGGTTATGTTCTCAAACAAAGATATGTAAGTGCAGCATTTTATTGTTGATAAATAATGAAGTTGAGACAGTGTTTCTTATACTTAAGTGTTTGGCATCTCTGTTGTAATTTCATGCCACATGCTGGCCAACATGTAACAATAACAGTAGCCTATATCTAATTAGTATTGTTGGCTGATAATATCGACTGTTGATTTCCCAGTCGTGCTCTGTTCTGGAGCTTTTAGAAAAATATCCCCGAGCAGTACATGTCCTCCTTCAGCACAGTGTTGTGTCAGTGTCAACACTGTGTCTTAAGTTGAAGGACACTGTTCAGTTTTGCAGTAATAGTATCAGTGTGTACTTTGGCGTGGTGTCCTGATGTTTTGGCTCTGAGGAAACAATATTGTGTTGGTGGGGTTTTTTTTTTCAGAGAGAAAAAAGAGAAAAATAGAAGTAGTTCAATGTGTATCTAATGTGATGTGATTAAGTGCAGTGGTGGACAGAGTACCACATAGGTTATAGTTAAAAATGTAAAAGTAAATTGTAGGTTATTTCTATCAATGTCTGTAACATTTACTGTTCTTTAACATCATAATTTTGCATAAGTCTTGGTGTAAAGGTAGACTTTATTTAGGTCTTAAGATAATGTCCACACTTGAACATGTTTTCTCTTAGTTTTTCTGAATTTCGCCCAGGGCAATATTTTTGATGGAACTTTATTTCTTTAGAAAATGCACAGATATATTCAGTCTGTATTAAATGATTTTAAGACATTTGTATTTGGCAGAATTTTAGTGATGTTTTTAGGTGGCATTAATGTGACATGAATAATGTATGAACCAGAGGCCCAGTCTAGGTCGAGACTTAAGGCAGTCAGTGCTCTTATTCTGTACACTGTTATCAGATAAAGTGAGACCAGGGAGAAATGTGTCTCAGGTGCGCCTGCCCGTAGTTTCAGGCATTGTTCTTTAGGAATGATTCTCATCTACTCTCTTCTTGCCTCTCTCCCTCAGACGGCAACCTTGCGCCCATACCTCAATGCGGTGCGTGCTACCCTGCAGGCCGCCCTCTGCCTGGAGAATTTCTCCTCGCAAGTGGTGGAAAGACACAACAAACCAGAGGTGGAAGTACGGTGAGTCTGTCGCTTAGATTGTTAGATTTAAATTTGACCGGTGTGTATAATCTGAGTGCCACCTCTTAGTTCCTGTGGAGAGAAAATGAACTGTGTGTATTTCTCCCACTTACAGGAGCAGTAAAGAGCTGCTCCTCCAGCCTGTGATCATCAGCCGTAACGAAAAGGAGAAAGTCCTGATTGAGGGCTCCATCAACTCTGTCAGAGTCAGCATCGCTGTCAAGCAGGTCAGTCGGTCAGGCTGCTGTCTGGGTTTCCAGTTGCTTAACTAAGCAATTAGTGATACATTTTGTTGATGTGAATATCAGAACTGTGTCTGTAACCCTGACCATAAATATTCTGCTGCTGCAGGCAGATGAGATTGAGAAGATTCTGTGCCATAAATTCATGCGCTTCATGATGATGAGAGCGGAGAACTTCTTCATCCTGAGGAGGAAACCAGTCGAGGTAAGTGGGCGTTGAAAGTAGGTCAGTCACAGTTACAGGATTCCCACACACACTCAAACAGTTAGAAAAATGCTTAAAATAGACGGATAGGCAACGAGTTGTCCTCTAAAAGGTAATGTGGAACAAAAATGAAAATGATTTTGTTATGTGAACTGTTGCAAACATTCTAAAACAGTGGTTGGGTTGCGGCCCAAAAGTGGGTTGCAAGTGACTCGCCAACATGTCAAGTTTGTAAAAAACACACATTATTTTGAAGTACAGTGAATTTCCGCAACAGAGATTTTATTTTGAAGTGCCTTTTGCTCTTGTAGACTTAATGAATAATGGACAGCTACTTAACACATACAGCAAACTAGTTTGACAACATGGTCAAAGCAAGTATGACGCTGAATATATAAAACTGTGTGTGGACCTTGAACTAATGACTGAGGAGAAATCTGGACCTCGTGGCTGAACCACTGTTCTAAAACATGACAAATTAGTCTACTTAATGTAGTCGTGGACGAGGTAAAGGTATGCAGGAGTTAGGTTTTGTCATGCCCTTAATGGCCTTGAATAGTTGGAGCTCTTGAATGCACCTTAAATGTCCCAGTCCGTAGAGACAGCAGTAACTTAACAGTGTTGTTCTTTTTTTAAACATCAAATGACGGTTGCCATTTTAAGCCACAAATGTTTTCCACGAATACAATTCGTTGGGCTCAGTAGGAACCTTGATCTCACATTAGTGTCAGTTATTTATATTTAAAGATAAAAACACTCTCTTGTCATCCGTCTTTGTTTCCCAGGGCTATGACATCAGTTTTCTCATCACCAACTTCCACACGGAGCAGATGTACAAACACAAACTGGTGGACTTTGTCATTCATTTCATGGAGGAAATCGACAAGGAGATCAGTGAAATGAAGCTGTCCGTCAATGCCAGGGCTCGTATCGTCGCCGAGGAGTTCCTCAAAAATGTATGTTGTAGTTTTTCTGCATCACGCGTTTGACAAGTGGGTTTAGTTTTTGTATTATTTTAACATTAGCTCGTCTATGAGATTTCTGTGGTAGGTCTTTGATTCAGTCAAGTTTTACGCTGTTTTTAAAGATTAAAGTTATATTATTAATAGGGATTAAGTAATATAATTCATTTTTGTCTTTTTAGAGTTACTGTGGCTTACATATTCTTTTTCTTTTGCAGTTCTGAGAAAGAAAGAGAAAACCCAGGAAGACATTCCTTTTGCAATCTTGGCCGTCACTGTGGAGCTTTCACATCACAGAGCAGAGAGGAGACAAACTCTTATCAGCCAAGAGAAGTCGAGAAACATAAGACGTGCAGGCCAGTGCGGTTTTGCCCTTTAACCTTAAAATTCCCCTTTGCTCAGAAATATTGATTTTTGTACATAATGAATATTCACACTTTCACTACTTTCTGCCTGTAGAACATTAGACGTCAGGGCAGGTCCTTAAAAAAGGTATATATGATCAATATTTATGAGCACAGGGTAATATGGATTTTTAAAATAATTTAAATGTTCTTTTGTTTTTGTTTTTTTTAAATATATATATTATATGCACATTTAATTTAGCTTTGTTTTGTTATGACAGACCTTAAACCACAAGGGCAATCAACAATTGGTGCACATTTCTTGTAGTAGTCCACAGAATGAACCCTATTGTATGTGCAAATAAGTAAAATAAATATACTTGCTTAAAGATAAATAAAAACATTATTCTTTGTATTTCAGTGATTTATTTTTTATATTTGTTGTGGTGTTTTGAAACACAACCAGCAGCTCTGTCTTTACCCCAAACTTTGACAGTTTATTGAGATTGTGACAGCTGGAGACAAACAAGGCATTTGGAATCATATTTTCAGCACAGTAATGTACAATATCAAATGTATAATATTACAGAAAATGTACAGAGGTCTCCAAAAACTGATAAACCATAAAATACATGTAGATTCACACACACACACACACACACACACACACACACACACACATATATATATTTTACATCAAACACACATGCGTGTACAGTTTGCACGGTACCTTTAAACCGAGGCATTCATTTCAACAATAACATCACAGGTCAATCAAAGGCTGCCTTCTTCAGTGACAGACTAATGACTGGAGATTTGTCACAGCATTTCACTGTCCATCCCAAAAATTATTTTTGGTTTAAACATTATAATAGTAACAGAGGAAAGGTCTGATCCCAAGAGTTCAGGTTACAGAACAGAAGCTACATCTGTGTCAGGTATATTTACAATCTCATTTCCATCCTTTATGGTGAAAGGATTTTATTATCACCTCTGAAATGGTTTAAGATTTATATTAATCTTTGTTTACTCAGAGTAGATACACTGTACGGACGCCCTGAGAGGCAACTGAGGAAGAACAATTCTGGTGATCCTTTTCCCTAAATCTAAATAGTTTTCTCTCCTGTTTATGACATAACAACAGGTGAAAAAAGGTTGTCTCAGGTGGAAAAATAACTTTAGTCAGCATCACATTTCTAAATTACTTTTCCCCCCATCTGTGAAAGGTGGGAAAAAGTGGTAGGTGAATTTTCTTTCTTTATATTTTTTTGTGTTGGTAGTTGTAATACTCATTTCGGCCACAAGAGGCTGAAGTGCACCACAACCCCATGCTCTACATAGGACAAGTTCTGTAACATTACTGTCGTTTCTTCTTTTGGCGCAGACTAAATCACACAATCTTCACCTTGTTAAGCAAAATAAAAATGTAAATAAACATTATTATTTCTAGCCGAAAGAAAAACAAATGAGAGCAGTGTTAAATAACTTATTAACACACAATATATGAACCTCGTGTTTAGAGTGCATGGAGAAATTAAAACTCACCTGGGAGAACTCACGAATGCTTTTAGTCATTTTAAAAATGGGGCAGTCATGACAAAATGAGTTTTAGAACAACACTTGACAAAAAATAAATAAAAAATTCACAACAAAATTGATCCAGGCAAAACTCTTTTCCACTTGTTGCTCAAATTATCTTAATTTTAAAAAGACTATCCTGCATTTTTAGGACATTTTTTTCCACCTGTTCTTGAGTCATTAACACAGGAAAGAAAACCGTGTAGGTCAGACTTAAAAAATGTATCACCAGAATTCTTTGCTCACTTGCCTCTCAGGGCCTCCGTAACACAATGGCTGCCTTTTTAATATAATCCAACAACTAGCAAAGAAAAACAGTTTTTAAAAAAATAAAAAGTTCATTTGCGTTTCTGCTCATCAGTCAGGGAATTACGACTTTTATCATTTTAACTGAAGTAGTCTTTTCTTTAGAATCTTCACAGTTTTTTAGTGTCACGATACTCGTTTTTCAAACAGTTAAAACGTCTTCAGAAACACTGGAAGCATATGGCAGGATACACGGTGCACGATACACAGTAGTTATTAAATATCATCATGGAGAAAAAGGTGCTGAAATGTAAGGGAATATTATTGCAACAGCAACAGCAGACCCACATATGAAAAAAATATTGGCATTTTCCTTTCGTTGTCCTCAGTTGGAGCTGAGCTAGAGTAACAGTTCAGTGAAGTTCACAACAGAACAGATTACATATAAAAATGACGTTCAGTGAAAGTGCTTTACAGTTTGAGTCTGGGTGGTTGAACAGCACCGCTGCCATTATGCAGTTCAGAAGTCCGAGCAGATAGTCGGACGAGGTCTCGGCTGGAACGGGGAGTGCAGGAGGTTAGAGGTGAGCTGGGACTGTCTGCAGAGCATCTTCTGTGGTGCGCTGCACGTTCACATTCTGAAACAGTGAGGAGAGGATATGACTGGGTTATAAAAATTACTTATCCGACATTCACAGATTGACTTTAATTAATTGAATACGCCCTTGATACTCAACAGTGAAATGACTCATGCAATTAGTTCAGTGAAGGTTGAATTAATGCTTTCAGCCGGTATTAATAAACATATGAATGGACCTTGTGGGTGATGTTACAGTGGTTTTTAAATGACAGTTTTTGCCATAAAATAAATGTTAAAGGTGGATTTCTAAAGACTTGAATCACTTATGGTTCAGAGTTCTTTACTGCCACTGAACAGTCTAGATGACTCATATCAAACAAGACTTGAGAGGTAATACAGAAGTCAGTATTTTACTGTAAATGACTATTCATACATTACTTATTGCTTTATTCAGACAAAACATCCACTCTGACATGTGACACACACACAACTTTACTTATACACACATTATACTCATTGATCATTGATTTATTCACCAGAAAAAAAAGTAACAGGAGAGAGATGATTTTTCCAATTTGGATTTTTATATTTGCAATAGCTTTCACAAACACCAAAAATCTGAAAAAGTACATCTGATGTACATACACGTGTGTTAGTGATGATTTTATAATTGTGTTCTATATATATATTATATATTGAAATTTTAGGCAGTATTTTGTTGGGTGTTGCTGATTAACCCTTCACATTTAAACATTAACAAGTGTTAACATAGAGACATTAGCTTTAAAAAACAATTACTCATATGAAAATAATATCGTGCCTCATTTGCAGTAAAAATATATGATGAGGTTAAATGTATGTTTTACTCGTACACATAAAAATAGTTAACATGTTAAGACAATTGGAATAATATTAATTATGTAAAAAACAAAGTTACATCCTACATGGTGACTGAAGACACAGATAAAAACAATGTTATGAAATGTGCTTGTTGTCATGTTCTCTCCTTCATCATATTTATTCCGCCACACACACACACATTTGTACTTCTATACTTGTGAGGAACTTTATTTACCCAAAACTGAATTTAAGCTTAATTCGAACCTGCCCAAACATTCTCACCCCCAAGGTCTGTTAAATCACACTGGTCCTCACAAATGTACAAGTACACAAACACACACAGCTGACTGATTTGTCCTAAAACTCCAGTTATGTTATGTAGTTCCAACAAAAATGTACAACTGAGTAAAATGGCCTTGGCATTGGCCCTGAGAACTCGACCCACTGCAACGAGTCAAAACACAAGCAAAAGGAGAACAGGTCTTCACCACTGACAGAATATGATGCATTCAAGAAAAAAAAAGTACATGAGTTTATTTTCATTAAATTAACTTTACATATTATTATTACTATGATCATTATAGTTTTAACTAATTTCCATTGTGTTCTGTGTGGTCTGCAGAGCTCCAGTAATTGGTTTTGTTGTCTTACTCTTTCTTCTTTAAGCTGCAGTGCACTAAGCTCTCAGGGCCGATGTAGGAAATGACTTCACAAAAATGACACAACTAAGACAAAAATGAAATGAGAACAAAAGGGCTGAGCGGATGGAGGTAGGGGTGTCATTGTTAAGTGATGGCACAGTTGTCTTGATTGCTGTCAGGGATCACAGGTTGGACGGAGACTGAACACGGCTTCCTCTGCCGTATGTGACAGATTTACTTTCTCTGTGCAATAAGAAGAGAGGGACGCATCAGCACTGACTGCCACGGCTCCTTCAGCAGCAGGGAGATGCAGACTGAATTTGATGGCAGCTGGAATCAGCTGTGAAGCGGATTCATGTTGTCTACATGGCCTGCTGAGAGACATAACAGTGTGCTGCCTGGGATACCTACCTCTGGTTTTTCTCTGTGTGTGTTCACAGAGTCCACGCCTAAATAGACAGACTCCACTTTACATCCTGAGAGGGAGGAAACATAACAAGGGAACAGTCAGAACAAGTGGAAATAAACTGTCAAGTTATCTTTGGTCATGATATGTAACCACCTAACGTGGCAAGGTTTCATTGGACTGCAAATAAAACTATTTTACAATAAAACATGAAACGGAGTCATTATTCATATTATTTATGAAATTATTCATTATTTTAATATCATACTTAACTATAATGTTGTTTTGAATTTTATTTTATTTTTATGACATACTATACTACGACATTTTTAATGAATTTTTTTGACATACTATACTATGACCTTCTTTATGAAATTTTTCGACATCCTATACTATGACATTTCTTATGAAATTTTATGACTTTATGAAATTTTTCGACATACTATACTGACATTTTTTTTACTTATTCGACATAGTATACTATGACATTTCTATGAAATTTTTCGACATACTATCCTAATGACATTTCTATGAAATTTTTCGACATACTATCCTATGACCTTCTTTATGAAATTTTTCAACATACTATACTATGACATTTCTTATGAAATTTTATGACTTTATGAAATTTTTCGACATACTATACTATGATCTTTTTTTATGAAATTTTCCGACATACTATACTATGACATTTCTGTGATATTTATGACATTTTTTATGACATTTTTTTTACATACTCTATGACCTTTTTAATGAATTTTTTCAACATACTATGCTATGACATTTTTTAATGAATTTTTATGACATACTATACTACGACATTTTTAATGAATTTTTTTGACATACTATACTATGACATCTCTTGTGAAATTTTATGACTTTATTTATGAAATTTTTCGACATACTATACTGACATTTTTAAAAAAAAAATTTTGACATACTATACTATGACCTTCTTTATGAAATTTTTCGACACACTATACTATGACTTTTTTTTTTTAAATTTTCGACATACTATGCGATGACATTTTTTATGAAATTTTTCGACATACTATACTTTGACATCTCTTACGAAATTTTATGACTTTGTTTATGAAATTTTTCGACATACTATAACTTTTTTTAAAAAGAAATCAGCATTTTTTTTTTTTAGAAATTTTTCGACATACTATACTATGACATAAAAAAAAAACAAAAAAAACCCGACATACTATACTATGAACTTCTTTATGAAATTTTCCGACATACTATACTATGACATTTCCTATGAAATTCTATGACTTTATTTATGAAATTTTTCAACATACTATACTATGACATCTCTTATGAAATTTTATAACTTTATTTATGTAATTTTTCAACATACTATACTGACATTTAAAAAAAAAAAAAAAAAAAAAAAAATCGACATACTATACTGACATTTAAAAAAAAAAATCGACATGCTATACTATGACCTTTTTAATGAAATTTTTCAACATACTATACTATGACCTTCTTTATGGAATTTTTCGACATACTATACTATGACATTTTTTATGAAATTTTTCGACATCCTATACTATGACATTTCTTATGAAATTTTATGACTTTATGAAATTTTTCGACATACTATACTATGACATTTTTTTTACTTATTCGACATACTATACTATGACATTTCTATGAAATTTTTCGACATACTATCCTATGACCTTCTTTATGAAATTTTTCAACATAGTATACTATGACATTTCTTATGAAATTTTATGACTTTATGAAATTTTTCGACATACTATTAAATTTTCATGATTTTTTTCAAAATAATATACTATGATATTTTTATGATTTTTTCAACATACTATACCATGACTTTATTTATGTAATTTTTCGACATACTATACTATGACATTTTTTATGACATTTCTCAACATACTATACTATGACATTTTTTTCTGAAATTTTTCAACATACTATAATGACATTTCTTTTTCTCGACATACTATACTATGACATTTCCTTTGAAATTTTTCAACATACTATAATGACATTTTTCTTTATGAAATATTTCGACATACTATACTATGACATTTTTATGTTGTTTTTTCTCGACATACTATACTATGACATTTTTTATGATTTTTTTTGACATACTATACTATGACATTTTTTTAAATTTTTTTTTTACATATTATACTATAACATTTCTTTCAATTAATTTTTATGACATACTATACTATGACATTTTTTAATGAATTTTTATGACATACTATACAATGACATTTTTTATGAAATTTTTCAACATACTATACTATGATATTTCTTATGAAATTTTTCGACATACTTTACGACATTTTTTAATGAATTTTTATGACATACTATACAATGACATTTTTTATGAAATTTCTCGACATACTATACTGACATTTCTTATAAAATTTTATGACTTTACGAAATTTTTCGACATACTATACTATGACCTTTTTTATGAAATTTCTTGACATACCATACTATGACATTTTTTCTGAAATTTTTCAATATACTATGACATTGTTTTATGACATTTTTCGACATACTATACTATGACACTTTATTATGATTTTTTTACATACTATACTATAACATTTCTTTCAATGAATTTTTATGACATACTATACTATGACATTTTTTAATGAATTTTTATGACATACTATACAATGACATTTTTAATGAAATCTTTCGACATCCTATACTATGAAATTTCTTATGAAATTTTTCAACATACTATGATTTTTCTTATGAAATTTTTCAACATACTTTACTACGACATTTTTTAATGAATTTTTATGACATACTATACAATGACATTTCTTATGAAATTTTATGACTTAATGAAATTTTTCGACATACTTTACTACTACATTTTTTATGAAACTTTTTGACATACTATGCTATGACTTTTTGTTCATGTATTTTATGACATAGTATACTAAGACCTTTTTTATGAAATTGTGCAACATACTATACTATGACTTTTTTATGTCATGTTTAATGACATGGAATACTATGTGTTTTTAATGACATACTATGAATTGTGAATTGTGATTGCACCCCAGAAACAAGATATGTCAATACATGCCTAGAAGATGACAGAACTCACCGTAAGCCATGGGGGTCAACTTCAACACTGTATGCAAAGGACACTTAAGATAAGGCAACTCTGCTGTGGAGACAGAGACACAAAGTTATGAAACATCTTGAAAGTTTCAGGGTCATATTTTCATTTAAGGCTGCTTATGGTGCTTTTCAATACTTTGCCCTGTGTATATCATAAATCAGCAAATAATCTGAAACAGTTTATACACTTTAAAATGTTCATATCGCCTATTGTAAGTCCGTCATACCTGCAGTCTTGTCCAGGAAATATGCAAGAAGACAACGCATGACTGCCTGGTGACAAACAACCAGAACATTCTCCTGTCTCTCCAACTCCATGATCACAGGCTCCAGTCGCTGCACCAAGTCTTCATAAGACTGATGGATAATCACAGACCCATCAAAAACACACCATGTTCAGGACACACACAAACACAATCACCTCTAAAGAATAACAATGAGACATTGTGAAGAATCACATTCTCACCTCTCCTTTAGGATAGCGGTAGCGGTACTTGTCTTGGTCTCTCAGTGCAAACTCCAGAGGGTAATGCTCTTGGATCTCCTCATACATCATCTCCTCACACACACCCTTTGTAAAGAGGGAAGATGATGTGTTTAGCTTGAGTAAACACAAGCTTAAAAAAGGTGATTGCATTCATTTTGATGAACATGGGAATCAACGTACAGCATCTATTTCATTGAGTGACTTCCACTGTTCGTATGGCACCCCAAGACACTCCGCCGTCTGGATTGTCCTCTTCATCTGGCTCGTCCACACCTTTAGATCTTTGATGTTCTGGTCCTGGATGAATTTCCCCAGACTTTTGGCAAACTAGAACACAAGAGACCAAAACATCCAATGAGAACAATGTTCTCTCTTCATGGAACCATACCAATATACATTTTTGACAACATTCAAACTTGTACGTTACATAAACACACACCTCTTTTCCTCTGGCAGACAAGCCAGAATCTCCTCCAATCCGTCCCTTGATGTTGAGGTCGCTCTCCCCGTGGCGACTCAGGTAGATGGAGCGTGGCGTGATGTGGATGTTCATCAGGTAGTAGACGATTCGGCTTTGGATGTGGTCAAGGACGCGGTTCACCAGGTAACGACGGCCCACGTCCATGATTTTTATGTAGGACAGATCCCTGGAGCAGGAGAGTCAAGCTAACTTCAGCGATCTTGAGGAGTTAATTAAAACTGATCTGGGTAATTTTGTGTTTCTTTACCTGTCCATAACTTCGTCCAGAGGCTGGTAGGAGGACTCGTAACACTCGATCCTCTTCATGAAGTCCTCAATGGCCTCCTCTGTGTTGCAGTGTATGTAGTCTGGGCTGCCCAGCTTAACTTGCTACAAAGACAGAAACACGGGGAGAGGAAGTGAGCTGAGGAAAAAGGAAATTAGCTGTCTGACATGACTTAGCCTTTTACCACACTGAGTTTGTTTGTTTAGATCTCAACCTTGAAAGTCTTCTTCATATTACCAATTTCATGGTAAACTGCTCTTGGCTTTGGACTTAAATGCCAGTGTGACAACACCCAAACACACACAGGTTTTTAAATCTTTACAATATAACATTATCATATGCAAGGAGGAGTGAACATATCAGATATCACTTATGTCATGTTGTTTCAAAATAAACACACTGCATTGTTTGCTAATTGTATTTTCAATGATCCATACTGCATAGAATAAAAAGACAAAGCTTACCACTATATTTTGTGCAATAACATCTGGGTCCTCACACACAGACTCCACGAAAAATACCTGCAATGACAAGACAATGTAATCAACTTAGAGTCCACCAAGTCAGAGTGTCTGACTTAAGTCAATAAAACTCTGCCTTATTCATCACACCTTGAACCCATTCTGCTCCGCGAACTTCACAATGGTCCCTCTCCTTTCTCTTGTTGTATTTGTGGCATCAAACACCTGAAACAGCACAAACAAACACTCTCATGCAGCCCTGAGATATGTCAATATTATGATTAAATGCCATGGAGAATTTGAAGACAGCATCAAGGACTCACCGCCACCTGTCCTCCTTCGACACTCAGGTACTGCCGAACATCATTAAGTGCTGCCAACGCACACTGACTGTGGAAGGACAAAAGGCATCGGGTCAGTGTCTAGTAAAGATTTATAAAACTCTCTTTGACTCTGATGAAAATGCAGTGGTGTTAAAGCATTAATCTGTTTGCACTATTAAAGGCTGTAAATTGATCAGTGTGCTCTGGTCTTTCCTTATCCCGTGGAAGTTCTCTGTTCTTGACCTGAGAGGCATCTGATGCAGATGTACATTCCTGGATGATGCACAGGGAACCCTGTTTCAACACCCTAATGCTTCATTTGTTAACCAGTATATATATATATGTAAGGGTTAATGCCCGACGAGGTGTCCATTATCAGGAACTAATGGACGACGCAGAGGCGTGAACCGTCCAACGCGAAGCAGAAGAGTTTTTCACAAGCCACAGCTGAGCGGACTATTTAATCTCTGTAGTTGACAGGCGTTGCCATGGAAACCCGCTGTGGCCGCAGCGTAGAGAGCATAGCGACTCTGATCAGTGAAGGGAAGTGAGACGATGGCTAAAAGTTACGTGATATTATTCAGAAGATGATTATTTCAAAAAGCCAGTGCACTTCTTACCGCTTGTGTGTTACAGACTCTGGTGGTCAGAGGATGACGTGCAAAAAAAAACCTTTTGATATTACTTTCATGATTCAGTGGCGTTCATTTATAGGCCCAAGAAAATTTGTTTCAAATAATCAACATCCAAATAGAAGGCTAGTCAAAATCGTTTTTAATTGCAACAAATAATTCATAAGCATATAGTAGTCGATCATATAAACACATTAACAAATTAACGATTGTTTCCTATTTAAAATTAAATGCTACATTACCATTAATAGTGACATTTGAAAGTAATATGGGTATGTCCATCATAGTGGCATTTGAAGGACGGAGATTGACAGATTGAGCACTGCTTGTTGGGACATTTGGAGACGACAAGATGTTGCTCCAGTCTCATCTCTCCTGCGCTGACGGAGCCCAATAAGCCTGCAGGCTGCTCTCACACCGATGTCCCATGACGGTCATGATCTGACGAGTTTCCAGGTGTCTCATCTTCTAAATTATTTAATTCTTCCGGTGTCACCTCCTTGTGCCATTTCTCCCTTTTCTTTTCATTCTCTAACCTCTCTTCTGCATCCCAGTCATCAAATTGATCAAATTCACCAAATAAATTAAACGATAAAATCACTCATGATGCCCATTGTAATCCGTTGCCTCTGCTCTGAGTCTCCGTTACTATGGTTACAAACTAGCAGTTGAGCCAGTGCAATAATTTAGAACCTGTCATCAGGCAATTTGACCGGAACGTCTTTTTAGCTGTCCTATAACACTTTTTAACGGACACCCTGCAGCCAATCAGAATTGAGTATTCAGCCAGACCATGGTATAAACAGTATTAAAGGACAACTGATTAATTGGTTAAGCTGATTAATCAGTGCTGATGAGACATTTCACAAACTGTCGTTATGGCTGATGGCCACGCAGCCTCGGAGGGTTGTGTTAAATCAAGCAAAAAGGAGCCTCATTAGTGGATTCAGCTCCAGAGAAAGCAGGCCACTACTGGTGTTGTATATTGTTCTTCATTTCAAGATGTTTTTACGTTATTTTTTTGGTTGATATTGACCCTTTTAAAACCTGAGCAAATTGCCTCGATTCTTTTAAAAACACGAGAGGAAGAAGGCAATGAGCAATGAAAGACGAAATGACACAAAAAATAGCAAGAAAATTAATAAAAGGAAAAAAATTAATAACAAAAAAAATTGTAAAAAAAAAAAAAAAAAAAAAAGAAAAAAGAAGGAAAATGTTAAAAACAATCAAACAAGGAAATGATTTAAAATGTAAAAATAATAATTATAAATATAGTTCTTCCCTAGTTTTTTAAAATAATTTTCTAAATCTATTCTTTATTTATTTTTGCAATTCGAGAGACATTTCTAACCAACTTACTCATTGCCCTTTTCCCTATATTTTTGAGAGAAATTGCGCCAATTTTCTCAATATTTAAAAGGTATAAATACTTCCATAAGGAGTCTGAAAGCAGCACAAGAAAAGTGACGCCACTCCAGGTTTCAAAGGGTTGATTGGCTGTCTGCTTTTTCCTGCTCCAAACTATTGTTATTATATTAGCCGTAAAAAAAAATCCATGGTCAACTTGTATATATTTCATTCAAGCAGACAGACAGCAAGAAGTTCAACAAGCTCAAGGTGGAAGGACATGGTAAAAAGGCTTTCAATGATAGAAAATGACTCATCACATTAAAATCATAATTAAGAATTATTAAGAAAACAGTGTGTGTGCACAGTAAGTCAAACTTGAACCAGAAAGTAACTCTCAAAATCTGGTAGGCAAACACACAATTTGAGTGAATATCATTAATGCTTACTTATATTTTAATTTCTACATAAACAGTTTAGGGCCTAAAAATACTTTTTTTCTTCAGTGGTCTACAGAATTACTTAAGAGAATATACCTTGTAGACATCTGATCTATAGACACAGTTGCAGAGGATTCAGATGGCACTGTAGTATTACGTAATAATTAAATATAAAGTGTATATCAGGGTGCTCAACCGTGTGCTGTAAAGAGCCAAAAGTCTGCAGGATTTCATTCCATCTAATCACCTAAGCAGGTGACTTCACAGATGACCTTCATCCTACTTGATGGAGTCATCAGTGGATAAAGTCTTTTGTTGAAAGGAAAACTTAAGACTTTTGGTGCGTAATCACTCATGGTTGTCCAAACACTGTGGACTTACCGTCTGATTTTTAATCCCTCTTCATTATCTGGACGGAAGAACTCAAAGGATTTGTAGATCTTCAGACTCTCTCTCCGGTACTGGCCAACATTGAACTCTGTTACACAAGAAAATTTGGTGTTTTTTAAAACATGAGAATACAGCTGGTTTCCATTGTAAACTTAAAATTGTGTGTGTGTGTGTCGGGGGTGTGGCTGTTACCTTTGGTTGGCACACCTATCCAGTTTAAGTAGCGTGTAAGCTTCTTTGAAATGTAAGTCTTCCCTCGGGCTGGAAGTCCCACAGTCACAATGAGGGTCGGGCAGTTCATCATACACACTGTGAGACAGAAAAACACAGACTTTTAATTTAACTCACTTCTAACACGTTTAATTCACTGAGCATGGCTTGTCAACATTAATCCATTCAGGAGGAGTTTAATTAGTCTTGAATGTTGCTCGTAATTACAGCAGACACTCTGAACACTTGGAAAGATTTCAGCTCACTCTGTGTGACAGTGACATACATTGCTACAGAAAATCACCCGGCAGAGAGCAGAGGCATCTTTACCGCGACAACTGAGACACATGCTTCTCTCAATGCCAAAACATCTCATCAGCAGTTTGGATTTATGCCCTGTTGGAGCTCGAAACTACTTCTTAACAAGAATGAGAAAAGATGATTGGATGATATATGAACAAACAAATGGATATAAGGGTGAAACGAGCATGTGCATGTAGACAGCACAGGGTCAGGTTTCCATTTTGTCAGCCGTCACGGACTTCTGACAGAGCCAGAGGCACACGCTGGTTAATTAAGGACAGCACCATGTTGTGCAACAAGAGGGGTCAGGTTTGATCTCTGCATGCCGTATAGAGCCCCCGAGTTCTTGGCAACAATGAAGCTGTATCTAAAAAGTTGAAGATGTATGTATCCTTAACAAAATTTAAAATGCTCTCTCTGGGTTCACAACTATTACTCAGGAATATCAACACACCAAAGCAAATAATTTCACCTAATTTCCTGATTTGTTTTTAAAATTAGAACTGTAGTTTTTTTTTTTTCAAGAACTAGCTCAAAATGCCAAACCTCTCCCAAAGGAAAAACAAACATTAGGGGTCAGAACCCTGCACATTCCCTGCAGGACAGCATCCTGCTCAAGTTCACAGAGACACTCCTTCACCTCACAGACTGTAAAGGAAAAAAGGTTCAGGAGTTATTTCTTAAGAGTCTCTTGCAGTGAGTCATTTATACAACTAGGAACAAAACAATTAGATGTAAAGTTTAGGAGAGGTTTGGTGCCAGATGCAATAAAAATCAATGAATAAAGCAGAGCTTGACTCAGCAGAAGAAGACTACCACAGCTCACACCAACAGGTTAACACCCACTAAATCGATGTGTTCAGGTCATGTGTCTCTCATGTGGACAAGCTAGAAATGATTCTCCCTAAGCGCGATTCAAATCCATGCATGTCATATAAGGAGGGGAAATGAACCAGATAAGCTGATGCAACACTGCGTGGCACAAAAACCCGACAGCATCCAGCGCTTTGTTGGTGCGCAACATCTCCAACAGCCGCGCGTAAATGTCATATAACGGAAAACCTTTCACATCAAAGACAGACTGGACCCATGGATATGTGAATGAAATTAGATATGTTGAAAAAAAAAAAAGAATATAAATAAAGAATATTGGCAGACCCCCCCCCCCCCCCTGCCCCCCATCACGTCCCGGTCCCATCCTTTGCGACACTTGCCGGCCAGCTGCATCTTACCCCGTCTGTGAGCTATGTGCCCGTTTTTGTGCGGCATCCAGATCTTCCTGAGCGGGTTCTGCATGAGCTCCCGCGGGGAGGTCTCCACCATGAACTCCTCGTTGTCCAACATCCTGGATGTCGGATCACTAATGGTGCCCTCCTGATGTGAGAATGAGGCGGTGGGCTGCAGTCCTGGCAGTCTGATTCAGCAGGCTGCAGGGGGGTGGATGTCTCATATCAGCTGAGAAACAGCAGTCCCACCCCCCATTACCGTAATGACTGGAGACTGAGCGCAGCACAAATTGAGGGAGCAAAACAGTCGGGTACACGATGTTACTTTGCTTATCCGGCATTTCCATCGTGTTGTTTTAACCTCAACTAACTGCCTCCGTTTGTATTTTCAGTTATTTATTTACATCGTGTTACAGTGTTATCCCAGGCATCACAGACTTGTTTCATATTTAATCTATCTGCACATAAAAGCCTATAAATATCTAATATCTAAACATCTATAAATATCTACTGTGAAGGCAATTGTGTCACTGTGACATATTTCCTCAAATAAATAAATAAATATAATATTTGATAAAACAAACCAGACTCAAGGTCTACCTTGCCAGAGCTTTGAAAAATAAAGGAAATGTATCCAGTGCATGGAGAATGTGAAACTATCACTCATTTCACAACGGAAGGAAACATTTTTTGTCAGTCATTATGTAAACAAATGAATAATTAGGCTATTTACAGAGAGATTAAGTCGTGTGAATGGGAAGGGTTGTTATTGTTATCTTTTAAAGTGCACATTTCTGTACTGGAGAGTCTTGTGCTGCTTTACATTAGCCTATACTTTTTTTGTGGTGTAAATGCAACTAACACGTTTCCTTTAATCTTGTTCACAAACATTTCCAGGCCATAAACAAATCCTAATTCTCATTTCTAAGAAAACACACGGCTCTGCATCCTTTGGAAAAGTTACCGTAATGACGAGGGAAACGAGCAAGAGAAACGCAAAAAGCAGATGTTGGGCCTGTTCACATGGAGCACACATGGGCAGTGAATGCGGCTGAGGAATTGACCAATCAGAGAAGAGACAAGAGGCCCGGCAGCCAATAGGAGAGGCGGACCGGGGATGAAGGAGGGCATGCTGTGATGCTGACTGCTGCTGAGAGCTCAGATAAACATCACAACGGCAACTACAGCAGCTTCATGGCTGACACCACCCAGTCACGGGCACCACAAAGTCCGGGTCACGCAGGCTTCATGAGGCAAAGTCAGCAACAACTTCAGCATCAGACAGTGTCAATACATTGTCAACCAAGGATTTAAATCAGCTGCTATTAAAAAAATGCAGGGCATCATTATTATTATTATTATTATTATTTTCTTTTTTTATATACTTTATTAATCCCCGAGGGGAAATTCAATTTTATCAGTAATAATAATTTATCAATATTATCAGTCTATTATTATCACAATTATAATTGTTATTATTATTTAGGAGAAAGTTAAATCTATTATAGGAGCGACTATTTTCTTGATTACTGATTCATGGTTGGTCCGTATAATAAATGAAATGTCCCAAGATTAAAGCATTGCTTGATCATTGTTGATAATTGATTAATTTAAGTTACTCTTTTAAGCTGCCTGATTCCAGCTTCTCAAATGTGATGATTTGCTGCTTTTCTCTGTTTAATATCATTGCGAATTGAATATGTTTGAGTTTGTCGAACAAAACAAGAAATTTGAAGATGCAATCGTGATAGATTATAATGGGCATACTGTAATCCCCTGTAGCTGAACATCCAGCTACTGCACTCAGTGTCTGTGGCATTGATAGAGTTAACCCTATAGACACAGACATACAGATCTGGAAACAAAACGACTGCAGTGTGAGAGTCGATGGGTCTTTCTTCTTAAAACTGAACAGCCTTTAGGCCTGAATGAAACACTTACTTTGTCCTGCTTTTATAGACATCTGCATGTACCAGCAAGGCCCCTTTGGATATACTTTGTCATATTTTGTACTTTGTTTTTTTTATTATTCTGTGTATAGTTGTGTTTTTTGTACATTTGTATATGTTCTGCTGTCGAACATTAGTGTTTGAGGATGTTGTGAATAGTACAATACTTATTTGACAGTCAGGCCTCTGCTCCTCAGAGTCGATCTCATCTAGCTGACTGATTAATCACACCTAGCAGGAATCTGTCTGTGTCTGTATCTGTTCTGTGAAGCACTCATGTCAGTAGCATTGATGATAGTCAAGGACTAAAACGTTTGCTGCTGTTTTCAGTCACATTTTATTATTTCTTTTTACTTTGAGAACCCTTCTTTTTGTGCACAGATGTCCTAAATAAATGTACCTTTGAACTGATCTCAGCCTGTGGATCTTTTTGTGGCTGTCCAGCCCAGTTGCATTGGTGTGCAGGTATCTCCTCTGCCATTTTTCTTGGTTGTAAATAGTACTGATGCACCAGAGATAAACTTTTTTGTTGCTCTACGTAGGCGCAGTTTGAGACCATACTGTATTTCTTGATTCAACGGCTGGTCTATATAATGAATGAAATGAGAGGATTACTCAACTAACCATCTAATGACAGAAAAAAAACAATTAATTTGATAAAAAAATTAAAAAAAATAAAAAATTAAGCAGAAACCTGATTTCAGCTTCTCAAATGTGAAGATTTGCTGCTATTCTGTGTTCAGTATCGTTGTGAATTTAATATCTTTGAGGTTTTGGACTGTTTTGCAGAGAAAAACAAGCCATTCAAATAACCACCTTGAGAAACTATAAAATTTCCTAGGAAAAAAATAACACAATAAAGCTGTCAGGAAACAATCAGCACATTAATCCTCAAAGTAAACAATCCTTATTTACAGCCCATAACAAGTTCTTAAGACGACACTATGGTCCAAGACCCAAATATATTACAGTTTAAAATGATATAAAAACACAGGAAAACAGCAGATCTTCACACTGAGAGTCCTGAAGCAGGTGATGTTGGGTATTTGTATTGATAAAGGACTTGAAACTATTGTTAGTTAATTTTCTGGCCTGGTTTTAAAGGCTGCATTAAAGTAAAGTGATTAATTTCTGAACATATCGGACTGTTTTATTATTTGCCTTTACTCATCTAGTCATTATATTCACATTACTGATGACTATTAAAATCTCATATTTTGTAAAAGCACCAATAGTCAAACGATATGGTCATAATATTGATATCAAGGTATTTGGGGGGAAAAAAATCATGATATTTGATTTTCATCATCAAGCCTTAAGATAAGCTAATTGGTTATTAACTAATCTTTTCAGCAAAACACTAATTATATGTTCTGCAGTAGCGTTAGGTCTTCCACAAGGCCTCGGGTTCAGCTGCAGCATAAATACCTTAATTAATTTCTCAACTTTGTCAACAACAATGTCTACAACATCCTGACTTGAAATGAACCTGGACGCCTGCTTAATGTTTGTTCTCAGCCTGAGTCTTAATGTGGTGTCAGATATGTAACACCAGGTGGTGCTGTGTACTCGTAACAGGCCACAAGTTTGGACTGGAGTGAAGTAAACAATGCAGTTGAGACAAAGATGTGTCTGTGTTGTCACTTCAGCATCTACTGAGACAGTAAACAAATCCAGAGGTCAGAGTGCATCACTGCCGGGGACAGGCAGCGTGTCAACAGGACTAATCCCATCAGACACTTTACTACTGGGCCACACACACACACACACACACACACACACACACACACACACACACACACTTTCTTCAGTAAGAAGAGTACAGTAGCTTATAGGCATTGATTTAAACGCTGATCTAGACTCACAAGTCAGTCTTTAGACGCGGAGATCTCTGATTGTCTGGTGGCGAGACTAAAGCTGATCAGTCAGAGAACGGACACAATGACACGAGGTACTGCAGTTAGGGGAAAAAGGACAAATGTAATATATCAGGGAAGCACTGATGTGACACTGATATCAGATATCAGGCCGATACAGACTCTACCAGCTGGGTCAGGTATCAGTGACAAAGGGGTTGATTTACTTCTGTTCTTTGGTTTGTTTCATCAGATTACACTCGCTACACCAAAAAGTTCTTCAGCTACTTGCGACAGCTGCACCTGTTTATTTTTAAGATTTTTTACCAAGTTTACCAATTATTTTAATAATGAACGAATTCAGTAAATGTATATCTCTGTATTTATTGGTACATTTTGTTTTACAAAGCTAGGAAAGCAACGTTTAAGTCAAGTCTGGTGTTGCCTTACACATAAAGGAGTGATCCCAGTCACTTCCACACAGTGAAGCATACAGTGCTTTTATTCAAGCACTTATATCGGATCGGCACTTGATATTGGACAATACCCAAAGCCCAAAGGTATCGGGACTAATAAAGATGGCTCAGTGCATACCTTGTAAATATACAATAAACACAAAATATTCAGTACTAAGCATTAATAAGATGTGCAACCTCGACCTGCTTTAGAATACTGCATCTAAATAGAAACCATGTGGGTGTGAGTAAGAAAATTAAGACGTGCCTAAATAACTAGTCGAATACATTAATAAAAAAACAAAATACAATTCAATAAATTATCTCTACTTTTAATGTCTTGATGGCGTTATAGCCCGCAAGCCTGCTTTTACTGGCCCTCACTCATCTATTCCCCGACCCTCACCAGCACAGTAACTTTGAAGAGGAACAAAAGTTACACAAAACAGATTCCTACAGCCACAATTAAAATCTTTGTTAAAACTTGAAACCTCTGTGTCTCATGCCTGAGGTCACCGACAAAATTATTGAACAAACAAAGACTTTATAGTTTTGTAAAGTAACTTATATAACCAGCTACAAAGAGTGTGTCACATTAGGCTGAGAGCCAAACTGCAGCATGTATGAATGTCGTGTCACATCCCTGCGGGTTAGTTCTTACGCATGTGACCACTTTCTCTCTGTCTTCTTCATTTCTTCATTTTTAGGAGAAATGTACCAACTAACACACTGAAATGCTGAATAACATGTAGATCCTTTTCAAAGTCTATTAACAAATATCTAGTTATGAATACATATCAATTCTGAATATTCAAGACAGTGTCAATATTTGTTTCCCACAGTATTCACACACGGGCACCAGCTGTGTTTCCTCCATCTCTCTTATTGCTAATGTTTACTACAGTCATTCTGCTGCTCAGTGTTTGACAGTGTGATTAGCACCAAGTTGATGCAGAGTTAAACTCCTTTTGGCATGAAGTGTTTACACTTACTTTTCTACATTTTGTATTAACTATGCAGTCTATCAGATGCACTGCTGTATCCATTATGTCATGTATTAGGCTTGGGCGGTATCTATTTTCTCATACCTTCCTGATAATATCGGCACATCAACAGTATAGGCCGATATTGGCTGTAAAATGAACTATTGGGATCAGCCAACATGCTTTGGCGTATTCTGCACAATGAATGAATATTACATACATTTAAAAGTACTGTATTTCATGTTTCCATCTGCTGGTGAGCCATCACAATGAGAGTATGCATGCATAATATGATGTTAATTCCACTACAGAAGAGACTTGGTCATCACTTACATAGGCAAAAGTGGATGTATTGATATCTGTATCTGTTATCAGTCAAATGAGTTGTTATCAGAGTGTAAAATTAACATTTTACCTCATCTGCCATTGGCTAGTGACCTCCAGAAATTTACCGGCCAAACATATTTTTCACCAGCCAAATAAAAAAATTGTGCCTTATTTGACGAAAAATTATTACCTTACGTTTTTAGTATGAAAATCCAACTTTAGGAAAATCCAACCCTGTCCTCTGTGTTTCTTTGGCGTGCTTGCGGCAAAGGCTGCAGCTCATCGTGTTGGTGTGTGGGTCGCAGGTCAGCCATGACTGCGGCTGGCCAGCCTCGTCTAGTTTCCGTTTTTCAAAAAATGCCATGCGACACTTGTACTCCGTTTAACTGTCTGTTCTTCTTGTCCAAGTCCAACATATTCATCTTCATTTTTCCTCTTTTCTGGCGGTGGCTTCACGGCAGAAATGTGTCGCCACATCTTGCTCAGAAGTTACCATAGAATGCCCGGGAAACAAGTTCCGGTAGCGGATGTCATGCGTTCCCGGCACATGTACAATAAGCCGTGAGGGTCAAAATAGTCTGACACAGCCAGAGGCGGTCCTGGATAGTTTTACGCCCTGGGCGAACTATCCCTCGGCGAGTCTAGAAAACTGCCGAGTTTTTTTTTTTGTTTTTTTTGGAGGGCGCTCGAGCGCCCTCACATAGATTGCGCCCTGGGCGGTCGCCCACATTGCCCATAGCAAAAACCGTCCCTGGACACAGCTGGCAAAAATGGTCGAAGCACATAAAAAACCCACATGCAATTCAAAATTTTCCATCGGCCACTGGCGGGTGTGTGTTTTTGTTTTACACGCCAAACTCATTTTTTACCCACCATTGGCGTTTGGCGGGTGTTAATTTTACGCCCTGGTTGTTATATATCGGATATCGGCAAAAAATCCAGTATCATGCATGCCTAATATTAGAGGCTCCCATATACCTTATACCCCAGTTTGGTGAAAATAAACTATCTACCATTGCAGCTCTTTACAGCCACATAAGTCATCCCCACCACTTGCAGCCACCTTGTCTGTCAGCTCAGCTGCCTGTTACACCAGTAGAGACTGCCATCTGGTGGCGCGGGATGTGCACTACATACGACTTTAATTTAATAGAAAGTGGAACGTCTGTATTTTTGACGGCACTGATAATGATACTGTCAGATTCCTAAATACCCTGGTCCACACAAGTCCATTATGCTTGCAACAGAGAAACAAAATAAAAACATTACTTGAGTCTAAAGAGCACATCCAGTTGTTTTAGTTTAAAAAGCTCAGGACCTCTTTTGAGTCTCTGCTGACCTTATAACTTAAAAGCATTCCACCAGTATCTGATAACAGTCTCCTCCCTCTTGGGAAGGCTTCCTACAATATTTTGGAACGTGCCTGCAGGGATGAGCCAGATGCTAATGTGGGGCAGTACAAGGCCTGGCTTGCAGTCTGCATTTACACTCATCTTGGTGCTGGATGGGGCTGAGGTCATGGCTCTGTGCTGGACTGTTCAACGTCATCTGAACCAAACCTAGAAGAACATTTCTTTATGGACCTAGTTTTTGCAATGGTTTGGGGAAGACAGTGGCCCTGTGCAGTAAGATTAAAGCAAACTAATGCCTAAAACATCACTGAATGCTTTACTCTCAAGATGTCCGTTAACTAGAACTAAGGGGTCGAGCCTTAACCGTAAAAACAGACTCAGAATAAAAGTATGTGGACAGGGGGTGTTACCATACTTCTGGTCAGTCTCTATCCTCTGTTTCAGCTTGCTGATCTGTATTTGCAACAAAGGAGTATTTTCATCATTGACTCTGAGATTTTTCCAGTAATTCATTCATCACTGATTTGAGTAAGTGTAAGGAAATCGTGAAAAATTCCCCAGGAACTTAATGTGACCTCTTAAAACTGCTGGTTTGGTCCAATCAACAGTCCAAAACAAAGACATGTAAGAAAAACAGCAACCTGGAGAAGCTGCAAACACATTTTGTGCATAACTTAAACGATTACATGATTATAAAACATGCTGGTAATTAATTCTGTGTCAAACAATTATGATTAATGGACTAATCCTTTCTGTATTTATTTGTATCTAATGTAATCCAGAATCGGTGTATGGGTTCCTTTTGTGTTACAGACGACGACAACACAGGCGGTTTTCATCTGAGTCTAAACCAGCGAGATTAATGTCTCCATTGTACAGAAACATGTTGCGACATTTGAGAGCAAAACCATACAAAAATAACACAAAACAACCTTGCACTTGAATGCTCCCAGATGCAAAACACCAGCGAGCTCAGTGCACTGAGCGCAGCGCGCAGGCGTACAACGACTGCACTGGCATCACACATGGACATGTAGGCTACAGCAGCTCTGCCTGAAGCCTATAATGAGATTCTGAGTGAGCGGGTGAACTTTCCCCTAGATAGAGAGCAGACGCAGAGAGGGAGGGCGGTGCAGTGACTGAGCCAGGCAGCGAGCGAGTCGATGAGCACGGATGAGAGGGGGTGATACATTGAGAATATTCAGAGTGGGATCTGGTGGAATAAAGACAGAGGAAATAAGGATTGTTAAGTGTAATAGAGGGGTGGAAACAGAGGGTGGAGAAGGTGTATTTACTGCCGCTAACAGCATGTGAGGCTCAGAGAAATATCCTGTTGGGTATGAAGCCCCTGTGTATGCACATAGGATATAATCTGTGTTGCTCTGCTGCACCCACTGGAGCATATTTCTCTCTGTCTACAAACACATACGGGCTGTTTGCACACACTCGAGACAAAGCTGACTCAAAGCTTTCTCAACCAGTGTCTTCTTCACATCATATTTACTTCTCTGTTAGTGTTATCACCACACCAAATATCCAAAATCCAAAGTAGCTGTTTGCATTTGTTCTTAAAATAACTGTACCAGTCTCCACAAATATACAAGTATGCAACTTTCTAGCACGTTTGTCCTGTTTTCCTGCTAAGCCCCACCTCTCAGTGTGCTGGCACACGGTCAAGCCAGCAGAGCACATCTCCTACACAGCAACCCAGCCTGAGCCCTGTTCATCCCTCGAGCATCTGCCACAACAGCTCAGGCTGCAGGCTGTTTCAACCACCGTGACCATATTCGTACAAGAACGGCGGTGAATCCCTCCCTCGAAGTCCATCAGAAGCCTTGTTGGAGTTTGTCCTCAGTGCATGGCGTTTGTCAACATGACAGCACAGTAACACAGTGTTTAACAAACCCTCCAGGCTCCACCACAGACACAGTTACACAATTGCCTATTCTTATAATAAGTGAGTCACAGGATTATATGGGGCATAGTATTAGCTCTGATTCAGATGCCATTCATATGCACGTAATCTCTTGTAGTATGTGTAGCATTGTGAAGAGGAACCTCAGCAGTAATATAACAGGCTGGTTTCATGCTAAAGTAAACACACCGAGGTTCAGACTGAAACATTTAGAGCAACACTCAGATGCCTCTGACGCAAGCCAGCACTCGGTACACCAAATTAAGACTGAAATCTCTTCTCCATCTGTCTCCACTGATGCTACTTACAGTTAAAATCCATTTTCAGCGGCAACAAGAATCACTACAACAATAATGAAATGCAACATTTAAAAGCAAGAGTTTCCCTTGTGGTATTTTATTAACAGAGATAGTGTGAGCCATATGGGGAGCTCCTTCATGTGTGATGCCCGAGGATAATGTTGCAGACCTGCAGGGGCACCAGGGGAAATAGGGCAAATGAGCCTGAAGGTCAGGGTATGCAGAGATGACAGCACACTCACAAACTATTTCTTCAACATTGCCTCTGTGTAGTATGTGCAGACCCATGATAACAACCATTTCTGGAACATTCCTGAGTCCATACTTTAGCTCTCAGAACTGTCTTGGGGGTCTTTGACACAACATCATAATGAGAGACATGATGTTTGGGGAGCTTAGAGCAACAAACAGTGGTGTTTACATCCTGTCAGTCCAGCAGCAGCTACCTCACAGCCGAGCTAACCAGCAGCAGCAGCAGCAGCATACAGAGAGATGCTAGCGACCAAAGCACCCTGAGCATTTGCAAACTATTTCTTTGTTACGTGACAGCTGAGGTACCCAGTGTTACCAAATGTCACGGCTGTGTGCCGCAGTGTGTCCCGCCTCTCCTCCTTGGTGGGAAGCCCTGTCAGCTCTGAAGCATGCCTACGTGACACAGGCTTGTTTACTTCATCCGCTCGCTAGCCCAGCTGCTCTGGAGCACACTGCTCTGCTCACAATGTCGCCTCTAAAGAGTGGTGGAAATTAAATGTAAGAAAAAGAAAAGTGGGTTAGCAGCTTACCTGCCCTGTCCCGCGTGTGTCTCGGGCGGCAAGAGCCCCTCATGGTCCCGGGTTAAAGCGTCTTGTTCCCAGCGTGTTGAGCACAGTGTCCCTACAGCCGCACAGGCAGAAATGAATGAAGTGAGTGAGCGCTCAGAGAGGCGCGCGCTCATGGTCACGTCCAAGCGCGCGCGCGCACATGCACTTTTTATTGTTTGGTTGTACACATGTAGCTCCATCTTTACCTCCACCCCTGTCTACGCACGTTTGGAGCTCTTCTTGTGTGTGAACCACAATGAGTCACACATGTACCTACAGTCAGTGCATGCAGCTGGCCCTGGACCCCAGAATATAAATGGCGCCCAGGGGCCTCAAGCTGGTTATTGGTACTATCACTAATTTTATTTTTGATAGAGAATACAGTATCAGCCAAGATGGGTTAACAAATAATCTTCATGCCCTGCCATGTAGGGGGGTAATGTGTCAAAATGTAGATATGATAGCTTTATTATCTCAGTTTATATTGTGCTCACATGATTCTCAAATCTTAAATTACTCTTTTATCGTTTAACATTTTCTTGTATTTGCATGTCCAATCCTATAAGAACTGTTCTTTATTTAGAGGAGGGGGTGGCTGGTATGTGACTTTTTTTTTTTTTTATATATATATATATCTTCACGTCCCTGAGGCTACAAATATTTATTCTTGAGCCTCCCCGAGTGACTGGGGGAAAACATATGAGCTTCCCACCATTATAAATAGACCCTAACCATTTTTTTTTACACCAAATGTTAGTATTGGAGCCAGTGCAGTGAGCAAACAGCACAGGAGTCAGAGTTATGACAGAAACAAACAGTATTTCTTAAGCAAGATGCAGATCCTTCATACAAATCACACCATTACACAAGCTGTGTGTACTTCAAGAGAATAAGACAGCCATCCGTCCTACCACAACACAATTAACTAAGCTCACATATCACACACACTCCTGCACGTACACACACGCATCACAGTGCACACAGCCAGCATAATGACCGCTTCCCTAAATAAACTGTACACAACAGTGGCAGCAGCAGCCAGAATGAATTTTCATGACTGTCATGTATGCAGGAGCGCAGAACTTCATTTTTTTTTTTTTTTTTTTTTACAGGATCTAGTCAGTGCAACAGGGTTACGACATTTCAAATGAGTAGAATAAACTGATTTCAATGAAATATCAAGTCAAGTCAAAATTTATTATAGTCCAAAATCACAAAAAATGCCTCAATGGGCTGTACATAAAAACAAATAAGCAAATTACAAATAACACAACAAATAAAATATATAAAAACAAGTGAAATGACTATGTAGAACAAAATAAACAAAAAAAAACCCAAAATGAAAACAGAGCAAAAAACAAAACAAAACAAAAATAACATTGGCACTTGTATATATAAAAAACTAAACATAAATTGATGCGCACAATGACTGAGTAGTAGTAGATAACCATAATGTAGTATGTAAGGACAGAGACTATGTGATGTTAAAGGCAGATGCAAAAAGGTGTGTTTTGAGTTTACTTTTGATATCACTTTTAATATCATTGTTTTAAAGGTAGGATCTGGAGGATTTTCAAACAAAACAAAATATAGACATATACAAATGAAATCCTGCTTAATCATCACCTATGGGCTTCTACTCATGTGTGGTGGTGACTCTGTTTGCAGAGCTCCTGCCCTTTAACTGTATTTTGATGTTTTTGTGAGCTCGGACTGCTTCTGGGCGGAGATTTCCCCAACCAATGAGGGAGCGCAGGTGCCGTGCCCGAGCATGTCCAAGCGTGTCCGAGCGTGCTACAGCGCGAGCCTTGCCTGAACCTCTTCTGTGAAGCCTTCTTCTGTACCTCCGGGCTCCATACACCCGGGAGAGTTGAGCCTCATAGGAGGGGCCGAATTTGAATGTGTGTTTACAAACAGCAACTGGAAAATCCTCCAGACCCTACCTTTAAGCTGAGATTTGATTATGTTTCCTGGCTGATGCACTCATCGCACAAGATGTGTTCACAGTTTTTATTAGTTTCTGTCTGTGTAAGATAAATGGTGTGATTTTGGCTACTTTCAAAGGAAACCTGCCGGCAGGTTTTGGGGTTCAGATGGTGCTTGAATCGATATAAAATACAACTATTTAAAGTTTTGTGTCCTTCCCTCAACCCAAAATAAAAAAACACATCTCTTTCCAGTTCTTAAAAACGACTTTGACATGCCTCCCCCATTTTGCACCACCCCCTCATAAGTAATGAACAGTCCCTCAGTGAAGAACGGAAACAACTTGAGCAGTATCTGTAGTACAGATCTTTCCAAAATTATTCAAGTAGGATTTGAACTCTGTTGTGACATGAATAACTAAGAAATAAATGAACATACTGTACTGAACCAATAAGTGAGCACCTCTTAGGTAATTAATTTTTATTACTGGCTTCAGGACGTCTGTACTCTGCCTCCCAGTAACATAAATATCCATATACAGAGCTCTTTATCTGCTGTCTATCTTAATAATATTTCAAAGGTCATGTTCTTTGTTTGCTTTTACATAACTTTATTAGTCTATAAGTCTTTAGATATTTTTGGATACTGTTATTTATTTAGTCTTTTTTATACTATTCCACATATAGTTTAAAATCTTGTAGTCTACGTTTTAGCTTTGTGATCAACAGTGTTTTGTGATTAACTTATTTCTTGTGTGTATTTGCTGACCAAGGTGGTGAGCTGCATATACTCTTTGTCTGTTTCTCGGGCTAATATAAATAAGGTCGTAATTGAGTAAATAAAGATTTACACACACACAGTGACATAAAGAGAAGTGTCCTTGGTGACAGTATGAACACAGTCATCGATATGTGAGTATATCATACACAGCACAGTTAAAACCAAAGTTACTTTAAAACTGCTCGTCACTCTTAGTGTCTGGCTTCAATTGACGCCCATCTGCACTTGTGCCTCCCTGAAGCAGCTGCTTCTGTCTGAACAGTTCTGTCAGTGCAGTCAGGATGGGGTCACCTCTTCCTGCAGCTGCTGGGGAGCCCACCTGACACCACAAAAAGGAAAGTTAAGGTAATCCAGACCTCACATTTTACATATTCAAATCCACAGAACTGTAACAGCATATGTCCTGGTCCTCTTACATGTTTGAAACTCGCACTCTTTCTGAGCCGCTCTGGGAGACCTGGAGCAGGAGTAGATGGAGGAGGAGGAATCCAAGAGGGAATCTGGCTTTGGTTTCGTGTGTCTGTGCACTGTGGTGTCTGCTGGGAGGTAGTGCCGCCTTTGATGGAAGGAACTGGTGGCAAGGGCCCTTTCTTCAGAGCGAGGGAGATGGATGCTCCTGTCGCTCTCGGCAATGTCTGAGACATTGGACCTGTCAAGTAAAGCATTAAGAAGCATAACAGAAACTTTGAATTAACTTAAACATTAAAAAAAAACATAAAAGGAGTATATACTTCACGATGGTTCAGGATAAAACACCTTTGTTCCTCAGCTCTCTCTGCACAGCCTTTAGTCCTCCAAATTGGTTGATGATGCAGTCGACAGCTTCGGCTACATCTTTGTCTTTCAGGTCTTCCTCAGTGAGTCTCGCCCGAATCAATAGCCTCCTCATTGCGGGATCCAGATCCTTAAAGTTCTCCAAGCAGATACAGCAGGAAATGGACTGATTTAGCATGGTGTTGAATTAGAAATTAAGAGTGTCACAAGATGAATTTTCTTTCTGTTTCAGTTTGGCTCGGGTGGTGTAAAGGTATTACGGTATACCGTGGTATTTAGAAATCTCGAAGGTATGGTTTTCAGTACCGTCAAGAATACAGATGCTCCTTTTCCTATTACTGCAAAGAGATATGGAAATGCTGTACTGAGATAATGTAGTGCACAACATACACCACTAGAGGTCAGTCTCTGCTGGTGGAACAGGCCGCTGAGCTGAGAAAAATGGCGACTGTGAGCAGTGGGGATAACGTCACAGGAGAGAAAAAGGCAAAAAAGACTCCTCTGCCCCATTTGGAAGTTTTGCCGCGCATAACTTTATCTTGAGACGATTTCTTTCAACTACAAAAGCTGTTTTTTAGCCACAAGATTTCATTCAACCCATTATCTTTGTTCAGACCTCTAGGGTCTGGGGTTCCATGCACTTGGAACATAACCAGGGTAGAAAATAGCCTGTTAACCAGTTAGCAGCCTGTTAGCTAAGCTAACACACTGTCATACTGTCTCTTTGAAATCCACCACGAAAGTTCAATTTTTTTACATACTCAAGGCAAATTCTGGACTGAAATATTACGAAGGGGAGGAGTTTCGCTGAAACATCGGCTATCACGGAGATTCCCATAGGAATGAATGGACTTCCAGTTGCCTCGTCTCTGTACACACACGTAAGTGGAAATGAGTCGTTGTGCTAGTCTTTCTGAGATTTGTGTTGCCTTGCCCAAAATATATAATTTGATATTAAATCAATATCGTAAACATGCAGATAAGTAGTCGACTAATGGCCCTAGGTGGTCGACTAGGAAAATTCTTAGTCAGGGCAGCCCTACAGACCACTGATGTGTCTGTATCTGTTACAACAACAAGTGTCATCAGGTCCTCCAGTGCACTTATTTCCTATTTATTCATTATCCTATGGGCCATAACTTTAAACCCAGCAAGACTGGTCTAAGCAGGCTGACTGCATTTTGAAATCAAAGCATTTTAGGCTAGACAATGATACACATGCTGCAATGACTTATGTCACCAGCAGTTCAGCTTCTATATTTTTTTTTTACACAAATAGCATCGTATCTGATATACCCGGTGAAATGTCAGGGAGGTATGAAGATATGAAAAAACAGATACCACCCAAGTCTAGTCTGAGGGTTTTTTGGCTCATGTAAACTATTAACTTTTCACTGTATGATCTGACTTACTGAACTGGAGGGTGCAGTAACTGCTATGGATGGTTCGTCCACGGGGGAATGTGGCTCCTCGTCCAACTGCTCTAGTGGCTCAGTTCTACAGAAACAAAAGGAGAGCCATCACTTTAATCCTCTGCTCTCTTTTCCTCTTTATGTCAAATCATAACATTTTTGTCACCCTGAATCAGGTGGATCACTTGTTGATTTGTTTTCAGTCACTGCTATTTCAGTCATCATGGTCATCTTTTCTGCACAGCAGAAGAAATGAAATGAGAGGGAACAAGAGACAGATGAGAACTGACAGAGGTGCTTTCATGTGAAAGTGCAAACACATTTGATACGTGTTCACTGATGAGTGATATCATCTTTTTGTTGTAATTCTGACCTTGATTTCTCTGGACAGCCTCCACTGCCAGATGAAATCCCCCTGCCTCGGCCTCGTTTGCAAAGTTGAGGCCAACTTGGTGGCCCTGTGCCAACACAATAAATCAGCCTTAAACCAACACAGAACTAGTACTCTGACAGGCATGGTACGTCACACTTCAAAAAAGGATCGCTCACGTCTGCAGGGAAGGTGTGGAAGAACGTGCGAGTTGCAGTGTACTGGAATGGGACGTAGAGCTCCTGCTCCCACAGTAATTTGGCACGCTGTGTTTAAAGGAAAGGGTACATAAGGACACATTTAGCCACACCCTTCAAAATATTGTTACTAAAGGAAACTGCAAATCACAAGAAAACAAGCAGTTCCACACATGCAACTGTACACGCACACACAAAATAAAGCTAAAATGTCAGTTCTTTGAGGGAAGTAGATGAGTTAATAGATGTGCGTAGGTAGAGTATCTTTTATCAGTTCTGCAGTTCCTCTTACCTTGACACAGTACAGACGCAGGAAGTGGCTGTGAATGAACGTGTCCTCAATTAGACACACTGCGCCACAACCCAAACAACTCCAGCCTGGACGCTCACCCTCCGTCTCTGTGGCCACTAGAACCTGTGCTACTGTAGATTTGATCAGCTGGAATACAACAATAGTCATAAAAATCATGACAATACAATACACTCATTAAAAAGAGTGCAAAAAGACTGATTTATTAGATACTGTGATTGACAAAAATTATGGAGTTTTGCATATGATCCTAATACCAAAGCAGGCTACAAGGATTCTCCCGTGCTGGGCTATGTTAAACCTCTTTTCTGCTTTATTGATTAGGTGGTTTAGTCAATGTTTGTACATCTTATCTACAATCAGTAACCCAAAGTGTAATCCATCAATGCAATTTGTAGGTTTCATATTTGAGGGATATGTTAAAACTTTAGGTTTAGGTACGAAACCCACTTTGTTCAGGCTGTTCTCAGGCACAGTTTATACATTAACCTACAAAGAGTAATGCACTACAATTCATATATAGAACACACATAATCATGAACCTGTAATTTATGTCCAGAAGGCTGCGATCATGTGACCAATGTCCTGACGGGAGTAAAAAAGTAAATAGTATGAGGAGCAAAAGTCTGCCTAATGTGGCTCCTTAGGGTGGTGGATGGGTCAAACAAACACATGACTTTCCCCCAGATGACTGGGGATCATTCCCGGTGTGAAACAAAGTGAATGCTGATTTATTCTAAGGCAGTAGCTCCCAATATGTCCAGCCACTGGGTCCAGATTTCTCCTTAGTCATTAGTTCATGGTCTCACAGAGTAGTACATTCAGTGTCATACTTGTGTTTGGTCATGTCGTCGAGCTAGTTTGCTGTCATGGTTAGTCACTCACTCTACAGCAAAAAACGGCATTTCAAAGTCCTGTGCTGGAAGTTTACTGTACTTAAAAATAAGGTGTTTTTTTTTTAAAAAACTTGACACATTTGCGAGTCACTTGCGGTCCATTCAGAATGGGCCAGCGACCCACTTTTGGACCGCGACCCACCAATTGGGAACCACTGTTCTAAGGTACGTTGTCACTACACTTCTTTTTCTAAACCTAAAATATGTAACGTTACTTGTCTAAACCTAACCCACGTAACTTTACATTAAGTATGTAATGTCATCGCATGGTGCTAATTTGTTAGATATCATACAAACAATTGTATGAGGATATGTTGATCGGTTAGGGTCAGGAAAAATCATGTTTTGGCTTATCAGAATATCCACTGTTGTTGCCACAAATACGGCTAGTAATGTCCCAAGCTCTCGTTAAAAAATACACACTTTTGTTGGTCTCAAAAATCTGCTGCTGTCTGCTGCTTGGCAGTTGTCTCGCCTAGTTGTCACAATATACACCATGCCCTCCTCCTCCTGATGAGGAACTCATCTTAAAAACATGTTATCTGAACTATGTGACTTTTGAAATGTTGATATGATATGTATGACACATACAACCGTAGCATAGCCGTGGTTTGTGAAAACATCTTATTCTGCCGGCTGGGCTGGAAAGTTTACACAGTCCCACCACCAAACTGCTCTCTTAATGTATGATATACATTATAAATATATATATATATATATTTTTTTTTTTAAAGCCACTCACATCTTTTGTGCCTCAGAGTAACCTTTGAGACACTCTGGTTTAGTTTCAGAGTGTTACACCGCAGAGAGGCAGCTCCTCAGAGAGACCGTGACCTCTTTTTAGAGGCTGATGATGCTGGGAAATGATCCATTTAACTTTCCATTATAGTACAGCCCTGACATCAACTGGGTTCACTCATTCAGGTCCTACATCACCATGAGTGTGATGAAATCATCATCATCATCCAAAGTACATAAAACATGTGGGGTCACAAGATTAAAGTCTCTTCTTTTCACTGTTAATGATACACTTTGATATCGAATGTTCACTGTTGTGCTGACGACACACTGTTATACCTGTCAAAAAAACAACCTGCAATTACTTATTTTATTCAGGAGTATTTTCAAGTTTTTGTTTTCAGTGATAAGGTTTTTATCTTTTCACAAATTAGTGCCGCTCTCTGTGGTCCCTGAGAACAAAAAGGTTTCTTGACCACTTCTCAACAGAACTTTAATCTTATGAGACCAAAGTCAGAAATCTTGAGGTTGGCCCATTCATTGCTTTTTACATTTCAACATAAACGTCTGTCTGTTCATTTTATGGACTTGCTTTTAATGACATTGTGTTTGACCTCACTTTTTATATTCTTGTTTCTCTTTTTCTTTCTTTATTTTTATTAATTTCATTATTTACTTCTTTTGGTAGGCTATTTGAAGTGCTTTTAAAAAGTGTACACATTTTTACATCATGCAGCACCTGCTCTGGCAACACGGTGTGGTAGTGCCAGGCAATATAAGAGGCAGATACTAACTGTAAACAAAACAGCTCTCACAGAAAGCCCATTCATTCACCAGGCCTCCCCCGAACGTTCCTGACAACAGAAAAACAACCCCAGGAAACACAACAACATCCACATGTTTAAATCAACAGAAGATACATTACTTTTCAAATATTTAACATTTTTAACACAGAACACAAATGTCCACTGAACCCTGATTGAAATGCAAATACAGAGAAACCCTGAGGTTATTTAGTTAATTTACAGGTAATAATTTGAAGTGACAGTAACAAACTGAACTGACCATGCACTGAGGTTCGAGCAGAGTGAAGAGGACACCTTTCTCACGGATGGTCAGCAGATCACTCAAGGCGTGAATCCCAGGAGTCAGACTCGACGCCATCACCAGACTCTTGTTTTCACCTTCTAAACTCACCACAACTGTCACTACCTCGTCCTGTCATTAATGTCTGAGCTAAACACTGACTGTAACTGGTTTGAATGGCAGCATTTCCATCGCAGCTGGTTATCATGCAAATTTATTTGACTTGGTGTACACTGTATGTGCTCTGTGGCTCTCCTTCCCTAACTGAACAACCATACTATAAACAGTCAGTGGCAAGAGATAACAAGAAGACATCTGTTAATACTATGAAATGAAAATGTACGATGTCAGAGGTACTAAGAGTCACCGCTTATCGAGTGTTTGTAACTCCACTTAGTTTTTCTGGGATCCTTCATTGAGAAATAAATGTTGAATACAGTAGTTGTAGAGGCTACAAAATGTACTGTCAGACTAATTATTCAAATAACTGAAGGGGTCTTATTATTTATTTTGTCTTATTTGCTTTTTTTGTGTCCATTTTTTCTTCTCTTTTGTGAAGTTATATTGTCATAATATTGTTGTGTGTTATGTGTATATTATCTACCTGTATTAAAAATAACAACAAAACAACTTCAATCACATACTTCACTTTGTCCCAGTTCTGTCTCAGCGATAAATACATAAAGAGATGTAATCTACAACCAATAGGGAAAAAAACAAAATAATAATAGTTCAAAAATAGTTCTGTACTTGAGGTCAGTTTTGAGGTACTTGTGCTTTACTTATACTTCTACTTTGCTATAATTCAGAGGGAAATATTGATGCTTAAAGTCAACTTTAATAAAATATGATATATTATGGGCCCCTGGGCACAGACATGCAAAAGGCCCCACCACCTCTCATACATAGGGACAAGACACACAGACTGTTGTTGTTGTGCATCTTTTTTTTTTTTTTTTGGTTGTTTTGTGTCTCTCTGAGGTTACTTTGTGTCTCTTTGGGGCGACTGTGGCTCAGAGGTATAGCAGGGGGTCATCCACTAATCGAAAGATTGGCGGTTCAATCTCCAGCTCCTCTAGCCCGCATGTCAAAGTATCCTTGGGCAAGATACTGAACCCCAAATTGCTCCCGATGGCTGTTCCATCAGTGTGTGTGTGTGTGTGTGAATGGTTACTGAGTAGCAGGTGGCACCAGGTATGGTAACCGCGGCCACCAGTGTGTGAATTTGTGTGTGAATGTGACATGTGGTGTAAAAGCGCTTTGAGTGGTCGGAAGACTGGAAAAGCACTATACAAGCGCAGTCCATTTACCATTTACTTTGACGTAATGTGTCTTTTTTTGTGGTTATTTTGTGCATCTTTGCAGTTCCTTTGCATCTCTTGTGGTCATTTCAAGTGGTCTGTGTTAAAGTGAGGGACATTTGCAGGTAAAGGTCTTGGGATCTCTGACATATTGGGCCTGTGGGTTGGTACACTTAGGCCTGTTCAGTTGTCCATCCATTATTGTTAAACATTCAAATTCCCAACAGTGTATTAAGTACTTAATTAGCCCAACATTAAAACGATGCTTACATGTTAATATAGTGTGAATAATATATAAATATGTAACACTGGCGGGGTCATTCTGCTGCTTAGTGAGTCATTTTTATTAAAATACTAATTATAGTTTGTTTATATTAATGTGCTTTTACTTCAGTAAAATTTTAACTGCAAGACTTCTACTTGCAATGGAGAGTTTTTGACATTGGAGCACTTATTCCACCACCGCCCACACCTACTATTATCCTGTGCACATGAAAAATTAACAGTGGGTGTTAGGTTAGCAGGCTAGGTGCCACAGGTCCTGCTCACTGACGCTCATGCTCTTCCTTTCTCCCCAGTTTATTCAACAGTCTACTGAAAAAGCGAACATTTATCTTGCAGCTGAAACCTCAATGAGTTACCAGTATACAGGCAGTATTAATGGTTTGGCAGAGACTCTCAGAGGAAGAAATTTTAAGTGTGCGGAAATGTCTGGCGAGGTCGAAAGATCACACAGTGCACGAGGCACGTCATCACCTTCACCTCTCAAAGTTTGAATGTCTCTTGAATGTGCGTGTTACAATTCCCACATATCTCACCATTATGAAATGTTCCCTAAAGGACTTATTAGTTGGCTGTAATGCTGCCTAATAAATATCTTTTATGACTTCCACATACTGTCTTTCTTTGTTTACGGCAAGAAGAAATAATTTCTCACACTGCTGCAAAATCTCAGCACTCGACTCTCAAATGTTCCCCGGACGGCAACAACAGTCTCCACAGAGGTTTAATAATTCTCTCACTGTCAAACAAACCGTGTCAATTTAGGTGTCCTGTACAAACATGACAGTACAACACAGCTGTAAAACATAAAAAAACTATTTATTTGTAATGTTAGAGTGGTGACAATCAAAATAAATGACATGAATTAGAATATTGAAGTGCAGTGATGCAAAGAAGGAGAAAGTAAAATACAATAAGTGATATGTAAACTGATCAATCTGGCTGTCATAATTTTAAACTACTTCTGTCCAATGATCATTTCCCCATGCTCTTCAGAAAATGTTACTTCTCTGTGACTATTACACACCACTCCTCCATCTCCTCCATCACCGTCTCCTCCTCCTGAGTTGGCTCCTCCAGGCACAGGCCTCTTACGTCTCTTGTTGAGCAGAGGGTTGTTGGACGTGTCCAGGTCTTTGATCTTCACCTGGTCGTAGTCGACACGCATGGTGGCCAGGGCGCTGGTCATTTCCTCCTGCGGGAAGACGGAAACACATGGTGCTTTAAATGTGTCTGTGCTTTAACGCCATCTTGTGGTCATATTGTGAAAATAGACAGAGTGAGTCTCACCTTCACATCCTCCCACAGCTCCTTGTCCTCCGTCAAAACACGGGAGGTGTGGAGGGGTGTCGGAGGGACCACCCATGACTGCTGCAGTACAAAAAACACACATTCTATGAATAAAAGGAGGAACAACATGTAGGTCTGTAGACAAAGTGGCAAAGAGATGTCTTACACTAATCCAGGGATGGTTCATGAACTGTCCAATGGTCATCCTCTCATTGGGGTCTGTCTTCAGTAACTGAATGATGAGCTGTTTGGCTACAAAACACAGGTAAACAACATCAAGCTTTTGTTCCAACAAGTCTTTACTGCTGTATGAACCTATAATGATGTTGTCTCTTTTGTGTTAAAGAGGATAATGAGATTTTTTTAATAAAGAAAAACATATTTCTCCTCTTACCTGTAGTGCTACTTATCGGTCTAGATTGTTTTGGTGTGAGTTGCAGAGTGTTGGGGATGTCAGCTGTAGAGATGTCTGCCTTCTCGCCAATATAATAGAACTAGATGGCACTCAGCTTGTGGTGCTCAAAGCGCCAAATAAATACATTTGAAAACCTCAACAGCAATGTCTCTTTCTAGAGATCATGACCTGGTTACTCAAGATAATCCACAGATCTTGTGAGCAGGTTGATGTAGGAACTATTTTCTCTCTACTGAAGCACACCTGAGAAGCTCATGCTCATGACAGTGTGAGATGTCAGTTGCATCCTTTATGGCTGAGCTGTAACATTGGCTAGTTCTGTGGTGCTATTAGTAGTAGATGCACGTTTTATTCTGCGCAGTGATACAGTTAGCCACTGAGGTCTGTGGAAAGAAAATAGTTCGTACATGAAACTACTCACAACAAGGTCTGTGGATTATCTTGAGTAAGCGGGTCATGAGAGAAAGAGACATTGCTGTTGAGCTATTCAAATGTATTTTTGGTGCTTTGAGCACCACAGGCAGAGTGCCATCTAGCATTCATGTATGAAGTGCATATAGGTAAGCTTCAGGTAGTGGAAATCAGGTGTGTGGAACGGGAAGCAAACAGTTTTTGACTGCGTTATGTACAGTAAGCGTGTAGTGAAAACGTGAAGTATCAGTGTGGAAGACTCAATTTGCTGAACGGAATATTTATTACATATGGACAATGCTGTCTTCCCTCTATGTTATGGTGAGCATGTGTATATTATGTTAAGAATACATGGATCGCCAAATCAAAAGAGATAACACGCACTGGACGTTGGTTTATTCTTTGCCCAGAACACACGTCCAGAACAAATTCACCCATTCACCCCTCAGTGGCTTGTTTAGCCATTTTGTTTTGCTAAATGTCACTGTTGATTAAACTAATTGATTGATTGATTGATTGATTGATTGATTGATTGATTAACAGCACTACAAGTAGGAGGAAAAATATGTATTTTTGATTTTGGGGTGAACTGTCCCTTTAAAAGTCCATTCTCACTGAGGGTGAGAGTGCTAAGTGCTAAAGAAAGTTGATGTTGACGCTTGTTAAATGTTAGCTTGCTAACTCGCTGCTGCTGCTGCTGCTACTCTCGTTCATGTTCACCCACACCCGTTCACACTGCGCGGACTTGGAACACAACAACGCGAAATTCCGCACCGCACCTGTGTGTATGGTTTAAACGCGCAAAAGCGCTGCGTGAATATTCTGCAAATCAGTCCCGCATTTCTGCATTGCGGCAGTGAGAATGAACTCTAAGTAAGATTTTGGAGCAGTTGCTTATTTATATCCAGCTGTTACAGAGCAACATTATCATTCGTTTTGAGTCATGTCTCTGGCCACCTGATAAACATTACTCTATAATTCACTCTCTTTTAGCTCCGTTTTTGGTCCCTACCAACTCCTGAGAAAAATATGTCACCTTGACTGCTAAATGCTCAGCCCAAAGGCTGTGTGCCCAGCACAAAGTTTAGTCATCAGAGACTAAATACATTCATCATAAACTATACAGAGTCTACTGTATATTAATACTGGACTTTTTTAATTATTGAAGTATTTAGCAACACAGAGACTTGTGGTCAGTGGGATTTGAGGATTCTTAAAATAACATCTGTACAGATGTGAAGCCTTGACTGTATCTGACTGATCTTAAATGAAAGCTGTTGTCTTGTATTTTTTTCCCCTGAAAATATTAACTAACACTGTTTATTCAGCCTGTGTAGTTGAGGGGGCAGGTCAAACTGATATGATGCTGTCAAATGGAGGATAAACCATGAACATAAATTACAGATCACCTGTAAAGCATTTTAATAAATGAATCTATCATAATTAAAACTGGAGACTGAAAACAAACTGACATATGGGTCTGATCACTTTTTTAATGAACTGCCATCATTCCAGACAGGATGTAAGTGTGTCTGTGACTTCCTGTACGGACTGAAGGCTGCTGGAAACTGTCGGGAAACTGTCCGACTTCACCGCAGGTTTTTGTTACCACCCCCCGCTGCGGCCGCCTGCTCTCGTCTACTTTGCAGGCGAGACACAGTTAATCTCCAACGAGCCTATTGACACTCATTAGCTAACAAGTGTCACCTGTTGCTATATGGGGCAGGAGGGACGGGCCCTAGCGATTAAACGCACAGAGCCCACGTGGGCCGGCTGGAAACAAGGGGAAAGAGGGTGAGCAGATTGAAGTTTCGGGCCATAAACCCAAATAATGAGTTCAAAGATGCTAAAATTCTCCATAGAGCTGAGGGGAACAGCAGCTGGGTGATGATTTTCTGTATGTTCGATACCTGTCACAGTCCATTGTTAATATAAAAATACCGAATACAGCAGCTTTAAATTTGGACTACAAATGTTACTGTGAATATGGTTTACTGTATGCCAGTTTTGGTCACTATAGTCAGTTTGTGCTGATTTTCAATCAAAGCAAGAACTTGGTGTGAGGAAAATTTGCACAACCCTGTTACAGTTTTGAAATCTTTATGAGTCTTTTGTCCAAAGGCTGACCTTCCTCAGAAACGTCAGCCCACTCAGGGTTGGGGAACTCGTATTGGCCCAGCCTGATCCTCTGCTTCATGCCTGGAGAGATGGCCTGACCTGTGTTTGAGTAGAACGGAGGAAACCCACACAATCTACAAACAGAAGGGCAGAAGAGACTGATTTACTTTTCTGTCATTAACCAAAATCATATTGTTAAACATTAATATAGAGTATACCAGAACAGCTGTAAATGTTTCATTAAGTTTAATCAGTTGCAGACGCACATGATACTCACAGAATGTACATGATTACGCCCAGAGACCACATGTCACATGATTTGTCATATTTCTCTGGCCCAAGCACCTCTGGGGCTGAATGGACAAACAGATACAGAAATAAAACAACACAGTGATAGCGTGGAGAATGAAAGACACACTACAGCAGGTCAATATGCAGACACACATGGAGAACATGAGAGTGAATGACAGCAACCATATCCAGAAACTATGTCTCTGATAGCATATTAATATTACTGGTACAAATGCAGTCAACTGGCTGATTGCATGGCAGCAAACACTCACCAACATAATAAGGAGTGTAGCAGGGAGTTTGGAGGGCGTTGTGCAGCGTTGTCTCCTTAGCAAAACCAAAGTCAGTCAGTGTTAGTGTGGCGTTACTCTCCTTGGTGGTATAGAGCAGGTTTTCAGGCTGCATGAGAAAAATAAAAAAGGTTACAGAGATTTTAAAACAATGTATTTATCTGTGAATTCATTTATTTTGACAGCAGCAGCACCTTTACATCCCTGTGGGCGATGTCCATGAGGTGGAGGTACTCTATGGCCGTGCCGATGTCATGCATGATGTCTGACGCCTCTGATGGACAGACATGACGTATAGGTGTAACATGTGCAGGACACAATAAAGAGACCCATCATTAATATGTGACCTCACCTCTCTCTGTGAAGGCCTGGTCCCCTCTGGCCTGAATGCGGCTGAACAGCTCCCCTCCCTCCATACTGAAACAAGATTAACAAAGACATTAGAACTGGGGCAGCGAGGGGACTCTTGGCAAACAACCACAGCTCTCTACTGCAATCATGGTCTGGAAACAAAGCAAGTCATTGTGCGTCACAATTTACTGTTCAGATGAGTCCAGTCTTCTGAGCCACGGCAGAACCAGATGACTCGAGCAGTGAGGACGAATCAAAGGGAACATAGCAAACTATTGTGCTAATTTCACATTGTATAGTTTGTACAAACACGTTATAAAACCATATCAATTATATGATGATTATATTACAAACCCAAATTAGCTTAATTTCTAAGTGGAGCTTAAAATGTATCATCAGAAAATGTTTCCATATTCTAATAAAACTGGCGTCTGTTAAAAGCCCTCTCAGCTTTCAGCCATAGAATATGTTCTGTGTGTTTGAATCACAAGTGAACAGAGCTAAATACAGCCCCAAACACAGCACAGATACAGTGGCATCCAGTTTCTCAGGCCACATTATCACGTGATCAGAGATGCAAATGTTTCTGTAGTAAACACATGACACAGCAACACTCGCAAACAGTCTGTATTACCAACACCAGACTCAGAATCAGAGTCCTGTTAATGCCAAGTAGGTTTTCACATACAAGGAATTTGCTTTGGTTTTTTGGTGCATAACAAAAAACAAAGTAAGTCATTAAGACGTGAGTCAGTGTGAGTTGGGGTCCCAGGCCATGCTGATGAGGCCAGCTGCAGTCGGGAAGAAATTGTTCTTGTGGTGTGAGGTTTTGGTCCTGATGGACCGCAGCGTCCTGCCAGAGGGGAGTGTTTCAATTTGTGTGCAAGGGGGGATGATTACTACTATATTATTACCATCTTGTGCCTTTGTTGTTCTGCAAAGTCATGTCTCACTTTTTTCACTTTGTTTTTGAATCTGAATTTTAATTGTTTGCACAGTTAAAAAAGGACATATAACAATGGAAAATAATGTAAACAGAGAGGAAGAAAGACCTTTAAGGGTGCATTTGTTATTGCCACTGAAAGAAGTACAGCAAAGATATAGCTATGTCGACTGCAGATGTAAGAAAGAAAAATATTTTTAAAAAGGGGTCTTTTTTAAATGTACTGTGCTATATACTGCATGTGTGTTGTATAGTTAACTAAAATTAAACTAAACATAAAACTAGATGTTGAAAAACATTTTAGTCAACTGAAATAAAACCAAAAACTTAACTTTAGAAAAAAAGGAAACTAGCTGAATATATATTGTGTACTTCCAAAACTAAACTAAACTAAAAATGAAAAGGACTGTCTTAAGTTTTAGTCTTTGTTAATCTGGTCAAACTGGTCAACACAACAAGCATAACTGGAATGTCTACATGAGAGGGAGTCAATTACCCTCACAGAGTGTGTTTGTTTTCATTGCAATACTTATTCTGCACTTAATCTTGCCTCTGACAAATACCCCCCTTATCACAACTTTTAAAAAGCCTAATACTGAAGCTACTAAAAACGAAACTAAAAGGTAACCGTTTTAAACAATAAAAGCTAAACTGAAACAAACAATGACATTGACATTGGGCGAGAGGCGGGGTACACCCTGAACAGGTCACCAGAGTATCACAGGGCTGACACATAGAGACAGACAACCATTCACACTCACATTCACACCTACGGACAATTTAGAGTCACCAGTTAACTTTGGACTGTGAGAGGAAGCTGGAGTACCCGGAGAAAACCCATGCTGACACGGGGAGAACATGCAAACTCCACAACGAAGGGCTTGAACCAGGAGTTCAACAATGCTAACCACTGCACCACTGTACCGCCCACATAATCAAATGCAAGTACTAAACTAAATTCCTTACTCAGTATGTATTTGATTTGCATTCCTATGCCAGGTGTGAGCTGAAATCAAACTCAGCTGGACAGAGATGCCATCCAGACCTTTCTAGATACAAGATATTCTGCAGGGCATCATTGGAGTTGTTTCACTGTTCGCATATGAAGCAGCTTCAGGACTTATGTATGGATATTCACACAGTCTGTCTCCCTGCCCTTCAACTTTTTCAAAGTACTAAATGAACACAAAGATGCACTACATTATAGACAGTTCAGGACAGTTCGCCCCAAAATCCAAGATACATCATTTGCCTCTTGCCTATTGTGCTATTTATTAGACTAGATTGTTTTAGTGGAGTTGCTGATGGAGATATCTACTCATGGAAAGGAGACTTGTGACAGTGTGAGATATAGACGTAAATTCCATCCTCCTCAGCTGAGCTGCAACGTTAGCTAGCTCAGTGGTGCAGTAACTGCACGCTTCCTTCTGAGTGGTGATACGGTTGGCTGGTGTAGTTCAGAGGAAAGAAATTTGTTCCTACATGAAACTGCTCACAACAAGGTCTGTGGATTATTTTGAGTAACTGGGTGATGATTTCTGGAAAGAGACATTGATGTTGAGTTTTTCACATGCATTTTGTTTTAGTGCTTTGAGCTTCACAAGCTGAGTGCCATCTGGTTCCATTATATTCAAGACAGGGCAGACATCTCTTCTGCTGATATCTCCAACACTCCGAAACTCACAGCAAAACAACTTAGACTGATAAACAGCACTACAGGTAAGAGGAAAAATATGTGTATTTGATTTGGGGGTGAACTGTCATTTTAAAAGCCTATGAATAAGCAGACACTCACCACTCCATGACGATGAGGAGACATTTCTTCCCCTGGTGCATGTTCTCATACAGGCTGAGTATTCGGACAATGTGGGGACCTCCGGAAACTCGCCAGTGCAGCTCAACCTCCCGTCTGGCTTTAGGAGTATCGTACAGGATCTGCTCCACATCACAAAAACACATATCAGTGAAAGGTTTCCGTCACATATTTGTCTGAATGTATTCCAAGATGGATACACTTCATTCATTTCTAAAAGAATCAGTTTGACATCCAATAAAGCAAGAAATCAATAAACACACACACAGAGACAAACACATGCCCCATTGTGGAGACACTCTCAGTTTACAGCACTATTAAAGCCATTCATCTCCATTATAGAGAGAACATTAGGAGTGAATACTTTAAGACTGCATTTAGCAGTGTGCTCTAACTTTAAAGACACAGTGCTGCAGCTCTGGTATCCAGGGGGAGGAGAATATCCTATTTTCCCAGACATGCAGTCCAAATCCTTGTGGACATTACAATGAACTCTGAGCACTGGAGGAGGAAAAGGGGCTCAGATATGAAGGTGTGACTTTCCTCCAGAGCCTCAATGCAAAGAAATCACAGCTCTACCACTCACAGTCGACAAGACTGAGGTAGCTCTTCACATTTCAGCGTACCTTTTCAGTCGTGGCATACCACTTAAGACATTCCAAAAAAACATTCAGAGGCACTTGTGGGGCTGCTCTTCCTGTTTGTGTTTTCTTAAGGCTTTGCTGCATCCCTACAGTCAGCTGTTTGTTGACTTACCCGCTCTGAATTTCTCACGTCATAAAATGGCTTTAAAAATCACTGTAAACATCTAATACGCAGAATACTTAATGTTGCGTAGGGGAGTAATAAAATGCATTTTTTTAATACTTGTGTTAAATGTCAGACGGTTATGTCAAATATTAACAGGGCAGATCATTGTTCACACAACAATCGCAGAGCAAAATGGAAACTGTGTCGAAGGAGGACCCCAGACAGCACATCACTGTCTGACAGACACATCCACTGTCTGGGCTGCTCAGTAACTCAGTTTGCTCTCAGACTACTGCTCCATCCATTCATGGCTGTTTTCATATTTCATCTACGTCACATCAAACAAAATGAATATGGTTTGGTCTTTTGCATGTTTGCTTTGACTATTTTTTATAAACCATCAACCTGCCAGGGACTGCAGATGAAAACAAGTCTGTATGTCTTAATCTGGCACATTTACATGATGGACCCATGTGCTCATGTTGATAATTGTGTCCCTTTTTAAATAAAATAAACATCAGCATACATTTGAAATCGTCACTAGACATTTAACTTTACATAAAGCATAAATACAACATCTAAATTCTGGACATATTTCCAGTATAAACCCAACTGTATGATGGAGATCACAGACCAGAGATGAATAATTGATGGATGCTCTCTGAGGACTGTCCACATCACACACACGTACACTCAGGGTAAAGAAGCAAACACACACACACACACACACCTTGAGGGCACATTTCTCTCCGGTTTTCTTGCAGTAACATTCCAGAACTTTCCCGTTTATTCCCAGGCCAAGGACCTGAGCTGTGATCTTATAGTCATCCGTCACTGCGTGTCTCTTGAACTCCAGCTTGCAGTAAGCAGGTGGCTGGGTGTCTGTGGGGCCGCTGTCCAAGCTGCTCCTCAGGCTGTTGGAGGAGTTACTGGGCTGTGCTGTCCCGTGCTGCGCAGTAATTGGATTTACCGACTGCTCCTCCTGGTTATGATGCATTTTTATTCCTGTAGAAGCCAACAGGGATGCTGCGCAAAAGTCACCAGTGTCTGCAATAGGAAATATCCGGTGTCATCCTAGTTCATACGTCTGGAGGAGTTTGGTGCTGCCCGACAGATCATCTCGCCCTCACTGTGACCACTGTACGAACAAAATGAGGTATGCAATCTATGAAACCTCCTCAGAGTCCTACAGGAAAGGGCGGAGGTCTGGAAGCGCACCGTTATATTGGCACCAGGGCACTTCAGAGGTTTCAAGCTGATCTGGATGTGTGTACAGGAGAGATGGTACGACACACTAAATGTCTAAGAGAGGAGAAAATGCTGGAAAAATGTGGAGCCCCTGCCTGGTCCTCATCACGGCTCTCTGCCTCTTCCTGCAGGGTACACCAGGCTCTCCAATTCCCTTACGTCAGCGCGGAGCGGCTCAAATTCATTTTCTTAAAGGAACAACCACGCGCAAAGACGCACCCCAATGGACAGATGGACAAGACCCGAAGCTATGATAGGAAATTAGTATAAGTACATGGTTCAAAACCAGAGAAAGCTAAAATAATATTGTTGTGTCCTCTTAATACAGTTTTAATTGAATGGGACAATACAGTCCTCACTCCCATAATAAAGCTCATGGCAAATATCAAGAGGATGTGTGTGAGAGGTCTTCCAAGGACATCATAGCACTATCAGGGCGCCAGGAAATCATTCAAATCTGACATTAAAGGGACAGCACCTGTAGTGCTATTTATCAGTCTAGTTTGTTTTGGTGTGAGTTGCAGAGTGTTGCAGATATCAGCTGTAGAGATGTCTGCCTTCTCTCTAATATAATAGAACTAGATGGCACTCAGCTTGTGGTGCTCAAAGTGCCAAAAAATACATCTGAAAAACTCAACATCAATGTCTCTTTCCAGAAATCATGACCCAGTTACTCAAGATAATCCACAGACCTTGTTGTGAGCAGTTTCATGTAGGAACTATTTTCTTTCTACCAAACTACACCTGAGTTTTAAAATAAGGTTGCAGTCATTATCATCTGCACAGTGATTACATTTGCAGGTGTAGTTTGGTAGAAAGAAAGTAGTTCCTACATGAAGCTGTTCATAACAAGGTTTGTGGATTATCTTGAGTAACTAGGTCAGGATTTCTGGATAAAGACACATTGATGTTGAGTTTTTTAAATGTACTTTTTTTTCGCACTTTGAGTTCCACAAGCCGAGTGCCATCTGATTACACTATATTCAAGAGAAGGCAGACATGTCTTCAGCTGATATATCCAACACTCTGCAACTCACACCAAAACAATCTCGACTGATAAACAGCACTACAGGTAAGAGGAAAAATGTGTATTTTTGATTTTGGGGTGAACTGTTCCTTTAACAGTATGAGGCCTGGGTTGGCTGAGCTCTTCTCTTTCCTTCCAGGACTCCAGATATACTTATACACCTCATTTGCATTTTGTATTTCATTGAAACACATTTTTTAGGACTACGGTCTCTCATCTGTCAAGTGTTTTTTTTTTACTTGTGTCAGGTTGTGACAGCAGACAAAATGCCGTGTAATTGCATCAGTAATTTGCCTTTTTTCCACACCAAAACTTGGTCTGAGTATCCATTCAAGCCATAAATATGTGCAGTCAAATGCAGAAACAAAGCTGCTGCTGTGGTGTCAGCTGTGACCAAAATCTGGCTTTGGCATCCTGGTTGATTTCCTCTCCTTTTTTTCAAAATATAAAAAACTACATTTCTGTGCCACTAACATGTCATTGACATTTTGACAGCCATTATTGGACAAATTACTGTATATGTAGCAAATTATTTTCGTAGATTACCAACATACAAATGACTCATATGGGCTTGATCATTTATACATACTTGTAGTTTAATTTTCAGCACATGAAAAGAATATATTCTTGCAAATTAAATTATTAAAACAGCCGCGCATAATACTGGAGCCTATTTTGCATTCTGTGTTCATGGCAAACCATTTCTGTAACAACATGGCCACTGATTCATTAACTAGTACTGATCCTCTGAAACCTGGATAAGGCCTGATTCAGACACTACTGACAGGATTACAGCTGCAGGTCTCCTTGGCTGTGCCTAAGTGTTGGCTAGCCCTGCAGGGCACGATCCAGCACGCACTCATCCTGTACAGGAAAGGGCATGGTGACACGCAGCTGCCTGTTCTCCTCCATGGTGTGCTGGATGGTGTCATAGGCGTTGGAGTTTCCAGACCAGCAGCGACGAGCCACCTGCAGCACACAGACACAGAGCCATTAGAGCTTACAGTGTAACACAGTAAGTGAGGCTGGACTCTGTCACGCTGCTATCCTCTCTACACTCTCACCCCATTGGACACGTCCCAGTTGAGCATCAGTCTGGCTCGCTTTGCTGCCTCCTCTGAGCCGTCCAAGAGCAAACCAAACCCTCCATTCATTACCTCACCCCTGCAGGCGACACAACAGATACAGTAATAAACACACTGACCCCCTGGTGACAGATAAGTTTTGATGAATCAAAAAGTGTCATACAGATTACTATTTACTGGGAGACCAGCCAGTCTTACCAGCCAACACCACCACCGTTGTGCAGGGCTACCCATGTGGCGCCCCTGAATGCATCACCAACAAAGTTCTGGACTGCCATGTCTGTAAGGGGGAGACATTGTGAAAATGATTCCTGCAGTGTTACTGATTCATATGAATGAAGAGAGGCAGGAAATTGATTGGTGTTAGTGTTGAATGGCAACAGTAACAAGGAACAGATTTTGTGTGGACTGTAGAGCTGCTCCATTATGTTTGATCATCTGTCGCAATGTCTGCAGCGTTCTCACTTTCAAGTCAAGTCACACTGCATCATTGTCCACAGAACCAAGTGCAAAACTGACAACATATGATAAATGATACAGTGTCTTTGTCTTGTGTACCACCAGAGCTGAGAAGGAAACCTCCAAACCAGGCAGCTCATCATATGTTGTTAGTTTTAGGCTACAATTTATTATTATTTTTTTAATCTCTTTATTCATTTTGTGTACAAACAGAGAAATAAACTCCCTCCCACCCACCAGACCTGACACCCAGGGAAGTGAGGAGCAAAACAAAGAGCAGAGTACATCAGACGTGTACATATAAGCAATAACTTTTAAGATTTAAACCAGGACATGAAATAAAATAAATATATGAGCAAATCAAAGAGGGGCGGGGCTCAGCTGTTGCTAGCAATGCCATCAGGCAGAACAGACAGTGTATCTATGTAATTTAAAAGGTGCCCCCAGGTTTCCCTAAAGTTCTTAGGGTGCCTAATTTTCTCAAGTGTGATACAATGCAGGACCTCCACAATCCATCCACTATGGCTGGGAGGGTAAATGTGCTTCCTTTTAAGGAGAATAAAGTGTCTGACTATCAGTGCAGTGAAGGCAATGACTCTCTATATGGCTATGGGAATGCTGTCCTCCTCCGGGATTCCAAGTTATAGCTGTCAGGGGATGTACAGGAATATTGAATACTTTTTGATAAATTTGGAATATTTCTGTCCGACAGTCAGTTAACCCGTGGCTGGCCCCACAACATATGTGTAAGACTGACAGGCCATTGTTTACATGTGTAACAGACATCAGTTACGTTTGGACATATTTTGGCTAACCTAACATTTGTATAATCAGCTCTGTGGTAATTGCGACAGATGATCAAACACTAAAATAATACAACAGCTATGTTTGCGTAGGGTTAGAGAACTGAAGCAGATATTTTAAAGTAATACAAAAATTGCTTTCCTTAACTCAGTGGTTCTCAAATGGTGTGCCGCGGTTTAATGGGTGTGTTATTGGTGCCTTGGTGAAATTTTTAAAACTTTAAAATTATTTCTTAACTCATTTTGTTAATAAATATTTCATGAGTAATAGTTGGTTGTCAACTGTTATTTGATATTAGTATATAAAAACAAACATTTATGTCCTGATAAGAGTGCTTACATAGAGTCTATTGTGTACAGATATAAATGCAGGTGTGCCTTGAGCAGGAAAAAGTTTGAAAACCACTGCCCTAACTGATTACTTGTATATGCAATAATTGGTGAAGTAATTTAATTACCTGAGAGAAGTCACTAGTAACCGTGAGTTGTGACTGATACTAATTTTCAGTATCTTGCACATCACTGATCACACACATACCTGCACAGAAGGCAGATCCATCATACACATTAGAGGTTTCTCTGAAGGGGCTGTCTGTGCCGCTGACATCATGATGGTCTCTGCTGATGACCACAGGAGCCTGAGGTACACAAATAACACAAGATGGTTATTACTCAGACTCCACTGAAAACTGGACATCATGCTGTAAACATTAAATAATCTCCTAAGGCCCTGATCACACAGAAAGTGTCTTAGCAGCTGGAGGCAGCTTTTTGTACTTGTTTTTAATGAGAATTAAGCTTTTTGCTTGTTTTGTTTTTCATTGTTACGCCCTGGTGTTTTTGCCGGACTCCTCAAGTTGAAAAAACTTCCGCCTAAAAGCACCCCACGTCATCTGTGCTTTTTTCCCCATTGTCCAATCGGATGATTTGAGAGGTGGGCTTTCTGTGGTAGTCACGACAACAAGTTTACATTTGGTAAACAATGGAGGAGAAACTGGTGATTGCAGTTGCTGGATACCTAAAACTATCCGACTGTCCATTTTAGTAACTAGCTACTAATTACTGTGAAAATAAGCAGGTAGTTTTAGCCAAAATAAATGGTAGACTGATTACACAGGGAGGTGAGGGTAAGGAGGTGATGGGGTGGTTGCCTGGCAACAATAAAAAGGTGCAGCAAGCATTTTTACTAGTGGCATTCAATTTAAAGGCAGTGTGGTGAGCCTTGTGTTTTGCAACCTGCAAAACGCTTTCTGTGTGATCAGGGCCTCAGCAGACAATGTATCCTCTTACTGAAACTCGTCCATCAGCGACAGCCTGGTTTATAGCCAAAGCAATGCAGACTCTTCCTTTCTGGTCAGAGTACAGGATTCTGGCTTGAGATCCCACAACCTAAATAAAGACAGAGGAAATCAGCCTAATGCAGCTGCGTATCTCATCAGAGGGTAAATGATGGCACTGGTTGCCCAGAATGTCACCCACCATTTTGTGTTTTCCAGCCTCTCTGATCCAGCGGATGTTATCACTGTGCTGCTGTCTGATGCGATCAGTCACATTGGCACTAATTTCCTCCAGGACAGTAGCGGCGATATTGTCAGTTACAGCAAGATCTTGGGGGTCGCCAGATGTGCACACCCAGCGGAACGGGCCAAAGCCCAAAGAGAAAATGTCCCTGTGGCAAAGACAGAAGGAGAGATCAACAACTATTGATCACAAGAAGAAAAGAACTGATCACAGATGACTTGCAACTGTCTACAGCTCTATTACAGTATCAGTGCTGGATTGAATAAGAAAATGTCTCACCCCATAATGTGCTGGACGTAAGAGGGATAACGAAATTCTGTTGCTCCTCCGCCAACCTTTTCCACCTCTGCTCCTATAAAAACAAGAAACACAAACCTCTTTATTGGCCTGACATGGACTGAGTGATAATAATGGTTTATTCTGAGTGTGTGTGTGTATGAGTGTTAAATCACTGACCAGCTCTCTGGGCCTCCAGGAGAAATGCATTGCCATAATCCCAGAAAAACATGCCAGCATCAGACAGTTTGTTGATGGCCTTAACGTGTCTTCGGAGGCTGTGATCATATGTAAAACACATTATATCAGCTGTACAGACCCATATGTTGCTCAAAATATACCGCAGCAAAGTGTGATTCATATTACCTCTCTTGGACCATGGCTACGAAACGCTTAGAATCAGTCGCCATGAGCTGATTCGCCTGGCGGAAACTGAGCTGGACTGGGTAGTAGCCTCCGTTATATGGGTTGTGAAGGGAGGTCTGGTCTGAGCCCAGATCCACCAGGAGGTCCCCCGTCCTCTCATACTCTAACAGCAGCCTCTCCCTGGTGAAGAGGTTAGAAAAGTGTGTCAAAATGTGTCTCTCTCACTGTAGCTGCAGACCTGAGTCGTGTCTGAGCAGCTGGATGTTTTCATCTGTCACTCACCACAAGTCTACAATGTTGCCATGGTAACCCAGACTGAGGGCAGTCTTGGAGCTCTTGGCTTCTCTGAAACACACAAAAACAGTACTGAATCTTACAGCAGGCAGGTTGTGTTATGGGATACATCTTACTGTCTCTGTGGAGCACAGCAGTACTAATATGTTACTCTTCTGTGCAGACTTTGCATGTTCTCCCCGTGTCTGTGTGGGTTTTCTCCGGGTACTCCGGTTGACTGTGATAGTCTGGCAACCTGTCCAGGGTGTACCCTGCCTCTCGCCCAATGTCAGCTGGGATAGGCTCAACAAACATTTCATTCTTTTTGTTATTGTTTTAATAGTCTTATGAATCCACTTTTACGTCTGGAAACTCTCGTCTTCAAACCGCGCCCTTGTTGAGGACTAGGCTCAGCTTCCGGAGTTACTCTCTTATCCTGAAGCCTCCTTAAGGAATCTGATCCCGTTTGATTCGGTGGTGGGAACCTCTTGTGGCCGAATGCCTTTGCTGTCGTCAACCCCAGCAGGATTAAAGCCCTGGACCATCCGCACTGAAGACGAGTGCTCTAACCACTACACTAGGGAGGCCCCATTCTTTTTATAGTCTCATAATGTATTAAATAACAGTTTAACACTCACAGGTGCCATTCTTCTATATTGAGTACTTTTACTACTTTTTGCTCACAAAACGTACGTACTTTTACTTGTCACAGAGTATTTTTACAGTGCATGGGGCTTTGTTTTAGCGGAAAGGGCTGCCAATTAATATGACTGCAAGTCTAGACTTTTACTGGATAGAGCTGACAATATGACATCTGACACATGTAAAGAGAAACACAGGCACACACACAAAGTCTATCATATTAAATCCCTCATGACCATCAACAACAGTAAATCACAGAGTAATAGTAAGTATGCAGCAACTATTTCTAAAAAATATTTTTGCACTCTCATAACGACTTTTCCTCTTTGTTACCTGATGCGTTTGATGCAGTGGTCCATGCTGCTGGTGACCTCCATCAGCCATCCCTGCTCGTGCCTCTTTCTAAGAGGAGCCTCATCCACCTACACAGGAAACAAATTCACACAGTCACACTCAGGACGTGCTTCATTCTCGCTCTGTCAGCGGTGAGTATTATTGGGAAATGACTGGACACCAGCTGACCTCTGCAATCACACCAATGCATCCTGCGATGACGGCAGCTTTAGCCTGAGCTCCACTCATGCCCCCGAGTCCAGAGGTCACAAAGACGCGTCCCCTCAAGTCACCGGAGCCCAGGTACCTCCGGCCGGCATTCAACACAGTCAGCTACACGGACACACACAGGGGAAGAAATAAAAGAACAGGAACTATAACACACAGGTAATGTGTCAGTGACTGTTATGATTTAAAGGAGCAGTGCGTGCGATTTAGGAGGGTCCAGAGATGGAAAGTAATATTCATAACTATGCCCAAAACAGACAAACCAAACACTGGATCTAGACAGGGCCTTTCATGTTTTTGGAAAAAGAGGGGTGAAACAATGAGTATTCAGTATGTTGTAATTTCACACCTCACCACTAGATGCCACTAAATCCTATACACTGCTCCTTTAAAGTAGTTACATCCCAACTGTTTTGACAAGTGACCAAGGTGCAACTTCCAGGGCTGAAAAATGAAACTGCAGTTCATCCAGTGGCCACTTGAGGTAGACTCCAAAGCAAATCAATATCCATAGAACCCCCCCCCCCCTGTTAAAATGCTCAATTTACGACAGAAATAAACAGGTGTTGTTTGGTTGCACTCAAAGACCCCCTAAGGAGTTGGATGTAAAGTTTTTCTGGTAAGTCTGTTTTTGACTTGCAAAAATAGCATCAGCATTAGCATTATCACAGTTAACCATAGCTATAAATGCACTGTGCTAACCAAGCTAGCAGCTAATGTTAGGGTAGTGCCACCCTCTCATCCAAATATGGTCACTTGTGGCCCCAAAAATCCAAGATGGCGACAGCCAATATGCCAGACTCGAGGCTTTAATACATTAATACAGGAGTCCACAAACCAATGGGTGACGCTATGGTGGCTATGTCCAATATCTAACACAGTCTATACATGTGACCTTAATTTTTTTCCTTCCTATATTGTTTCATTTAAAGAATTTACAGGTCACAGTAAAAAGTCAAAAGGCAAAGACTAGAAACAAGTTAATAAGATAACTTTTTCCTTGTTTCATCTCACTTCAGTTTGGTAACCACTGATTAAAAGTGATCCATATTTTGCATGAGTCAATACTGGAGTGCTGTGTGCATACAAAAAAAAAATCACAAACCATAGTGCCATGAACAATACCCTGAGGTCCGATGTAGCAGTAGCTGCCAGCTGTCATTTGACCGTACCTGAAAACGGACAAATAAAAGAACAGAGATTACATCAAACATGTACACCCACATACAAGGCTAATACAGCAACATTTTCTTACTGAAAAGCATCTTAAAAACTTACATTGACACACCAAGGGCAAACATGCTTTCATACTGATCTCTGGAGGAGTAATTTGGAATAACCTGAGCAAAAAAAAAAAGAACAGTGTATGTCAGTACACAGGGTTGTAAGTGGGCTAAAAGCTTAATCAGATGTGTGTTAGGCTGTTACCATGCCGTTGGTGATGACAGCGCGAGGTGATGAAGGTAGGCTGGGGAACAGGCCCATGGGATGACCGCTGTACATGACCAGAGTCTGCTCCTCTGTCATCTCGCTCAGGTAGTGCATCACCAGACGAAACTGCACCCAGACACACACAAATCTTTAATATACATCTATTTATAAATCGTCACCAAATCCTTTGTAAGAAAACACATTTACTCAGGGCTCACCTGGGCCCAGTTACTGAACACCTGTCCATTGCCTCCGTAGGTGACAAGCTCCTGAGGGAACTGAAGGATAAAGATGCCAATTAGACAATGAATTAAGCAAAATACATCACATGCTTAGTTGCTATGTTAATACAAGCTGTGTTAGAGGCTGACCTGAGCAACTGCAGGGTCCAGGTTGTTCATGATCATGAGCATTATGGAGGCAGCTTGGCGTGTGCGGCACGGGTACTGATCTATGGGGTACGCTCTGAGGAGACAGAGACAAACTTACATCACTGTTGTGGAGAAAGACAAATTAAACAAAACCATCATAAAGAGAGATGTGTATGTAACTTTCACACTTTCACAGGATGACACAAAGATTTCCTATAATTTCTGGTGAGGTACTTTCATAAGCCACCATTAGTGTTCATACCAGACCAGTGAGGCTGCAGCAGCAAAACCCTCCACAATGTCCTGAAACTGAAGGGTGCGTGTGATTGCATATGAATTAAACATTTTATTTATAACAGAGGGAATGTGTTATTTCTCCTTTGAAAAGTTACAACCTTGTGTAAATGCAAAAGGCAGAGAACATCTTCGACAGCAGGGATTGTTATTAAAGCCCGACTGACCTGACAAATATACCAGCAGGTCAATTTTATTTACATTTATTTAACTTTATTCAACCAGGAAGTCCCTGCTCTTCTCTGAGGGAGACCTGGCAGCAAGGCAGCACACCAGTAACAGTTTAAACAGAATAAACACACAGGAAATACAATCATTAAACACACAATGAAAGGACTAAATCCAGCTCAAACAAAATGGCTGCATTTTGCAGTTACATTGAGAGATTTTTTTAGATGGACTAGATTTTTAGGAATAATTATGCTCTGCAGGTTATACCAAGTCCACGAAGACAGTGTTACAGTTTTATCGATTGTTTTTGTTGTTTTTATTATTACGTAATTCATTGTCAGAAACAAAATTACCAAACTCATCTTTCATTTACTGTTACTGTCATCTTTAATGATATAAAAAAATCATATAGCACATGTCCTAACCTAACAACCAAACTTGAAGTATTATTGTCAAAATATTTATATAAATTGTATGGGCAAAATCGGAATAACAGCCAACACATAGATTAATTTATTCTCAAATATCAGTATGGATACTGGCATAAAGAATGCCATATCAGTTGGGCTTTCATCATTTGGTTGCCTCACCTCATGCGTAACGTGGGGCAGAAGCGGTACATGTAAATGTGCCCGTACTGCCGCAGCTCTTGGGCAAATTCAGGTGCAAGAGTTGCATGATGGGTGGGAGGGAAGTAACGCAGTGCATTTCTCAGCGCCAACTAGAGGGAAGAGGCATTGACAGTAGGTTAGTGAAGACACTCTGTACAGTGTAAATGTTTCAGCACAGTGAGACGGATGAGTAGATCTTTTACACTTTAAGGCTAACAGGCAGAGCACCTGCTGCATCTCTGTTAATCATTGACTCAAGTCTTTGCTCTCAGTTTAGACAATCAGTTAAAGACCTTAGAGAATAATCAATATTTTAGGGCAGCCAATGAGCCAACAGTGATGCAATAAGTCAGAGTACGCAGCATAGCTTAATGTCGGTTGTGTGTCTGCATCTGACATTTATAGGAAAGCAACTGTCTGACATGACAGTGAGCTGTAACCTCCTCCAGCTCACTCTCACATAGCTGCGTGGTGATGTTTCACTTTTTCCTTCTGATAGTAGTTTGACAGGTTTGACTGCAGCCAAGTTGGTTCATGTTTGGGGCTTTCCCTACCATTAGCAATGTAATCTTCCTTTTGGAGTTTATTTAACAGACAGTATTTACACTTGTGATTGTGGAAAATCACAGTAGTACCTATTGACATTAATGACTGCTCTGTTTCATTGTGGTGCGCACAAAATGGATTCAAGAGGTCTACATGTACCTGGATAATTGATTTATAAATTATTGCATGACAAAGCTGAACAAGTTTGAATCCACAGAAACAGTTTAACTCACCCGCTCCTCCTCTGCTGTAAGGTTCGGGGTCCGGATAGGTGCATGTGGCACATTGCAGTCTCTTCCCCGGTTAGGGGGCAGTGGATCCAGGGGTAAACCACTGCATATCTCCTTTAAAGATGACATCCTGTCACACACTTGAGCAGCAACCTGTAGTTAGAGATCACGCTGGAGACAAAAGGCAGCTCTCACTGCAGGCCGTCCTCCACGGAGAGAAAGAAAATTTAAGGGCGATCACTCTTCAACTTATTGTCTCATTGGCGTTTTGGTCATCTTTGCCCTTCGCAATCGGCCAATGGTACACGAGGATAGGAAATGGTGTTTGGTAATTATTGACCCCTGAGGGAGTTTGAAGTGGCACATGCTTCAGCGGACAAACACTGCCACAGACCTCTGACCCCTGATGCTTTGACACGCAACTCAGGTAAACAAGAGTGCATGCCAGAACCTTTGGACAGGTCAACAACTATTATGTAGAATCATCTTATTTCTATACATCTATAACTATAACAAGTCCCACGTAAAAATGCACAATTACAGCTCAGTATGATTATTAGTCTGAGGTCTAGGGGCACACTTTCAGAGGAATAATGTATTATATCAATAATGGATATAGAAAATTGTCCTTGTGTAACTCTGCTGCAGCTGCTCAAGAGTTCACTTGTTTGTTGACTTGCAATGTGATGTAAAGGGTCATGATTCCAATGTCAGGCCTAGGTCATGTAAAAAAAAATAGAATTACTGTCCTGCGTTTGTATGCCTCCACGCACCAGTCAAGTGTCTCTTACAGTTTCCATCAATGTCTGTGAAAACATGGATACTGCACACACAGAAGAGCCATACAATCGGTACAGTTTCAAGGTAGACACCCAAAATTGGTGACCAAATGTCTCTCCTGACGTATGACGTAATGGCCAGAAAAAGTGTTTTATGCAGAACGTTATGTAACGGTGAAGCTAACCTTTGACCTTTTATATCCAATTAGACATTTGTGTGAAGTTTTGCCATAATTAGCACATAAATTCCTGAGTTATGGACAAAAAGATGTATTAAGAGGCCACAGTGACCTTGGCCTGTGTCCACCAAATCCTAATCAGTTCAAGGGAACGTTTGCACCAAATCTGAAGAAATTCCCTTAAGGTTTTATTGAAATATCACGCTCACAAGAATGAAAAACATGAGGTGACACTGACCTTGACCTATGACCACCAAAATCTAATCAGTTCATCAGTGAATCCAAGCAGATGTTTGTGCCAAATTTGAGGAAATTTCCCCCAAGGCGTTTTTGAGATATCACGTTCATGAGAATGAGATGAGTGCAAGGTCCCGCTGACCTTGACCTTTGACCACCAAAATCTGGTCAGGTCATCCTTGAGTCCAAGTGAACATTTGTGCCAAATTTGAAGAAATTCATTCAGGGCGCTCTTGAAATATCTCATTCACAAGAATGAAAAAACTGAGGTGACATTGACCTTTGACTTATGACTACCAAAATCTAATCGGTTCATCACTGAATCCAAGCAGATGTTTGTGCCAAATTTGAAGAAACTCCCAAGGTATTTTTGAGATATTGCTGACCTTGACCTTTGACCCTTGACCACCAAAATCTAGTCAGATCACAATTGTGTCCAGGTGAATGTTTGTGCCAAATTTGAAGAAATTCCTTCAGGGCGTTCTTGATATATTGCGTTCACAAGAATGAGACAGACAGGACCAGTCACCTTGACCTTTGAACACCAAAATCTTATTAGGTCATCCTTGAGTCCAAGTGAACGTTTGTGTCAATTTTGAAGAAATTCCCTCCCTTCTTGAGATAGTGTATTCATAAGAATGGGAGGGATGTGCGGACAACCCAAAAACATAATGCCTCTGGTCAAGGCTACTGTAATAACACATTTACACATGGTAAACAACAATATCTCACAAAAAACAATACTGTCAGTTATAGTCATATTTATTACAAAACTTTTAACAATAAACAGTTCAAGTCACTTTGATTCAGTCCTTTGTTGAACACAAATTGTTCAGCTGAGGTAAAGGTTTTAGGTGTGGATATAAATAAGCAGAAGCAATGCAGTCCAACAGGTCAGATGTGGAAACTCACTATTCAGGATCCACAGTAGAAACTGTAAGGTTGTCTTTAGTACATTAGTCACACCTCTGCAAACTTAACTTTATCGTAACATCACTACAATAACTTTGAGTCAAAGCTTAATATAAACTTTGTGTAACACATAATTATTATAAGCTGTATATCATAAGAAAATAGCACAGATGTCAGAAAATAAAAGGTATAAAACATGTTTTTACTATAATTTCAGACCTCGTTATTGTAAATTCCAGCATGGAAACAAAGGAAATAAAAAATCTAGAAACCATCTTGTGATGCCATCACTGCAGCCACAATACAGCGCTCCATGACTTGAAGCGAATTTCAGCAAGGGGCGTAAAGTGGGAGCGCAATGGCCCCTTCCCTACTTCCTAACCCCGTACTTCCACTCTCCTTGCCCCCTTGCTTGGACCACCCTTATTTCCAACTCTGCCTTCATTATGATCCAAACTACACACCTGTTAAGTTTTGTGACTGATTTTTGCACCGTTGTGACGTTACTGTGTTGCAGACGGACATATAAACACCTGACAAAATACTTAAAACCGTTTATGTGGTAGCTTCTGCTAAAACAGGTGTCACCGGGGCCACATTTTAACACACACACAAACACACACACAAAAACAATACCAGCTGTTGCGACGTTGTTGTGGCTGGTAAATACACACTGAGGTGTATTAAAGGGTTGGTCCTCTGGGCGCTTGACTGAATTAAGGATTCTTAAATCTTGTCTTGCCTGAACCCAAAATCAGGTTTGAGCAACTCAAGATCGTCATTTTTTCATTGACAACATTGTGTTAGTTTTTCAAAAGTTCAAGCTCATCTCATTCGTAAATAAAATGTTCAAACTCCAACTGAAATTACATATCATGTTTTTTGTTTTCTACAGCTTGATATATATCTGCTCTGTATATAATATAATTCCTCACAATACCTTTAGCTCTCCGTCTAGATGTATATGTCCAGATGTCTCTGTAGATCGAGAACTTGTTTCCATACAGCCGATTGAATCACATCGTTCTGAACCATATTTGTATGAAGCATACCAACCCACATAAGCATTTCTGTGGAAACCAAACATGAGCATGTGTGTTTGCTGGCTTAACCTGCTAACCAAGCAGGGAAAACTAGAAACAGCTATTCTGCTGCAGCACATTAAGCAGCATGCAAACTTACAATTATAACTTCAGTCAGTTCAGATGCTGTTGTGGACTTTACTCCTCTATGCTGACAACACACCATCTCCAAACGGCCTGTAAGTTACGGTGCTGGACAATAAGACACCAACAGCTCATCCAGCCACTGAGAGCAAAATGAGCATTTCTAATATTCCCTCCGAACTTTTTTCTTCTTTCTCTTAATCATAAAAAACTACAGTATTAACAGTAAAACTAAATAAATGTAACTTCAGTTGGACTTTAAATTGTGGCTCATGTTTGAAATAATACAATACTAGCACCAAAACCAGTTCCCTTACAGTGACGCTGATACCAATACAGTACTTAATTTGATACCTTTTTTTTCTTTATTCGCTACCAATCGTGTGAATGGAAGCATTCAGTTGCCTTAAATGCCACCAGATGCCACAAGTGTGTAGTACAGCCATGCTTGTGAATGTTTTGGTGGCAGCTCTACACACTGAACTACCAACTCTGTCAAATACTACAACACGTTTGACGTCACATCACAGACAGTAAGGGTTGTAGCTGCTGCAGTAGTGGACTAATCACATGTTGCCTTAAATTGAAGAACGCTTGTGGTGATGTGGGTACAAAAACGATTGAATATATTTTTTGACTGGAGATGTTTTGATACTACTTGGTAATTTCGGTCGATACCTTATAAGTATTGAGCACCGATACCCAGCTCTAGCTGCCACCAAGGCTCTTCATTAGCTTTCCGCTGAGCCCTCTGTGCTGGATGGAGTGGTATCAGAGTCCTGCTCAGAGGCAGGTGTTGAGTTTGCACCTGATGTTTCTGCAGATGCAGAGTCTTGTGAGGTCTGTTCTGTTTCTGACGATTGTTCTTGTTGCACCTTGTCGTCTTCTTGAGGATAAAGCTCCGGGTAACGCTGCATACACTCCTGCATGGCCCTGAACTGCTCCAGGCATTCAGAGCCCTTCACCTCCTCTTTACTGTAGTGGAAACAGGAGAAGGCGTCCTTAAATTCAGTCCCACAGGGACCACTGGCCATCCCACCCAGGCAGGGGCAGTTCCAGTTTATCTCCCCACTGGGAAGAATCAGACCTAGGATCAGAGAGGAGGGCTTAGTTAATATGTGGTACAATGCAGGTAACTGTTTTAGGAGGGTTTCCCACACATTCATTTGCTGGCACATAATAATTTTCAGATTTTTGGAGCTGGTCTGTAAATTAGGAATATATTTACTGTTCTGTTATTCAGAGCACCACACTCTCAAAGCACAGACAGAGCAGTAGAGCACCAGGCGAAGTGAAAGTGAAACTTAAACATTCCTTAATTTATATTGGAACAGAAAGCTCCATTTCTTCGGACAGCACTCCCATTTTGGTGTTTAAAGTTTTTCAAACCTACTTTAGATGAAACTGGCTGCATCACCATGGAAATAGTGTGTGGTCCAGCTCTGAGCCTGCAGCAGCTGCTCCTCTAATCTAATATATTGTTCTAATCAGCTCTGTTCAATCTGACCATAAACTGATCAACTTATTAATTTTCCACCCCATAACTCAAATTCAACAAAATGCAGATGAAGAAAATAAAAACTAACGAAGAGTTTTGCCTGTGCTGATTTGACGTACCAGCAAAATCCTCCGAAATCAGACAAAAATAAAGTGTCGGCAGCCACCACACATGGATTCTAACTTCTCTGTGTAAAATTGTTTTAATTTTAAAACCTAACCTGAGCTACAGTAAAGCCTGACAACAGGTTCCTCTCCTCACCTCGCTCCTCATATGGGTCGTTGGGATCTTCCTCTACGAGCTCAGCACTGCTGGGTGTAGCATGGTCCTCTTTGGTGACAAAGATGATTCGGTCTTTACCTGTTGGGTAAAATGTGGACAGACAACACAGTTTGCCAGTGATACGTAATGTGGTACCTTAACCAAACCAAAGGCTGACTATGTGACATATACAGCCTTTACTTTATTTATAATTCTGATATTAAGTAATAACAGGTTCAACAGTTCACCATTTGCACAGTGTACTGCACGCTCCTCACTACAGCCTGACTGGAAAATCATCCAGGCCAGTATTTTTGGTCAATAATAGATTGTGAAATGTACGTCAGGGATCATAGTTAAAAACAACTATCAGCCAATGTTGTTTTTTTAACATTCAAATACCACTATTGATATCATGTAAATAAAATCCTTCAGGCTGTATTGAAAACACATGTCTGTATGATGGATGTTATGCAAACAGTTATCTGCTGGTGCAGCTTCCAGCCCCTGGTATCATCAGTGTGTGTTCAGGCTGTGTAGATATAAAACTGGCAAAACTGGTTGTGCATTACTGGAGTGCATCTGAGTGCACCTTCAGGCACACATCTCAGTGCAGGGTGGTGTTTTGAACTCTACACTTGTTGATGTATGTGGTTTGGTGTTCAGTGCTGAAATCCTTGAAATCATTAGTCAATTAATTCATTCATCATCAGAGAAATTCTAGTTTTAAATAAGTTATTTATAAAATTGTATTGAGCATTTTAAACTCTTTCCTGACATCTTACAGTCTGCAGGATTTATCAAAAATATAAAACAGATCATAGATCATGGAAATAATTATGGTAGATGACAAAATAAGAGAAGAAAAAGAGAATAAGTGTGGGAAGTGACGTGACGTAATGGAACATGAACATGTTGAGCTTGTGACTGTGGATGTGACTATAAGTCCTTTAAATCCTTCCTGATATTTCACCAGGTTGCACAGTACATGACAGTATTTGTGTAAAAACAAAACAACAAACAAACAAAAACATGAAAAGCTAAGCTACTGGTGACAGAAGTCATTGTAGCATTTGTGTAACAGTCTAGCCTACAATGCTTTGTGAGTTTCTAATATGCAATCAGCCTGTTTAGACAAGTCCTGCTCAGTTTAGATACATATGGGCAACAGAATAATGAGCAGACAGGAAATAAGCGCCCTTTTTGCTGAACGACCTGGTGACACACTACAACAGATGCCGACACATCAGTGGGCTGAACAGAGAAGATGTGTTAAATAAAACCATGTGGCTAATAAACTGCTTTTGAAGCTGGAGATACAACTGTATGTGGGAAACAGGGGCAGAGCTATTTTTCTTTCTTACTAATCCTGTAACTCCATCCCCACTGCCTGCAGTCACCATCTTTCCTCAGCTCAGCTGCTGTTCCTCCAGTAGAGACTGACCTCTGGTGGAGGATGTTGTGCACTACAATACATCGTCTCAATACAGCCTCTCAGCCACAGTTTAACAGAAAGAGAAGTGGCTGTATTTTTGACAGAACTGAAAGTCATACTTCAGGGATTTCTCAGTAGCCCAGTATACTCTGATACCTTGATTCTAGGGGTGGGGGAAAAAATCCATACAGCATAGCATCCCGATATTTTTGTGCGGCAATATGATAATGTCACATGGTGCCAAGTATCAATTTTTTATTATATTAATTATTACTATCAGGGCATCGGTGGCTTAGTGGATAGAGCAGGCGCCCATGTACAAGGCTGTTGCTGCAGCGGCCCGGGTTCAAATCCAGCCTGTGGCCCTTTGCTGTCATGTCATGTCCTCTCTCTCTCTTTCCCCCTTTCATACTTGGCTGTTCTGTCCATTAAAGGCAAAATGCCCCAAAAATATCTTAAAATAAATAAATAAATATTACTATCAAATATACAAATTAAAATTTAGGTAGCCCACTTGGTTAAAATTAATTGCTTTGTCAGTCCACTACATACATTTTGCTGCAAATACTTTTTCCTTATTAGACAAAACAGATGTTGACAAAGTTCTCCTTTAATATTTGCAGTTGCAAACAGGTAATTAATGGCAATATATTATATCGCAACAATCAGCCTATCGCAACATATTTAAAGTTGCAATAACATTGTATCGTGACTAAAGTATCGTGATAATATTGTATCATGGAGCCTCTGGTGATTCTCACCCCTACCTGACCCCGCCCAAGCCTACATCTGTTACTTAACTATAGGTTTCAACACAACAATGTAAATGCTCCATTGCAAGTAAGTCCATCCAAGTATAATCACCAAAATGCAGGCCCCCAAAAATAATGAGAACACATATCTAACAATTCACTGTAACTTCTTTAAATGTAAGATATTTATCTGCAAAGTAGTATGTCAAACTGTTCAATAAATGTAATTGAGTAAAAACTACAATATTTCCCTCGAAATCTAGTGTGTTCTAGTGGAGGACCGCTCCTCAGTTGCTCTTCCTGAGGTTTCTATCATTTCCTTTCCCTGTTTAAGTTTCTTTTTGGGTGTTATTCCTTATCCGCTGTGATGGTCCAAGGACAGAGGGATGCCCTATGCTGTAAAGCCTACCTCAGAATTATACTTTAGTGGACTACTGAGCAAATGTACTGAGTTACTTTACACCTCTAGACCAGAAATTAAGCAGAACTATGACAGCTGTTTTCAGGATAAACCCTTGACTTGTACTGATGACAAGAACAATCGTTTAATGACAGGACTCGAGGTGACTGTGTATGAAAAACATCTTAAACCACTCATTGTAAGAAACGCAACATGGCATCATCCCTGCATGACACAACATCAGGGCTGGACATCAGGACCAGCCATGAGGAAAATACTGGTGAAATATTCAAGTGTAGCTGCTACATTTGCTTCACTAACCAGCCTAAAAACCAAAACATTGGTGATCTATTGAATGACAGGTGAACAAAAAAAGTTAATTTCCAACCCTGCATACAAAACTGTGGTTGTTACATGTCAAGGTTAAATACTGATGACTATAAGCTAAGTCATGCTCACTCATAATAACGTCACAGAGTTTAACAGACCTTTTCATCGTAACAAGAGACTCATTAATATACTTTTAACGACTGGGAACAACAGCAACATTAATGTTTCATTCAGACTTCCTTTAAATCAACTTCAGGGTTAGCTTTAAGTTAGCCGGCTAGCTCAGCATGTTACTTACCTTCCTGTCTGACCGAGCTCATGTCTTCACTCTGGGACAGAATAAATTCTTCTTCCCGATTTACAGCAACGACTCCGAGGACAAAGACTCTCACTGACAGAGCATGGGAATGTCGCAAGTGTCAGTTCAGCATCAGGTAGCTTGTTTCACATTTACAGCGGTTTCACAACTATCCTTGCTTGAGCATGGAGTCTTCTTCGGCTCCTTATTCTTCTTCTTTTCTATTTCCGGTAGCGCAGACGCTCCGGGGCGCACTGTCGCCCTCAACAGGTCAAAGCGTGACATGCATTCTTCTTTTCTTTAGCACAGGGGTAGGCAACCTGTGGCTCCGGAGCCACATGTGTCTCTTTAGCCCCTGTCCAGTGGCTCCTTGAGCCTCTGAGAAAAGAAGTCTATAGAAATTCATTCTATGCATCCAAATGTTGCTGAACCTCGATAACAGTGGCTGGTTAGCTATGGATGCCAAATCCAAAAAAGTAAATTGAATAAAATAGAGAATGTAGTAGTGCGTGGACAGATTTGTTTGCTCTCACTGCCAGCTCTGCAAAATT
>NC_065529.1:25296780-25371471 GCF_006386435.1 Epinephelus moara
TTAAAAACATCAACAGTCTCTGCAGTCCTGATGCTCTCTGGCAGGCTGTTCCATAAGTGAGGGCCATAATGGCTGAATGCAGCCTCCCCGTGGGTTTTTGTTCTAACTCTTGGAACAATTAAAAGGCCGGTGCCGGAGGACCTCAGGATCCGCGAGGGTTGATATGATAAAAGCAGGTCAGATAAATAAGATGGTCCAAGACCGTTAAGACATTTAAAAACTAATAAAAGAACCTTAAAATCGATGGCAAAGGTTGCAGACCCCTGCTTTAGCACAAGCAAAGTTTTTAGAGAAAGCTAGACATTTTGTTACAGATTTCCCTCTATTTTTAGGTTTTAAATTTTTCTATTCTACTTCTAAGTCAAAATAAAATATATAACCTTACTGAAAAGGGATGATAATCAAGAAAAGAGGAGGGGAAATGTGATATCTTGAGGAAAATGTCCTCCTTTATTTTTGTAATGTGACACTTTACTTTTGAACTTTAAATATTCTTAAATAAACATTAAAATATTAAATAAACATACTAACAACAGCCCTGCAACAACCACTACTTTTCCAACCTTAATATATTATAAAATTATTGATTTAATTTTTCATTTTAGGGGTGGGAATTAGAATAAAAGAAACATTACCATAATTATAACAACAAAATCTATCTTTTGTACATTTTGTAGACATATTTACTAATAATCAATACACAGTAAAAGTCAATAAACTCATTAATCTTTTCAGGTGCATTATCAGTGTATGCTAAACTGTGCAATAACTATACTATCCCTTCCGTCAATGATGTGAAATCAGCCATCCTGTCTGTCTCTTTATTATATTTTGCTTATTTTATATTGCTGTGTTTTTATGCAGTTTGCTTATTATATTGCTCTTTGTTTTTCTTTTTATTGATGCGTACTTATTATTGCTTTGAGGGTTTTTTTTCCACTGATGCCTCCTGCTCCTACACCTCTGCTGCTGTAATGTTGCAAACTTACGAATAAAGATTTATCTTATCTTCAGTTCAATGGCTCTTTGGTGATTTACTCACATACTGCCAAGCCTTAGTAGAAGCTACACCAGGCCCCACTGAAAACATACTGTAATGTAGCTGTAAGCAGATATAGGTGTTCATTACTGCTTCTGTCAACACCTCTAACTCCTACTGTGGGCATCCATAAGTGGAGACTGATGTATGAGCACATGTCTTCATAGGAGATTATAATTGTTGACAAATACTGTACATGAATAAACACTTACAGTTGCTGACTGCTTCAAAATTCACTGGGGAAACGTCAGACAAGTCACACGATTAATCCTTTTTCCACAAAAAGGTTTTATTGAGAATGTTTTTCTATAAGTTTGTTCTGAAATGCATTTTTTTTTTTTACATATTCAAAAGATATCTTACATGTAAGACAAATTCAGTTATTCAATGCATGGCCTATGTACAGGAAATCATAACTTTTTTTCAGGTGTGGAAAAGAAATTAAAGCAAATATGCTTAATTAAAAAACAAAACAAAATCTTAGGAAGTGGGACACAAATATGAATGTGACGTGTGAGTTAATACTGCAGCTCCCTGGGAATGTCCTACATTAAAACAGCGAGGACCCTTTTCTTGAACGTTTCATCCGATGACAAACATAAGTCCAACAATTTTTGACGGTTGGACCCCAATGTGAGCTCCACATCCTCCTCTTACAAGACCCTGTTCAAAAACAGCTGACACAGGGTCACAGATCAGGAGAGTGACAGTACTTGACTCAGCGTTTGATAGTTCTGCTCCTGTTCCACACCTTTACACAGTTGGCAGGTTGAAAAATAAAATAAAGCTGAAAGTAAAAGTATAAACTAAGATAACACCAAGCAGAACATCGGGTGCGTTTATGCACACAGCAGGCAGGTGACCTCCATCATCCGTGTCGAGTATGCCTGCATACTGAAGCACTCTATTGTCAGTCTGAAAAAAAGGACCGAACTCCCGCAGGACTTCATCTCAAACACGAAGGAAGCCTTTAAATGAAGCTATGATCTCGAGTCAGTTAGAAAATCTGATGAAGTACAACCTTAGTGTCAGTCTCTGTGTTACTTTGGAAGATGCAAGGAGCGAGCAACAAGCTGTGCAGCCCCACCGCCTCGCACGGTCCCGTTTCAGCTGAGATTCCTCAAGATTCCTCAGACATCCTGCAAGTGGAGAGCTGACGACGCAGGAGTTTCACATAGATGGAAAATAAATGCAAAGTTGGTGATTCTAATAAAAGTTGGTAGAAGGTGGGAAGATGTTGGTTTTTCTAGAAGAGCAGGGCCCCCATGCTGCCGACTTCGCTCTGTTCTTTCACAAAGATCTCAAAGTACTGATAGATGATGGTGACAGCCAGCAGGATACCAGTGCCGGAGCCGATGGCTCCCAGAAAGTCCGCCATTACTGATAAACCACCAATACACAGTCCACCAAAGGCAGCTGCAGTAGGAATGTACCTAGAACAGAAGACAGGAAGATTGAGATGAATATTAATACACAGAATTTCACCTGTCAGTGTTTCAGCAGAAATTCATGACTGTGGAGAAGTGATCAATAGATAAAATGTTCATTTAGATAAGAACATCAACACCACAAGTCTGTCTGACAAATATATGACAACAGCCAGTTGTATGACCGTATTTTCCAAAATGTCGAACAATTCCTTTATGCACTGCATATTTTAGATGCACACCCAAGTGAGCAGACAACTGAGGAAAATTTAGCAGTAAGTGGTAGGTAGATAAGTAGCAAGAAAAGATAGCCAGTGAACTGCTGGCCTCCTTTTAATTAGTTTAATATTGCTTGATGACTGATATTTTTGCACACTTTGCCTTCAACAAGATGCTTTGTTTGGGTGGAATAGCATTTCCAAGGACACAAAATTCTTATTACAATAGAACACAATACACAGGGAGGTGACACCAATGCAGAAAGGACGGACTCAGGTGAGTTTGGTTGGTTGGAACGGTTCATTTAGATAGGTCTTTGTCTGCTTCCATGTGGACTCTAATGCGATTTATTTGTGGTGTGAAAGTAAACAAGCGAACCACAGGACTTTTTATGATGGGAGATATTCGATTTCAGTATGATTTCAAAAGCTTGACTACTAATAAATTCACCTACTGATCGTTAAATCTGTTCAGGAAGCAATCTTATTATCTTTTTTTTTTCACGGCCATGTATATAACCTATTTAAACAAATAAATTAGTAACTATGGCAAAATCTATGCATGTCAGCGAGGGTTTTTTCATTGATAATCTGATAGCTGTTAAAAGCTGCTCTCCTTGTATCTGAGTTCATTAAGTTAATTAAAAAGCGTGTGACAGTGATCCCACAGTAATTAGCTCCAAATCATAACTGTCTCTGTTAGTCATTATTCACAACATGCAGTTAATTTGCAGCTTAATAATATTGATAATGCTTATAATCAGTTATATCTTGGTGAACTCTTTTATGACACCCAAGAACATAAATAAGCAAATCAGAATCATTAAAACGCTGCATAAACTTCTGTCAGTCTCAACAATTTGATTTCCCCACATGGGTCCTGATGATGGAAGAAGACAGTTGCTACAACTGTCCAACTAATGAGTCATATGTCAGTTTAAATTCATGTTTCCTTCTCTTGGTTTGTTTGTAAAACAAACAGTGTGAACAACCAAAATGCAATCATGACAGTTTGACAATGAGCCAGCATACATAATACCAGGACCTTGAAACTGAAGGAGCTAAACTGAATTCAGCCATAATTTGATTAATTACATCTGTACTATACATAAAAAGACCCAGTGTTTTCCAAACTCTGCTTTTCCAAAGCTGTGTTTGCAAGACAGAGAGTACAGTCTGGATGTGTGAGGCGGAATTTATGTACATAATATCTCACACTTTCTAACTCGTGGTGCCTGATGCCAACAGCTTTGCTCTACCATCATACACCCTTTTCTGACAGACAATCAGAGTTTAGTTTGACAAACATTTTACAGCAAGTTTTTTTTTTTTTAAACGATATATGGTTTGTGTTACTGAGGAGCTATGTAAATGAAAAAGGTTTTTGGTTTTACCTGTTCAGTTCGTGGACCATTGAGGTTTCTCTGTGTCCCCTCATCACCATCTGCTGCTCCTTCAGTTGTTTTGCCACCTGGATGAAAGTAAAGAACAGAGCTTTAACTCAGAGCCTGCTTGAAACAAACACAGAACACCAGCTGCCTGAAAGTGGTCACAACTTACATCTTTAGCAGAGGAGCCTGAGACCTCAATCCAGGTCTTGGAGAAAAAGGCACATGATCCGAGCATGAAGACGATGTAGATGACTGCATGGACTGGGTCATCAAGAACAGAACCAAACGACTCCGGGGGAGAGAGGTAGTAACAGAGTCCACCTACAGGGTAGGCACGGGCCGGACCACCTGACGTTGCGTCCTACAAACATGAGAAAAGAAAACAAGCTTTAAAGGCGTGGAAAAATGCTCATACAAGAAATCTCTCTCAGTCTTCACATGGACCCACTAAAGGCCCAGACACAGACACACCAAACAGACAGCAAAGGACTAGAGGCAGCGAAGGCCGACTGTTGTGTTGCCTGATGTCGTCTATGTCTTGGCCAAAAGCTTGCACATGAACACACTGCAAAGACTACAACCAAGAGCCAACCAGCACGTATGTTAGAGGAAATAACTTCCCATACCACTAGGCGGCAGTAATCTGTATTCATCATTAAAAAAGGGAAAACTGGAACTGGAACACCGACTTGACGGATTTAAGACGCTAGTTAGCCAGATAGCACATTAATGACACAACCCAATGGTGAAAGAAGAAATGATATATATCTGTTCCTGCTAAAGAGCTCAATGGCCAAAAAAATAATCTTAATTTATACAACAAGTTTGTTTCTATCCCACGCCCTATTGACATTGGTTGTTTGTTTGCTTTCCTTACTTCCATTTCTGTTCTTGTGCATTGAGCTTAACTCCAAATCAAAGTGATTTCATTCACTGGCGGGCTCTGCCAGGTCTGACGCTGATTCAACATGCTGAATTGGCCGAAAAATAGCCGTCAAGAGCCGACTAGTGCCAACAGTGCCAGCAGAAGGCCTGACGCTGACCAACAGCTGATCGTCAGCTTGGTGTATCAGAGCCTTTAAAATGTGTGGTGGTGTATTCATCTACAGAGACCCTGCCCTCTGCTGTTTTGTTTCCTGCATAGTAAACCTCTAACACAAAAAAAAAAAATACTTGAGTACACCCGGAGGCTTCATGCCCAATGGTTTTCAAAGTCATTCTCTGAGACTCTTTCTTATAATGAAGCTCAACAAACTGAACGGAAAGGTGCGATTATACTTACAGACCAAGTACCGAGCAGATTAACCAGGAAGTTGCCACTGAAGCGTGTGGAGAGCATCTGGGAAATAACGTACAAGTTGGAGACCAGGGCAGACTGCAGGATGATGGGGATGTTGGAGGTGTAGAAGAGCTTGATGGGGTAGGTGTTGTACTGGCCACGGTAGCGGGCTGACTTGATAGGTAGATCGACCCTGAATCCCTGTGAGAAGAGGTAAATGTGTAGGACAACTGTGAACAATCTGAATTCCCAAACGTCATCATCTTGTACCCTTGCAGTTCCTCTTCTAAACTCGGAGAGAAGTCACGTTAAGAAAAGTCAGCAACTCACCTGGAAGTATATCACTACAGCAAAGACGAACACTGTGGCGATGAGATTCATGAGGTTGGGCAGGTTCTGTCTGTAGAAGGCCTCTCTCAAAGCACGTACTTTGTCTGTGCGAGTGGCCAGCAGATGGAAAAGCGCAATGATCGCTCCCTCAAACTCTGTGCCTAGAAACAGAAGAAGTCACAAGTATGAGAGACAGTCCCGTGTTGTGCAGAGGATTTACATTTCTTTATCAAAATCATACATTCACTGAACACTTTGTGGTTTCTTACCTCTTCCAGTGTTAACAGTCGTAGGGCTGAAGGCCTTCCACACGATCGTCTCACAGATGTTGGTAGCGATGAACAGCGAGATTCCTGAACCAAGACCATAGCCCTTTTGGAGCAGCTCGTCCAGCAGCAGCACAATCAGCCCGGCCACAAACAGCTGTGGAAGAACAGATACAGTCAGCTGAAAAAGCACTACGGCAGTCATGTGAAAATGTTTCACTGTGCAATAAATTCACATTTATTTGGTGAATATCGTTCACTCTGACTTAGTTAGTTAGACATCTATCCCCCTTAACTGAACTCAGTAAAGGTGTGAGCTATATAGAGCTGCACTTCCAGTTCCACTGGAGCATATTTTGCTTTGTGTAAATTCAATTAGCCTAAACAAACCTGTTGGTTATGTGATTCTAATAATAACCAGTGACCGATGACTATTTGGACTGTATTAATTTACCTGAAGGCTTTTTAACACTCTTTAATTAAAGGAGAATTATATGTTTGATAAAGACTGGTTTAAATGTCAATATCACTGCAGGGGATTTGTCTATGACAATAAATCAATATTTGGGGAACACTGGGGGCTTTATTTAAAAACCACAAGACAGAAAATGCTTTACAATCCACATCTGTTTGTTCTGTATTATTATATTTCTTTGTATTACAATATTTTCACTGTAAGTGCAAACTACAAGCCGGCTTTTAAGATATAAACTATATTTTCAGTCAAAGTGCCGAATTAGTTTTGACCAAGTTGAAGAATAACTCAATTCTCACCTGAATGATGATGAGCAGACAGATTCCAGCACCCATCTCAGAGGGATCTCCATACATGCCTGTCATCACATACACGATGGCCTGGCCGATGGTGATGATCATTCCAAACACTGAAAAATATTAACACGGTTTAGACTTACTCATAAATTCTAACTCTATGTTCACAAGTCACCACCTGATAAGAGTTTACTTACATTTCTGAGCTCCATTGAAGAGGGCTCTGTCCTTTGGCGTGTCTCCAACCTCAATGATCTTAGCTCCAGCAAGCAGCTGCATGATCAGGCCTGAGGTGACAATAGGCGAGATACCCAGCTCCATCAGGGTACCTGGAGGGAGATACTCAAGTTAGGATATACCAGCAGGAGAGCAGACCCGCATTCGATCTTAATCTCTTAATCTTAGATATTAACTCAACAAATACCTCTGTTTGAGGCCAGAATGACTCTCATCCAGTAGAATGGATCTGCAGAGTCTGAGGACATGATGCCAAAGAGTGGGATCTGCAAGAAAACAGTTACCGCACAGTGTGAGAGAATTGGATTTTTACAGTTATGCATGATTTTAATTGCTTCTATCAACTTGATAATATTGAAAATAACGCTCAAACTACAAGTCTAAGCCTTTCATTCACAAAATGTGATCAAATAATTGGTGTAAATAAAAACTAGTCAGTGAAGCACGGTTTACAAATCCATGGTGTTTTAGTTTGGATAGTCTGACATTTGTCAGGCCACACATAATCTTAAATAGACTACATACTGTGTAATGCTAATGTCACTGTTCGTGGCTAAGTAAGCTATGATTTTTCAATGAATCGACAGAACAATCAGCAGAAAATTAATCACTGACAATTTTTATGTAATCATTAAGCCCCTTTAATTTTTTTAATTTAGAAGCACAAAGTACTCTCTTGTAGGACTACGACTATCTGTGATGGGCAGTTGTCACATTTCTTCAAAATAATTAAATTGAAAATAATTGATAGATCAATAAATTATGGGTATAAAAGTTCCCAGTAACCCTAGTTTTAATTCTACAATATATATGTAGCTCATTGAGAGCTTTTATGGTATTGTAAGTGTGCAAAATGTTTACTACAAAAGTTGATCACACCAAAAAGTCTTACTGACAGGTATGCTGGATCAAAATATACTGCATAATGGGACGAGGTGTACTCGTATTATTAACAATATTTTAGTCCACTGACCTTTAATGAAGGTCATTTAAGAATTTATCTTAAGGACTTTATCTGAAAGTGAGTGCAAGTGATTGTAGGGCAGTTTTTTACCCCAAAATGTCACAAATGAAATCAGCTGTATTTGCACTTAGTTTTACAGTAGCTGGTGAAAAACTGAGACAGTGATTAACTGTGACACTTACCTGGCAACACACCAGGAAGATGAAGAGAGTGATGGCAGTCCATAATACTTTCTCTCTGAACTGGATCTGTTGGACGATCACATTATAACAAGATTTAAAACAAATAACTAAAGCAACATAGTATTTTACAAAGCACGCAAATGTACTAATAAAATAGGAGTAATTCATACCTTTCTCTCAGGTTTTTGGATTTCTGGCAGCACTGCACAGAATGGCTTTATCACTTCCAAGAATTTGACTGGAAACAAGAAAACATGAGTGTTAATGTGAGTTATATCTGGTTATAATAGCTGGTCACCAGTGGGACGTGGCAGTGAATGGTGGGCGGACTCAACACAGACTTCAATTTACAATAACCTATACAAAATAAATTTGACTGTCAAATAAGGCATTTTGTAAAGCAGACATTTACCGACACCTCTACATTATTATTACTACATGTTTTTTCTTATTAGCATTAAGGCAGGTGATTTAGGAACGACAGGCTCAAGATAACACCGGTTGTGTTATGCGTCGTCATCACTAGACTGTCAATGTCTTTGAATGAGTGGCTAACAAGTTAGCATAGGAGATGTTTCCTGCCAACAAGAAACCACCGTGTCGCCTCTAAAATCTCACCACAAGCACAAACTCCAGCTCACAAAAACACCAACTAACTTTTGAAATAAACACACTCACAATTTATCATCACAAAAGTCTCATAATAGTACAAAATAGTACACAACTAGCTAGCAGCGTTAGCTAGCCTGCTATCAATGGCAGCGCTAACACCGTTAGGTTAACGTTAGCTAACCAAGTTACACAAAGCAGTTTAAACTGTATTCAGAGGGTTTCTACACAGACTGCAGGTTTCAGGCTGAGACAGCCCGTTTGTCAAAGTCATACTCACTGCCCATGATGTCCCGACTGTCCACCTATGTGGTCCTTAACTGTGTAAATCTGACCAGACCTCGCTACTACTGACTGAGCTACCGGGAGGAGGAGGAGAAGGAGGAGGAGGAGAAGGAGGAGGGGAAACTTTAGAGACACGTCACCACTACAGACACGACGAGCAACCATTTAAAGAACAAGCCAACAAATGAAAAAAAAAATAAATAAAAATAAAAAATAAAAAATAAAAATAAAATAAAATAAAAATAAAACACTCAAATGATCATTTAGTTATTTTATAGGCCATGTTAAACTTTGTCTGATTACATATATGCTGGGGCAGAGCGATATCAAGTTGAAGTCAGTTTTATTTATTTTTGTCATTTTCAACATTTTCATCATTGACTGTGTTGCTAAATCTCCCTGAAGTCATTTTCCACCTCGTCAGTAGTTTCACGCTTTAAAAAAAACCCCTCACAAAACAGGAAGTGGCGTAGTTTCGGCGGAAGCTCAGGGTAGCAAACGGTCTTGTCTTTTTTCCCCTCCATGTTTCATAATGTTAACACATGGATGTATAAAGATAGTGTTAATATCTGTGTGTCACACTCTTAAAGTTCCACACTGTTAGACTAAATTATGAGGAAAATTGGTAAGATCAGAAAAAAACCCCCAACAAAAAACATATTTGATATATTTATAAAGGTTTTGTTTACGTGTAGAGGGTAAGCTTTGTCAATCTGTCTCACTTTAGTGTGTCCAGTCTATAGATCAATATGAACCATATTACTCATAAGGGTTATTTTATTTAAGCACCTGAGACTGGCCAATACATTTTTCTGACAGTAAACATGTCACTACTCATATAATGCAATAAATAAATAGATACATTTTAAAAAAGGAAAGGGAAAAAATCTGTCTTATTTTCAAAAGTTACAAGGCAGAAATGTTGATGTTATTATTATTATCATTAGTAGTAGTACTATTATTATGTATTATGTATATTGTGTTTATATCTTCAAATAGTGAATTTAATATCTAGCTTACCTCAAGACAATACTCATCACTTTACAGTAACAGTTCACTTTGCTGCAGTACAGACATATCTGCTGTCATACCTCCAGACTGCAGAGCAGCTTCACTCTTCAGGCGGTAAGACTCCTCAGCTCATCCTCTGTTCTCTGTCATAAACTATTTTATTTGTCTGTTTATTTTATTCTTGTGTGGCATAGATGGACTATGACTTGCATTTTGTTGTGCAAGCCTGTATTGTAGTGTGACAATAAATGAACCTTGAACCTTGGGATAGGTTAGGCCTGTATGTGAGATTTTAATTTCATGCCATCACCTTGTCATTGTTGTTTGTCACTATGTTGACCTTAATTGTTTAAAGAACCAGCGAGTTGTAATGGTAGATTTTATCTTTTGCCACAGCTTAAATAGGGACAAAGGGAAAGAAACAGCCAATTTACTTAAATGTTTGCACAGTAATCATCATTTAAAGAAGCTACACCTTTGGCTTTGGGCATGAATTCCTCCCTGCATGAACATGCTGTCTCCACCAGAGAGCAGCAGTGGCCTGAAAATGATCTATGATATGATCTAGTTGAGGAAGTGCACTCTGGTGAGGACAGTTTGAGACAAGGCCTCTCTCAAGGCAGCTTGACTGTAAACACAGTCAGAGCCACACACTGCATAAAGGTGTCGGCAAAATAACAGGAACACATCACAATGTCAGTAAATGCCATGCAACAGCCCTGCAATAAATCCTTTATTTGTTGAGATGATCATATTAGATGTTTGTGTTTGAGAGATGCTGGTTGGTGTCAAGTAAAAGTTATTATGGGCAACAACACCATGAACTTGCACCAACAACCAAAGATGCACCACAGGCAGCAATATGGGTAGTTTAAAGCTAAAAGGTCGACTGAGAACATGTGTTTTTCTTTCTTTCCCTCTGTTTTTCTTTGCAGTAAACAATAACAGAGAATCAGTCAACAGGACATCATAAACAGTGAGTGACGCATTTCTCACATAGTTGAAGGAGGAGGATGACACAAGCAGTGCAGCAGAGAAAGAGCTCAGTCTTTCATTGCACTGCCTGATAACAGAGTGCCCATAGTGTCGGGGCGCAGGGAGGAAAGATAAGTGAGAGGCTGCTCCAACAAAATAAAGCTTATCTAAGGCGCCGTCTGCTGACAGATACGCTCTTCACAGGTGTGCTGAGGTCTAATGTACAGATCTCTGCATCCTCTCAAAAACAAGCAAAACCACAGAGCTTAATCTTATCCCGTGTGCCAAGGATCAACGTATCTGCATAGAACTGTTGGTATGATATTTAAGGAATCAGCACCCATCATATGATGTTATGTACTCAACATGGAGTTACTGAGGTTGGATTTGGTCAAGTAAAGTTAATGTGGTTAGGTTTGGGAAAATAAACATAAAGTCCTAAACAAAAGTTCACTTGGTTTCCCACGGTTCTGAACACTGGTCTCCTGGGAGAAAGTCCTGTGATCTTTGACCCACTCACCACCCCAACTTGTCTCCTTCCACAGACTTTAGGTTTTATACCGCTTTCTTCTTTACTCTTGTTAGCGCATTGATCATGTGATCGCAGCCTTCCTGATTACATGGGTTATACATAAATTACTGGCTCATGTTTACACGGGTTATTTATGAATTGTGGTGCAATACCTCTCCTAGGTATACATAGGAAAAGTGCATGACTACAGCCTGCCAGTTTATAGAATTAAGTGACTGATGCGAAAGCGCGAGTGTCCATGTCTAGAGCCAGTGTGTGAATTGTCCATTGTGGGCTACTGTAGAGCAACATGGCAGCCTCCATGGAGGAGGGCCCGCTCCTTATGCAGATATAAACAGCTCATTCTAACGCAAGGAAAATACAAGGCTCCTGATTTGCAGGTGATTATAAACAAATGAAAACATAGTTATGAATGTTATATTGGTGTTGATGTTAAATAGGTGGATACATTTCTTGGAGCATCACAACCCAACGAAAGGACTCGTTTCGCCATCGGGATTTGATGCATTCAGTCTGTAGCACGCTCGCACTATGGGCGCAACAATGCGGAAGGTGTAGGTAACTTTTGGGCAACTGATCATCTTTTCTTTTTTTTTTTTTTTTTTTAAGATATTTTTTTGGGCATTTTTAGCCTTTAATGGATAGGACAGACAAGTGTGAAGGGGGGAGAGAGAGGGGGAGTGACATGCAGCAAAGGGCCACAGGCTGGAGTCGAACCCGGGCAGCTGCGGCAACAGCCTTGTACATGGGGCGCCTGCTCTACCCACTAAGCCACCGACGCCCCAAGGCAACTAATCATCTTACATAAGAATGAACAGGGCCCAATCTCCAACGCTGTATCCAGTTCTCTTCAAACATCCATGATGTAGATATAAACGGCTCATTCTAAGGTAACAAAAACATTTTTTGTTTTCAGTTTCAGGTGATTATAAACTAGAGAAAGCATAGTTATGATTATGATGTACCATTTCTGCTGATAGATGTCCCTAAATACTACACACTAGACCTTTAACATAGAGTAGATAGATACTTTCCTGGAAGGAAATTCTCATGACACAACAGCCGTACATGAACAAAACCACACTGAACAAAGAAAAGCACATCAGAAAAATTCAATTTCAGAATCACCACATTTGAAGATAGATGGTTTTCACTCAGAAAGGGTATGAAAAATTGTAATCTGAAAAGTAACTTGTAACTATGGCTGTAACTATAGTTTGACAAATATAGTGTAACAGAAAAATACAATCTATACATCTGAAGTGTAGTGGAGCAAATTTGCACAAGATGTAAACACTTAAGTCGAGCACCTGTATGTGCCCCCATTTGAAAACGGAAACCAGTTCTTCACGTTTTGAGGATATCAACTCAAGAAGCAAACACAGAATGAGCCCCAAGCTTTATGGATGGCAAACACAGAGCAACAGACAGTAATACTGTGGATTCATCACAATTCATCACCAGAGTGACTGTGTTAGTAAAGGGAAAGTATGGTACCTGCATTTAAAGCAAAAATCTGAATGAGACCAAAAGGGTAAATATATATATTTACATAGTTTAGTAGGTAAAATGTCACATGCTATTTTTTTCTATCTATCTCATTGAAAAAAGCTTCTTTGCTTTCCTGCTGAGTTCGATGAAAAGATCAATACAAGCTTAGCTTAGCATAACAATGACTGTAAACACAGAAAAACAACTGGCAACTGGTTACTGGCAACCAGTGGAGGAAGTGTGTGCCTCCAGCCAAGCAATAGACTGTTACATAACCTTTGTTAAAGGGACAATTGTTGAACAGACAGACGTCATCAATCTTCTCATCTAAGTCCCAGGGAGACAGGGAACAGGCAAAATGTCAAAAGTTTCCTTTAAATCATTTAAAGATGTCATTTGTTTCTTTTCGGGGCAACGTATGTCTTTATTTTCATATACCCCCCCCAAAAAAACAGGGAGATGACAGGAAATGAGGCAAGAGAGAAAGAGAGAAAGAGAAATGGGGAATGACACGCAGTGAAAGATGCGAGCCAGGAACAAGCAGTTCATTGTCAGCACCTTGACCCATTTAAGAATTAATAATGTAGGGCTGGATATCATTTAAAAATTAAGCTAGGCCTACATAACCAAAACCAGTAACCTTAAATGGATACCAGTAGAGTAGGCCTACTTTATTCCATACCCATAATGTGAATGGACTGGTGTGTAGTATAGCCAAACCTTCAAAGGTTTCGGTGGCATCTCGGCACACTTAACTGCCAACTCCATGAAATACGCCACACTTGATTTCACCTCACCACAGACTGTATGGGTTTTAGCTGCTGCTGCAGGAGTGCGAGCTGCACGGTGAGGACAGCTGTGAGAGTCTTGCAGCACACACACAGTAACAGGCAGCATCATAAAGCTTTTATTTGGGCAAGGGTGTCCAAACTTGTTTGAATGGGGGCCAGATTAGATAACGTTAGTCCTGCCGTCGTGAGGTTAACAGAAAAAATGCAAAATGAACTTGCTTGATTTACCAATATTGTGTGTGCCACAGGTAGCATATTTTGATAGACAAGCCGCTGGCCATTTAAAATTGGTCCATTGGCCACCATTGCCCCCGCGCCAGACTTTGGACATGCCTGCATTAGGGCCTACCTGATGTTTATTAACTGACTTAACAACAAATTCAAAACATTTTGGCGTTGTGTGAGTTTGTTGGGAATATTTAATAGCTTGGTTTTGGATGTTAGTTGCTGCTGCTTTGTTAGCTCGTACTAACCAGGCTACTGTTGAACTTACTGTTTGCCGGCAGGATGACGGCTCTGGAAATGGCAGCAACAGAAAGTTTGCTGATACTGTTGGGGAGTTGGAACAGTCCAGGATCAGACCCCCAGCACAACAAGGAGTGGATGCAGGTAACTTTCGGTTTGACTGAAGACGTTATATTACTTGGTACTGTGTTGTTTCAGTTGATACCTTAAAAGTGCTGAGTTCTGATACCCAGCCCTAGTGTCACCCTTACATGTACTGTGTAAAAGTAGAGCTTTTATGTTGACAGTATCTTATAGTGTTGAGGTCATCTTTATCTAAGCAGTGGATACTGAACTGAACTGACTTGCAGTTACAGTATTTATTGGTATAAATCAATAAAAACATTAATGATAGCTGCATCTGTGTGTATCTCAATCTTACACACTCTTTAAGAAGCAGTGTGTAAGATTAAGACAGCAATAGTGACGTCAAGGAGAGGATTGCAGAACGCAACCAGCTGAAGCGTCTCTGATTAGAATTCCTTCAGCGTTCATTGCTCAGGAGGATTTTACCAGGAAGTGAATTCTCTGCAGAGGTTTCCTCCTCTCCAAAACAAACAGACCAGTTGTTTAAAACCAGTAAAAAATATGGAGCAGTTTCATGTTACAAATCAGTGTTTCTCCGACACTGCTTGGAATGTTGGAGCGGAGCCATTAGCCTAGCACCTGCTCACCTTTTTTCTCTGATGACTTATGATCCAGGCCTTCAGATGGTTTCTACTGGGAGCCGAATTATCCACAGAGGTCTCCTCCTTTACAAAACAAACAAACCAGGTGATTAAAACTGGTAAAAACACTGAATAAAGCAGTTTTACTTCAACAAAATCTGTGTTTTTCCGACACCTCTTGTCGCGGAGGAGCTTATAGTGGCCAATGCGAAAATGTGAATGGCCCTGTCTAAAGCTAGAGTTTGGTTTGTCCATTCTGGGCTATTGCAGAAACATGGCGGTGCAACATGGTGATCTCCATAGATGAGGACCTGCCCCATATGTAGATATAAACAGCTCATTCTAACGTAATAAAAACACGATTCTAATTTTAAGGTACATATACATGAAAGAAAACATACGTTATATTACATTTCCTCCAATAAATACCCCTAAATCCAACACAATGGACCTTTAGTATGTTACTTCTCTGTGCCAGGATGCACACAGACACACAAAGTTTTTACTTGGCAGCTGGCAGTGTTACATAAGAGTCTTGACTGCTGTGTTGTGAAGGAATGTTGAATTCCTCTGACTGTTACAATCATCCTTTTACTCCTCTGCTTTTTTTTTCTCCCACATTCATCTCATTCTTTATTGTGTCCCGGAGAGTTCACCCTCCTCTGATGTAAGAGACAAGTGTTTCAGTCTCTTGTTCTGTAGACCAGTCAGCACTCTCCATCGCAAACCAGGTCACTCACCACACACAGTCCCCTTCTGTTTTTATTATCAAAAGGCCCACATTAACCGCTAATTGAACTGCTGAGTGTGTGTTTCAATTGTTTTGCTAACTGAACATCTACATGTGTTTAAAGCAGATTATCTTGCTGGTAGATTACTGGGACAGGGGGACTCCTGAAGTAGAGCGGTGATAGCAGATGTCAGGTTAGGGGCAGAGCCAGACTTTGTAAACATTCATGGCTCAGCAGACCAACGGGGGGTACAGGGGCATGTTCCACCCTGGGCGATTTTTTTACCCCCATTTAAAGCAGCTATATGCACTATTTTTAAAGCCAGTTTAGATGATAGAAAGATTATTCGTCTGTACATTATTTGGGAAAAACATGATAGTTGCCAATCAACCTGTAGAGCCGACCTTTGTTTCAGTCTTCATCATTCTGAAACCATAATGCAATAAATGCTGAGGATGACTAATTTTCACTCCTGCCACCTAAAGGAGACAAAAATGCTCTGATGCTACAATTTTTGAGTCAGGTAGGGTGGGGATTTGACATAAACAACATTACTAATCTTGAAACATATTTTTACTGATACTGTGCTGCAGTAGAGTTCTCACACTGAATATTTGGTCGACAAATCCGCTATATTCAAATTCATGCCATAAAAATCTGGGCTACAACTGCAAATCAAGGATCGCCACCAGTACATGCATTTCCATCCACCTCTTTTTATGTGCATGTTCCATTTGCACATTAAAAAAACCTGAGTGGAAATGCCAAAAAATTGTATAAAATCTCCAAGTATTGCAAAAAAAAGTTTTACATTTGGGGTAGGTGGAAAAGTTGGTGTACTGATAAATGCGACTAAGTACAATGGAGAAGATTCAGCAAATAAATGATGACGTACTGTCACTGCATAAGCCACTGCAAGCTCTTTTTGTTGTGTCTGAGTGGTTGTTACTCAGGTTTGACTGGTGCTCTTCCTCTGCAGTGGTATAATGGCACCTGACTGGAGAATTAGGGTGCATTCACACCAGGATAGATTTCACACTGCACTTCTTAAAGCGGACTGTTGGGAATAGAATGATTTTATGTGTTTTACTATAAGTTGTGTTTCACTATATAAGTTTTAGATGTGTGAACAATGAGAATACTGAGATGATTTCAGCTGATCTGAATGTGTTTGCTTTGCAGAAGTGGAGAAGTACAGGAGAGGAAGAGACATGAAGTCTGAGGAGCACATATCGCAATGCTTAGATAATTAGTTTCATATATGGTAAAAAAGAATAGAAAGTGATGTACAGATAGTAAGGTACAGCACGTGTAGGGAGTTGTGTTGCTCTCTTGTCTTTCAAAACAGGAACCACGCCCCCACCGCCAGCGGGAAGGAGTCAGATTAACACGAGGCAGGGGCGTGGTGTGGTGAAGGAGGAAGTGGAACTGCCAATGAGAAGAGGACAACGCCTTGCGTGCACAGTGACACTCTGTTACGCTCAAATATACTGGGTCAGGGAAAGGACAGGAGGTCAGACTTCGTGAACTGACACACCTGTGTTGTTCATCAGGGACGTGAAGTTGAGGCCCAGAGCTCTGTAATTTTATTCCTTTACTGCTTAATAAACTACATTAACTGAGACCGAATATCTTCTCCTATTGCTTCATTAAAGAACACGCAGGACTGAGCTCACACATAGCACATTGGAGAGTAGGATGAGCCCCTAGTCCAACAGGACCAAACTGCCTGGACAATGTCACGCAGTTACAACAGCTGCTCATTTGGGGGCGGTATTGCCCGAAACAACCACTGACCAGGAAGAAAAGAAGCATGAGGGAGAAGAAAACACAGCTCATCGACTGGCCAGGACCGAAAACAGAAATCCATCCCCTTCACAAAAACACCAAGCGCCAAAATGCACTGCCCTCTACGTCAATTCCTCTCTTTGGTTCACTTCCTCTCTTTGTTTCGCTGGATAGTCTGTTTGCATTTCCCACTGTAAGCGAACCGCACCAGGATTCACTTGCAAGTGAACCGAGACCCCCCGCCAATTGGACCAGGGTTTGCTCGTTTGGTCCGCACCAGAGTTCAAAGGAGCGTTCACACCACTCCCAACGAACCAAACTATTACTATTTTGTTTAAAGCAGACCCAGTAGCGCCAGTGTGAATGTGTCCTTAGTGTCACCCATGGCTTATTTCGATGAACCAACTCCCACTTTTTGCATACCAGTCATGGGTGGAAAAGCACATAAATTTGCATTTTCTTCTGCTGATTTTCTGAACATTTGGTTAAATTTGGATGGAAACCCAGCTAATGGCAATGTGGCCTTGAGTACTCTGAACTGAATGTTGGGCCACAAAAGAACATTTACTCAATAATATTAGATGTCTTTAGGGAACAGCATCAGCTCTGGGCTTTAAAAAAACATTTGTGTCTGGAGCTCTAGAAGCCGCCCCAGGACAATACTATATTCTCTGCGACCTCCTGGGATTGCCCATGACGGTCTTAGAGGGGAGGGGGGAACAGTGGATACATCAGTGAAAGGGTGGGAGTAAAAAGTCACAAGATCACCATGAGACCCAGCAGAGTGAGTCGCTCCCTGCTCAGTGATCTCAGCCCACTCTGGGGAAAAAAAAAGTACAACACTGGTAATTCAAGACAAACCCGCTGAGACCTCTCTGCCTCTTCATCCGCAACTTTCTCCCCGCTTATAAACCCTTGAACGACTAATTTTTATCATACAGTGGATTAATTGGTTTCACTGGTGGCTCCCTGTTGACCAGGACTACACTGTGATGTCTGAGCAGCCCTTACTGCTCTGATTCAGCAGGTCTTCTCTGTGATAAACAGCCGCTCTGATCTCTCGCTGACCCACAGACTGTGGATTTACTCTCCACCACCACATCTATACAGTATATCTGCTGTGTAAGAGGTCAGGGGTTAAGGTCGGGGGTTTTAAGTGATGGATTTGGCTGTGATCCAGCAGACATAAGAACATTGTGTCCCCGACCTAAAGCACCAGGTTACATAAACATCTACAGATCAAAGACGGCTAACTCCGCCCTGTAGATATTTGCTCAGGCAGCTTTAGAGGGTTAATGAAGAACAGCTCGGCTCTTCAACTTCAAATAATTGTAGCGGGTTTACATCAAATATGAAGGGAAAGTCTCTTAAGTTAAGCTGCAAATCTGAAAATGATCTATATGGCTGTGTAAAGCTCAGAGGGATTAGTACTAACCACTCTATGTTGCAGATATGTGGTAACATAAACCAAAGTACAGGATAAATAACATTGTATCCTGATGGTTATGGAGACAGATTTGTCTCATAATTCTCATTAGCCTATTAATTAGAGTGAAATTGTGTCTTGTAAAGGTTAACTTGACTTGCAAATTGACTTTTGAATGAATGTGCAGTAATTTGTACAAATGCATATATACAAATACCTAAAAATACTATATGTTTTTCATATGTCCATACACATTAGTTGCATTAAGGAAGTCTCAAGTCTAAAATTGGCGTGTTAATGTTGAATCATCACGTGTGGTTCAAGTGACACGCATGCATTTATTTTGAGACAATCTCTTTTTCTCATTTGAATCTTGAGACAAAACTTGGATTCATAAATATACATTAATGCAAATGTCAAGTTACAACAAACATGTTAACTTTTACAGAACACATATTCACTCCTATTACTGTAGTTTCATTTTGAGACAAATTAATCTCCATGTCTGGTAGTGCGAGATTAAAAATCAGAGGATCACTAAAGTTACTAGAGTTCCTCTTGAGGGAAACATGAATGTCTGTGCAAGATTTCAAGTAAATCCATCCAATGGTAGTTGAGATATTTCACTGAAAAACACAAATGTCAACCTGCTGGTGGTGCTGGAGGAAAATTCAGGGGATCACCACAGTAAATAGGGCACATAATCTGAAAACCATGAATGTATGTACAAAATTTCATAGCAATTAATTCCAGTAGTTGTCGAGATAGCGAAGTCTGGACCAAAGTGAGGCATTGCCATCCTCAGAGTCACAGTGCTAGCATGGCTAAACAGGTGTCAGTGCCCATAATCCTGTTTAGTCTGAGTAAAGGGGGAAAGAAGTAAAAAGTGACGTGTGATGTCTAAATTAGAGATAAAGCTTTGTAAATTATAGCACCCTCAAATCTCAGAGGTGTAGAGCAGGGGGACGTTTGCTGTTTTCGCTCTTGTTATCATCCTAATCTCACTCCAGCAGCTGTGCTCAGTGCAGCTTCGGTGTCCTGTCTTACGTAAGCCGTTTAAAGGTTCCCTGACATTTATACTCCTAACGTAAACACAGCAGTGACAGCCAAATGACCCCAGCAGAGATGTGTAGTCTCTTGTTTCAACAGTATTAATTGCAAAGTGTGTAAAATGGCCAGTTGTTTCTTGGTGATAACGTTAAAACTTGGAATATGAGACAACAGCTAAATCTTGGTTATTTTAAATCAAGTTTAAAGACAACCAGCAGAGGGGTACAACTTTATCTGAACATAACAGATGAAATATTTCTAAAGTGTCACTTGAAACAATTCAACACACAATGACGAAGACCTGCTTTGTCTTCTAAAAGCACGATGACCTGCTGAAAATCCTCCAAGAGAAATAAACGAGCCACCGTGACATGAAACCATTGTCAGTGTTCCCTGCTATAGTCTTTATTACAGTAATTAAAAGGTACCAGCTACAGAGGACTCTCATTAAAACATCCTGCCTACACCTCCTCCTCCACCCACACACAGACACACTCACTCATTATAATCCATCTACGGGCACTGCAACTACTTCGGGGAAAGAGTCTGGTGTCACGGCACGTATGAAGTGGAAAATGTATGCGAGGAGGATTAATGCAGCCATGTTTTATCCAGCAGAGAACAAAAACAATCCAGTTGATTGGAGAATGTGGTGGGAGTGACAAGCCACAACATAACCCTAGAAGAGTTAACCGCCCTTAACTGGACAAGTCATCAGGCTTAATCCAGATTATTCCAGACTACGAAGCGTACACTCATAGTTTTCCCTGCCTGTCTTGTCCTGTCTGGGGCTATTTTAAGCACATGTACTCATGCACTTCACTGTGGTTGCTGGAGGGAGAATGAGTGTACGTGCGCTGTAATGTGGGCACAAATATCTTTCCACATCCTATTGGGTGGTTCGGTTGGCTGAGGGAGCTCACATGCTCACACACGCTCGTATAAAGTGCTCAGATATATCATCTTCACAGTGGATGTTTCTCCCTATGAGTTTGACAGCTGCTCAAAGCTAGTGTGAGGTGTCAGCATCTCACACATCACTCGTTTTCTCCTGAGCACGTCTCACAGCCTCTCTGTGTTTGTATTGACTGAATTAAAGGCTATTTACCGCATCTAACTGGGTATTTAACTACCGATGAGAACACACAGACAGGTGGCAAATTAAAGGCGAAAACCTGAATGGTTTAGTGGAGAAACATAACAAAGGCAGACGCTTCCATGCACGTGTGCTGCATGATGCTCAAGACTGCAGGAGTGAAAGCTCTAAATGACCTGGTAATGCGGTTAATTATTGGGGAAGAGATGGGACGATGCTTCAGTTTCAAAGACTGAGGTGGCATCCGGTTTAGATCTGTAGGAACGTGACTCACAGGATGTAGACTGTGCATTTTAGCCTGCAATTGTGCTTTTTTCAGACAGAATTCTCAAGTCCCAGGAAAGTGGCAGTACCCCAAGAAGACAGAAGACGGCAGAAGACGGCACCCCAAGAAGACTGTTTCCTCATCCTGTCAGGAACAATAGACAGTCTTCTACAGATTTGCAGTCAAGGTTTGCAGGATGATATCTCCAGTCTCATAGGGCTGCCGTGACTGCCCTTCACTGTCAGGCCCATTTGTGCTGGTAACACATGCACTGGAACCTGAACATGTGGAGGAACGTTATGTTCAGCGAGTAATCCAGATTGTGCCTACAGCAGTTGGATCATATGGTCAAAGTGTGTGTGCAGAGAGCGCTTTGCTGATTGCTGTACCGATAAGAATAACATCTTTTGGTGGAGGCAGTGTGATGGTGTGGGGTGGCATCTCCCTCACTGGAAAAACGAGGCTTGTCATCATTGGAGGCAATCTCAATGCAGAGAGATATCGAGATGAAATTCTGCAACCAGTGGCAATCCCATATCTCCACAGTCTGGGACCGAACTCTATCCTCCAAGATGACAACGCTCGCCCCCACAGAGCGGGGTTTATCAGAGACTACCTCCAGAATTTGGTAGTGGAGAGGATGGAATGGCCTGCCAGCAGTCCTGACCTCAACCCCTTTGAACACTTGTGGGATCAGCTTGGGCGTGCCGTGACAGAGTGACCAACACAACCACGTTGGCTGACTTGCGACAAATGCTGGTTGAAGAATGTGATGCCATCCCACTGCAGTGTGTGATCAGGCTGAAATCTCCATGGATAAAAAAAATCACCTTAGAGAAAGTAATAATTGGCATTGTTTACATTGCGAGGTGTCCTGTCAGCAGTTATACAAAAATGATTTTTGGGCTGAAGGGGACTTTTTTGTTTCAATGCTGCAAGTGACCACCGGGAAAAATTGGAAGCAAGGCTGAGCAGCATTTCTGGGGTCACGGCCTGACTGCTTGGCACCAACAGTGAGGGGACTCTGTTGGACATTTCCCTGGCATGACTGGGGTCCACCTGTTACTCACCATCCCATCCATCTGTATAAATATGTGAAATAGACTATGTGGGCGCAGCTCAACAGACAAGAGACGCTTGTCTCCTGCTGCTCTCGTAAGTAATATAAAAAAACTTTGAGAGCAGCTGTTGGTGGCCTGACACACCCCCTGATGGCAGCTGGTGAGAAATGAAGCAAAACAGTCTGTGACACCACCGAGGAGTTTTATAATCTCAGCTCTCATTTGGTCCTGTCCAAAAGACAACAGTACAGTGTACAGAGATCAGTCTCTGTTTATGTATTCTGTGTATGTAACCTTAACATTCAGACTCATATCTATCTATCTATCTATCTATCTATCTATCTATCTATCTATCTATCTATCTTGTGATAAGAGTCTACATCATGGCTGTGCCATGGGGGATGAGATAATGCAACTGGCCTGATATAAAAATGGGTCAGCAGCTGAAAGTACAGAGCACAGTATGTTCAACTTTATAGCATCATAAATTCTCCCTCTGATCGTCTGTCTTTTATTCCTCACGGTGGCCACAAGTTGTTATCTAAACGTCCTGTTGAGCAGAGTTCAAGGAGAGTTGCATAATAGGCTGTGACACATGTAGTCATGCTGGCCTTGCTGCATACATATACATTCATGCACACATTATGTTTTCCAGTTATGTATTTAAAGTAAACAGTGACTCGTTTGGCATCACGTTTCATGTAAATTATCTTGAAAATTTCCCATTAAAAGTTGTACTTTGAATCGCAGCGGGTGAGTCAGTTTGTCCCTTGAATACATTTCCTGGACAATCTAAAACCACCGGAAGGATCGGCTTTACATGAGTTTGTTGTTATAACTTTTTTAGCCAGCTATGAGCAAAAACTTTGCCAGGTATCTAGCTACTTCGTATGACCTCTGTACTGCTCCTTATAGGTACATGGTTGTTGGGGGCTCAACTGCTTTTGATCTGAGGTGTTGATCAAGTTAAATCTTCCAAACAAAGTTTCTCCATACTTATCAGTGGTAGTGCACTGTGTTTATGCATTTTGCACCATTTTTCATTAATGATTTTAATATTTATCCCTGATTCCCAAAATTATTTTATGGGCAATTTGTGCCTTTATTGATAGGACAGCCACAATAGACAGTCGAGGTGAGGAAAGTGAGGAGGATGACTGCAGCAAAGGACCACAGGTTGGAGTCAAACCCTTGCTGCTGCAGAGGACTCATGGGGTGGACACTATACCAGGTGAGCTAGAGGTCATCTCTCCCATTGTTTTTTATGTGCAGTGTCAATTCTTTTGTGAGTCTTATGACTAGGGGTGCATCATCAAGAAAGGCAAACCAGCTAAATGTTCTGGGCTCCCCAAAAACGTTTGTAAAAAGAGGACCACAGTGGCTGCTCATATTGGTACATTTTGCACTGATAATTAATAACGCCCTGAAACCTCCCATAAAGGCACTATACGTGCACTGCTGCTGCCTCATAAACACTAAGTGGGGCCCTGTCTAGCTTCCACGTGACAGCTGGATACCATTAGTTAGGACAACACATTCTGACTCTGACCTCGTCACATATCACAGCTTGGTCATTGGCTTTGCATGTCTATAGTACATATGACGTGCAAGGTTGTAGACGTGCAAGGTCTGTTGTTGACATCCTGGGACATCGTGTCAACTTCAGCCTGTTACGTGCATTATGTCGCTTCAAAATACTCGTCAGTATTCACAGGAAATGTACAGTTTGCAAACAGTCTCTTTTAAAATAAACATACTACGTCAGTACAACACTGCGAAGTGATGTTTTTTCCCTTCAACGACAAATGCATGTGGTTATATTTAGCCAACACTTGCATGTCGTTAGGTTTAGAAAAAAATACCAGAGTTTGACTTGACATTCCTACAGGAAGCAAACACCAGCCTCCCGGGTGAAAGTTGGTGATTGTTGGATTATCTGGCCCTGTCTCCCCTCTACGCTGTCGGGCACTGTAACACAATGACGTTGCCCTGCTGCATACGCTGATGTGAAAGGACAGCTTTTTTTGTCTGACGCAGAAGTCACTGTCTCAGCATCGGTATTGAGCCACTTCGGAGTGAGACAGGTTGGTTAGGACAGTCAGCTGACTACCTACTGTAACTATCACGCATATGCTAGGTGAAACCGTCAGGGAGGTCCTCTTCAAGGAGGTCTCAGTCCGGTTGTTTTGGTGCACATTTGAGTGTGATTGCTGTCTTCACACCTGCCCAAATGAACTGCACTTAGGGGGCAAACGAACTTGAGTTCGATTCAACCGAACCAAACAGGGCAGGTGTGAAAGCACCCTTCGATCACCGCTGCTTATGTCCATGACTGAATCATTATGTCTGTGTAATAGCTGGGTATTTTGGGATACATTGTACATTGCTATGACACTGTTTTGTTTGTTTGTTTGTATTAATTATGTCTAAACTTATTGACAGATACATAGGCTACAAATTTTGTATATTACATAGCTGTAAGTATTTCCTGTAGTATGCTGCCCACTGAACACCTTTTTTCAAGCCCCTGGAAGGTTTTTCTCCTTGACATACATTTGCAAATTATGTATTGTCTTTTGTATGTATGTATCTTAAAAAAAACATAAATAAAAAAACAAAGTTCTGCTTTCCCCTAAGGCTTTGTCAAAGGTTGAGATGACACAATGTCTGCCCTGGTGGTTTCCATCCACAATATTTGAATATGTTATTCATATTTATATTGGGATCAGTCATCAGCAGAAATCTTGGTTTTCCAATCCATATTTCACCCTCAGCTCTTGATGCTCATACATTTTCAAACGTTGAGTTCATAGAGCAGTGATAACTGTGTCTTTGTCATTGCTCCTGTACAGGTTATTTTAAGCTCACACACACTTCTCTGTTGTTGCTGCAGGGAGAGTGAGAGTGCATGTTCCTAGTCAAAATTGTGTTCTTTTTCACATCCTGTTTCGCTGGTTGGTTCCACAGAGAGGTTGCTTCTCTGTTGCAGCATGGGATCACGTCTGCAACAGAACGCCTTTTAAAGCCACCAGGCCGAGAAGCTCAGGTTGGCAGAATGACAACCAGATAAGGAATTCCATAAAATTTTATCTGTGACGAATGTTGTACTGTGTGCTCAGGCTGATATGTTTCACTGCGGGCCACACACACATACACACAAACAGCTGCGTGAGTGCCTCCATGTTGCATTTGTGCGTTATTATGGAGTAGGATTTTAATCGTGCCAGCTCTTACATCATAACTCACACTTACCCGTGTGCTATTGGGGTCAATCAGGCTTTAAGTTCTTTTAGCACATTGCAAAACCACTGCTTTGATCCAATAACATCCAGTTTGATCACACTCCCTGTAAAGCTGCGAGTGCTGACTGATGTTTTCTCGCGAGGTTGTGAAATCAAGCAAGCATCCTGATTCTGTGAAAACAAAAGGATTTTCATTTTACTCTTTTACAGCATGACAGTAGCTTATGTAAATGTAGCTCCATGCCAGGTGTCATTTACTCAGGTTGTGTTGATAATTTTTTGAATGAACAATGAGGCGAAGCTACCCCTGCATTTTGTGGTGCAGAAATGCTAAAAATACCAATGCTGTTGCCATGGTAATGTATCACTGTCAGTTTAGTCACCAAGGCAACTGTCTGTGTCCCACACCAGCACACCCACATACATACAACACAGACACAACACAGACAAACCAGCTCGCTCATCCAAAAAAGAAGAACAACACACAGGGGACAGACTGCTGTTTCCTGTCCTTAATCAAATATAATTTTCAGCTTCATCATTAAAACCATGTAAACAAGCACAAGTCTCTGCCATACAGCAGAAAAACATATTCAGCTAAATCTGTTTTGATGAAAGCAGCAGATGAGCAGGGGAAGGTTCGGTTATTTTTAGATCTGAAAAGAGGAAATGATAATCCCTCTCATCTCGTGCTTCGTGTTATCATCTCTCCAAAACTACTCGTCTCGCCCCTCGCTTTCCTTTGATGATGTCCACTGCACCAAACCCCTAAACATCCTGGACAGGCTGACACTTAAGAGACAGAGTGACATGAAGCTGCACACATATCAAAAAACAGGAACCTCTGCAACTGGATTTTATAACGCTTAATCCTTTTAGAGCTCAAAACCCAGATATGATCCATTTATTTCTGTGTTTCATAATGCATTTTTTGTTTAGTTATTTTTTGGAGGGATAAATGCATGAATAATATTGTCAGTGGATACTTCACACAAAGCATGTGTATGTGGGTCATCTGGAGGCTCTGATTCAGTCTGTTCCGGCTAAGTGAACTGTGGATGCGATGATGATGATGGTGTGTGGTTGTGGCAGAGGAGAATTGCGTGATGCTGCTGAGGCCCTGCAGCTTGTTTACTGGGCACTGTCAGACCAGTGTGTCCTGGTTGCTAACGTGGACAAATAATTCTCAAAGCACATGCATAAACATAAACTGTATATCTACCTACTCCACCCATTTTACATGTCATGCAATTGTCCAGGGTTAAAGCACGTGTCTGCCACTGTATCCACAACATCACCTAGCCTTTAGAAATCTAATGTCACCAGTGGCCCCACCCTTCATGTAAAGCAGATGTATCTAGTTGCTAAAAGGTTGTGCAGCATTCTGTTCATACTTTCCACGCAGCTGGTGTTTTCTTACCCTCATCAGCTCAGGGTGTTTTCCAGTGGTGGAAATCCGATTAGGCTAAGTCCTTTTCACTATGAGTTCAGGGTGCACACAGGACGTTAAACAAATGGTCGTCTAAGGTTGCTGCTTTGGAGCTGTTGGTGCATGTGGCCGCTTGCTAACACTTTGTAATGCTTCCTGCTCCATCGGAAGTTTTTCATGTTTGAAGTGTATAAGCTGTGGTGCGGATCAGTCACCGATGTCTCGGCTGACTGGAAACCAGGCCAAAAACCTCAACTAAACTGCTTAATAATGTACTCTGTGGCAACAATGACGCAAGCAACGTGAGGATTGCAATCTTTGTTTTTATGCTGTCTCAAGCATACTTGTGCAAACAAGGGAGAAATCCTGAATGTGGAAAGCTTGTTCCCTCAGCAGAGACTTCCAGTAGATGGATTTTGGCTAAATTATGTAAATTACACAGAGAAGACGCGAACAGCAGCAGGCCCTGATCAGGGGTGGGGCAAGAGGTTGTAAACAGTAGGGGCTAAACCCAAACCTAGGGGCGTCCTGGAGCATGCTCCCATGGAGAGATTTACAGAGGCTATATGCACTATTTATCAAGCCATTTCAGATAATCGAAAGCTTTCAAAACTTAACATCATTTGGGAAAAACATGATAGGAAAAAAAATCATCCTATAGAAACTCCATCCTATTTTGTTTTTAGCTAATTACACTCCAACAATTTCATCATCCTGAAACCATAACACAACACATGTGGAGGATGACTAATTTTCACTCCCGCTATTTTTTAGTTATATAACATAGGTAGGGTAGGAATTTGGTGTGAACAGGATTACTAATCTTGAAAGCTGTTTTTGTTACTCTGTGCTGGAGCTCACAGAATGTTTAACTGACAAAATCTGCTACATTCGAATCCATGCTATGATAAATCAAGGATTCCTTCTTGCAATGTTGAGCAAATGTGGTCTGCAATACCCTGAACTGAATATTTCAGTCAGTTGTTGCCTATGTCTCGCCCCAAATGTTTTTAGAAACATATTTTAGTGTACTGTTTAGCTGTAAAATCAGAAAGTTTGTGACCTCCCCACCATGTAAGATACAGTTAAATGGGAGTACAAAGCACCGCCCACCAGTCGGACCAACGTTCTCATTTTACAGCTAAACAGTGCACTAAAATATGTTTCTGAAAACATCTGAGGCAGTGCAGTAACATAATCTTGATTCATATTTGATCAGTGCTGCCTAGTTTGACAGTTTGACTGAAGTTCACGGAATGACTGACATGACTGACAGCTGCATCAGAGACTTCTCGGCTCTGATTGGTTGTTGCCAACCGCGCCACGGTCTGATTCCAGAAAATGCCATGAGAGGCAGGAGGAAGTAGAGGAAAGATGTGATATTTTCCCAGACTATTTCTCTCATGCATTTCTTTTAGAATATAGTCACAGTTTCTGCAAATCTGACACAAAGTTATTTTCATAAAACGTACCAACTGTATCTCAAACAGATGATATGTAATGATTAAGATTCGACAGAAGGACTTAAGTACTTAAACCATAGGGAGATTTTGCAGTCAAGGGAAGTCCAGCCTGGGCAGTGGCATGATAAACCTCCCATGGAGTCCACACACTGGGGGTGGTGGTGGTGGAGGCTGATGACTCTGCTGAGGCTGATGAAACTGATGAGTCTGCTAAGTGGTGATGCGGGGTGGAGGGTGTGCACAACTGCAGCATAAATGTACTGTGGGCAGACACAAAATCGCACTTAAAAAGACAGCAGCTGATGATAGGCTAACAAAGAAGGTGTGTCCCCGTGCTATTGGTTTAATGTGATCAGATGTTTAAACAGCTCATGTTTCAATAAATAGTCCCAGACAATGACAGCAGGAATTTATTAGTGTACATGCCTGTGAGGAGTGAATGGCAGATGGTGTGAAAAATACAAGTAATTATAGGCCTAAGCATGCAAAATTCTTCCTGACAGAACTTTCACTCGAGCTTCTTTGGGCCAACAGAAGAACATTTACTCAATTATAATAGATTTCTTTGGGGAATAGCGTAGTATGATGAAATAACATGGGCAAATATTATTATCTGAATGACACAAAGTTGAAGGTATTTTAAAAATCTTAAATATTTGGGCCTTTTGAGAAAACATTCGGGGCTGGGGCTCCGGAAACCAACCAACCATTGTAACTCCTCACAACATAGAAACTCACATGTCATGTTACAGCTCACATGTGATGTTACAGCTAATGATCCTTCATACTAACATCATCTCGCAACCAGATGGTCTTTTTAGGTTGCATGAGAAATATCAACCACAGCTGTGACAAATGCCACTGACACATGACTTATGATCACGTCCATCAACCTCAGACAACATCATCACATCGTGTCTCTCAGCCAAGCGCTCGCCAAGCCCACAGAGTGGTTTTGTCTGTCTCTTCATTTTGGTGCTTGAGCTATCAGCAACTAATCTGCTTTACATCTCACTGCAGAGAGGAACACATTTTCTGATCTAATCTGACCTCCAACCTGATGAAAAGATTTCTGCACACTTCTTCTTTTCAGTTTTAGTTTTCAGTATTCATTGTTTCACTTCATTCTGAGCTTTCAGTCTACCAGACCTTCATCACAGCATATATGAATCAAAATGGACAGGCAGGTAAAACACTATCAATTCATGTATGCTCTGACGAAGGTCTGATACATCGAAAGCTCATATTAACTCATAATTGCACTGATCTAAGTGTGTGGAAATCTGCTCTATCAGTTTGGACTCATTAATATTATCAGCACCTTTGCCAGGATTAGAGCAGGTGGATCTTATCTGATCTGAAAGTGAGCACACCAACCTTTTTCCTCTACGCTGTGTGTATACTGAGCTTTCCTCTGCCAGGTGAGGCATTACAATAGACTGATGTTAAGATGATTAGCGGGGATCTGAACATGAACTGTTCTACTTAAGTTTAATACAGCTTAATCTCAAACAGCAGTAAACTTGGTCATTAATCAGATGAATCCATAACTGTTCCCATTTGACTGAATTAAATGAGTTTGGTAGATATAATCAATGTCTCCATACACATTGTTTAATATGCAAACTGAGCACTAGAACATGTTGCACCTTCAAAGATATGTTAATATTGTAAGCACTGAAAACTTTGAAACAAACCTTTTTTCTTAAGATTGAACGAAGGACCCCTAATAAATGACATATTTTATTGATAGTTCATATGATATTAAATGCATAACAATAACAGTACAAGATAATTAACCCAAACAGTGGACACAATTGCAGGAGGTTTGTGTAAAGGCCCTGACACACCAAGCCGACGGACGGCCATCGGTCAAAGTTAGGCCATTGCAGCCCTCGTCGGTGCAGTGTGTCCCACACCCTCATCGGCCCTGGTCACCTTATTCTCTGCCAATTCAGCAAGTTGAATCAGTGTCGGTGGAGCAGGTCGGCCAATGAAATCACTCTGATTGGCAGTTCAGCTCATCCATCTATCCATTTTCGTAGCCACTTATCCTCTTGAGGGTCGCAGGGGGGCTGGAGCCTTTCCCAGCTGACATTGGGCGAGAGGCAGGGTACACCCTGGACAGGTCACCAGACAAAAGACAACCATTCACACTCACATTCACACCTACAGACAATTTAGTGTCATCAATCAACCTGCATGTCTTTGGACTGTGGGAGGAAGCCGGAGTACCCGGAGCTGACCACACTGACAAGGGTAGAAACTCCGCACAGAAGGGCTCCCTCCTGGGATTGAACCAGGAACCCTCTTGCTGTGAGGCGACAGTGCTAGCCACCACATCACCGTGCTGCCCCAGTTCAGCTCAGCGCAGGAGAAAAGAGACGGAATTGAGAAATGTAAACAAAGAGCTAAAGTCAAGAGAGTGAGACCAAAACAGACTTGTTACATAAGAAAAGATTGTTTTTCTTTAACCATTGAGCTCTTCAGCAGGAGCCTTTCCTGTTTTTTTGTGGTTCACTGGCGCATGGTAAATGTGCTTTGTTCTTTAAACAGTGGGCTGTGTTGTTAATGTGCTAATGTGCTAAGTGCTCAAAAGGCCTTTCTGGTTTCCTTTTTTTTATGACTGGTATTGGGGGGTATGTCCTCTTACGTAAACGCAGAACACACATGCCTGTTGACTGTCGGTTTGGTGTGCTCATGCGCAACCTTTTGGCCAAGACAAGGTGACGTGAGGCAACGCGGCAGGGGGCTCTCATGGCTGCTCGTTGGTTTGGTGTGACTGGACCTTTAAACGAGTGATTTGGATTCATTTTAAGCAGATTATTTTCAGTGCATATGGCATCAGGGATGAGTTCTCCTCTCATGTTTAGTAAGTTTTGATACAATGCTCTGTATTGTGTATTTTTTTTACACATTTATTAGGCCTCTTTTTTGAGAAATTCTGCATTTTCCTCTTTTGTTACAAGGGCATACTTTTCAGTTATCAGTATTTTTATTGTTTTCTTTTGACCAGAAAAAAACATCAAACCGGATATATCATATGGCTATATAAAAACTTTAAATTAGGATAAAAGGACCTCACTATACTAAAAAAATAAAAATAAATGAATGAAATGATCATTGGCAGACATGTAAATAACTGTCATGTGACACAATTCTAAATGATCTGTAAGGATTTGGGCCAAAGTGTGTACTTTTCTAATGCAGTATGAGGCTGCTCAGCGGACAGTGAAGGCTCTGTGAACATAGCTTGCGTTCAGCTCACCATACCCTTAACCTTAGATTTTTTTACTTTGTATTTTTAAGAATAATCCAAACTTAGTTTTCTCTACAGAAATGAATGAAATGCTGAGATATGGGCCCACTGTATCTTTTTTAATGTTCTCTTAGAAGGCCTTGCAACCCCCTGTGAAGCTTTGGCGACCCATAGTGGAGGTGAGGACCCCCAGGTTGGGACCCACTGGTGTAAGAGATGTATCAATATGGTAAAGTGAAGGATGACAAGATCGTGGTAAAATTCAACATAATGGATGACTCATATTTTCCACAGCACTGCATCCTTTTGTTACAGCACTCTTCCAGCTGTATTTACAGATGTGGTGTTAGCTTCCTGCTCACTTTTCATTTCCCCACGTCACTACTTCCTGTCAAGTGAATGCAAATTATACACAAACACTACACAGTGTAAATGAACACAATATAGACAGCAACTTTTACCACAAATGAATGCCTTTATTTTTCAAGACACTGTTAACACACAGGTTTACAAGAGACGCATCAGCTCTTGCCATAATAAAATAAATCAAAGTCGGTATCAGAACAGACAGAGTGGTAATATGGAATGTAGCTGTTTCCATTTTTTTTTTTTTAGTTTTTAAACAATCCTTTCAAATAAATAGTCTCTATATAGTCTTTGTAGCTAGTGTTTTTTAATCAATATATTCTCTTTGTTTAGTCAAAGTTTCAGGAATGAAGAGGAGAAAAATCAGACGAAAACAAAGACAGTGACGAAACAAGGATATTACCCTTTTCAAAAAAAGTCTTTTGTTTATAGGCAAAAAAGTACAGGGGTGAGCAACTGTTGAAAAAAGGCAGATCCCTTCTTCTAGACCTAAATAATCTTGTTCTTCCACCAAAACGTGTAAATCCAAGTGCCCGGTGGACACACAAACCATGTTTGTTGAGAGGGTCTTAAAGGACACCAATATAAACACAAAATGTCCTTCTCAGAAGCTTATGTTGTCGATTGCTACAAGGCCGCTGACCCCGCCAGCCAAGGTCAGCTTGTACAGTCAACGTCCCCACTAATAATGTGCTGTGCTGTTGGGGAGTCCGAACTTCATCAAAAAAAACGACAAAAAGAACAAAAACTTATGTCATATCACAGGTAAAGCACCACATCAGGCTCCTAAAACTACGCTTCAGTTAACTCTGCCTCGCTCTTTCTCTCTCAGAGAGAACTTAATAAAGAAACTCGTCTGTACCAGAGGAGGAGAGGGGGGAGGGAGGGTCCTATGATGCTACAGGAGTCCCTGTGTTTGTTGAGAGACCTCCGTCTCGTACAACATTTCTCCTACCGTGTATAACAAAGAAAAGGAGCAGTCCCAGAAAAAGAAAAGTGCAAGTAAGGGCACAGGCAGCCCTGTCCTCTGGCAGGTGGGGGAGAGTGTAGGAACGACCACACGGACTCCCCTGACCCCGAGGTGTCTGAGGTTCCCTCCAAGCAGAGGAAGGTCAGACCCCCACGTAGGCATAAGGGCGATGCACCTTGGAGTAGCAGGGTTTCAGCTCAGCGAGCTCTTCCCATGCTTGAAATTTAGACCATGTTGGCTCCAGTCCAGCCTCAGTCAGTACTGTGATCCTCCAGCTGGGAGATGATGGTGATCAGGTTCTGGAGGCCGAAAATGAACCCACTGTCCTGGCCTTCGTGCACCACACTGTCCTCTCCATAGTGCCGACAGGTGGTGTGAGCAAAGTCAATCATGCGCACGTCCACCGCTGGGCTGCTGGCCTCTCCTGTGCTGTGGGAGGAGCGACTGCTGCCACTATTGCTGCTCCCTCCGGCCACGCTAGCACTGCTGCCTGCTGAGGAGGAACGAGGGAAACCAAAGGCCCCTTCCTCTTCCTCCTCCTCGTCTTCCTCCTCCTCCTCCTCCTCTTCTTCATCAGATGGCTCATCCTCATCACCTTCTTCCCCACCACGGTGTCTGGGTCTAGTGGGAGTCCTGGGAGGGTCTCCATCGTAGATGATGAGCAGGGAGCTGGAGTAGAAGCGGTAGGACTCGCAGGCCTCCAGGGCAGCTTGCATTTCACGGAGTCTGCGCAGCACTGGGGACAGCAGCTCTCGCCGTAGGCGGTGCCCATCATGGAAGAACTGGTAGAGAGCCTCCTTGAAGCCTGCAAGGGTGAGCTTACGGCCGTGGTATTTATTCATGAACATCAGCTGGCCTGAGTCTGACTGGTACACCTGCAGGTCAAACAGAAACACAATCAGTACAGCTTCACGTGCAACCAATACAAACAGATCTTCAATATTAAGTGATGCATCTCTACCTTACCTGCATGCCACAAAGACGCACTCCAATAGAGGCGGATGTGCTCTGTTGACACTTGCGAATCTGATTGGCTTTCTTCTCCTCTGATGCATCGTCCCCATGTTGGCGAGTTCCCATCTTCAAGTCTAAGACACATGGTACTGTGTAGCGCCACGTCAGATTCTCCAACAGAATAAATTCTGTGAATGTGGGTCAAGGATCGTACAACAAAAGATCTATAGACGAACACAGAATATACACGCTTATATTAACATCTAAGACCCATCTGTCTACTTCACTGCAGACTGAGACACCCAGTAGCAGCTGCTCGCTCATGAAAGGATACTGTATTGGTTACGGTGCTTTGCATTCTCCTTCATCCTCTGTAAGTGCTGCTGGTGACATTTGAGACTCCAGGGGTTGTGTTTGATCTGTGGCACCACGTTGCCTTTTTCCAGGCTGAAGTAGAGAACCTCTGCCTGCTGCTGCTGCTGCTGCATCTCATCACGATTGTAACTGCAAAGGAGACAACACCAAAAAACAAGTCAGCTTTGGTGTTACAGAACGTATTCATGAAGTGCCTTGTCGTTTATAAAAGCCATTACAGTGCTGCGGTGAGATCCTCACCTTATGATCTTGTCTTCTTTACGGCTGTGTCGAGCTCTGTCTTTGCTGTAGTTGTCGTTCTCCAGAAGCAAAGAGGACTGCTTCTTGTTGCTCCACTTTAGCATCTTGCTCTTGGGCTCGCAGTCTGCCGAGGGATCTTTGTTTTCCAGGTCGCCTGATTCGCTGTGGAGGGGGTAGGCGATGAGGCACAGGTTCCCTTCCTCATCCTCTTCGAAACTGACCGACACTACACCTGAGAGGGCGAGAAGGAGCACAAGGGAGCGGTTATCAGAACTGCACTCTAAAATCAATACCACTATGCTAATCATTTATACTAATGGGTGTCTTATTAGTTACACAGAACATGCCTTACCAAATATTCTTTTTATTCACATTTAAAAACACACCACAGAGTTGGACACATACATACATACATACTGCACATATATTCAGACAAACATGTTATATGGCAGTTGCAAACAGATGGAAGTGGAAAGCAGGACATTAACAAAAGCATTTTATATGAAGAGCAACATGTCAGAACACAAACCATGTAATGTGACTCATTACTCAGGAAACGAGAGTCAAAATACCACACAAGGCCGAAATGTGTCAAACTCAACGTGACGTTTATTAAGCATCTGCTTCACATGAATCACACACATTAACTCATAATACAGCGTTTCAGGCAATCTGCAGTGACATGAGAAAATGAAGTGCAATTCCACATACAAAACAGACAATTCAATAAGCAACAGACAGAGATAGCGTAACCACATTACAGATAATCAGGACGACAACATAATTCAGTGAGTCTCTTCACAGTTCATGAGGCCTTAAATAGAACAAGAACATTTGTGTTTTTGCATTTTGTTTAGAGGTGAGTATCACAGTCTTACAACACTCAAGAACAAACGAGAGAAGGAAGGACTCACAAAATGTATCTAGACACAGTTTATTGATCAAAGATACAGTGTACCTTAAAGCCAATGCTAATCTATAACATGATCCACAAACAAACACACACCAATAGACCCCCTGCCTCTGGTAAAAGTCCCTATAAGGGCATGTCTATAAACCCTCTGTGTGTGTGTAGTGGGGGAGGTGTCGCACTGAGAATAAACATCACAGCTGCAGCGGTTGATAGTGATAAACCACAGACAGGAAGGACGTATGTGGCTGATCAAGAGAAAGAAAGTGGCCGCATCCGAATTGATACAGGACACACGTTGCATCCATCAACACTGGTAGACACATTACAAAACAGCCACTGAATAACAGGAAATAAACTGCAATCTACTCTGAGAACAACCTCACCAAACAGAGCCAGGGTTTAAAAAATGCAGTGTGGTGTGTTTGCATGTTAGCCGGTGAGTCTTAGGACCCAGCATCCATGTTTCTTCCGCAGCCCGAGGCCTGGCTGATGTCATGCGCACTGACATCACCACCCTGCAGGAGGAGGCCCGGCCTCTTCAGTCTGTCCTCAGGACTGTGCCATCCACTCACAGCTGCAATGTCATCACACCACCTTAGTGAGTGTGGGAAATTATGAGTCACTCCGACTTGATCCATAAGAAGTGCTCATAGATTACTGAGACAGGTGCATCAATTGATTTTATAGCCCAGTAGTAAAAGAAATACCATGATATAGCAGAAGGGCTGACAGATTTGCAGATCATTATCAATGACGATTAATTTATTAGGGTTCAAGAGTTCTGGTTGTCCAGTCAGAGTCTCATGTCTATATCCTGGAATTAAAATCCTCTACACAGCCTTTATTTTTTACAGTACATGTAGTACATTCTGATCACAGGCCTCTGAAATGTGTCCCTGAAACCATTAGATAATGATAAATGTCTTCAGGCTAAGAGATGCAAAGTATAAGGCTTCAAAAGAGCCCAGAAGTCCTCTATCACCCACTGCCCAAATCCCCACACCTCTTCCTGGGTCTTATAATAATCTCAATCCGCATTACTGAGGAGTCAGGTACTGGTGTGCGTCCTACCTCCGTCATATCGCCGCCATTAAGACGTCTGTACCAGCATGTACTAGGTGTCATTGTCTGTGGTGAAACCGTGGACCTGGGTGCAACCACAGGAACATTATATTCTGATTCCGTGTGTGTAGGTGAAAATGTGTGTTAGTGTCCGTGTCTCTGTGACGGATTTGAAACCAGATCTGGAAATCTCTTCAAGTGACTGGTGAATTACTCCACGATGATCTGTCCCATTTATTTTTGATCCACGTGAAACCGTATCTGATCTTGAAACCCAAGCCTGCATGAAAGCCAGGCTCGAGCTTTCAGAAGACCTCTGGCTACACGTCCTAGTCTGGCCCTCGGCCTGGATGCTACTTGAAACCTCCACCTCGCATCCAGAGCCAGAGGACTGGCTGCCAATTGCTCCAGCATGAGACTGTACACAAGTCACATTACAGTATGTGTCCACTGAAAACAGGAAAATATAAATATAGAAATGCATGTTGCAGTGTGCTGTTGTGTACGCCATGTTCTTTAAGCTCTGGCAGCAATCCATTGCAATCACACAAAATGACATCCACATGATCCGCACACATGCATTTTGTGCAGCAAAGCGTGGATAACATTTCGCACACACTGTTAGCACTCACATAAGGACAATTAAGAGATGAAGTTTGGTACCAATGATGACGTTACATCAGAGGTAGCTTGACACTTCCTGCAGATGTGGGATGGGGGACTTACCTTTATACTGAGGGGTGAACTTCCTCATCTCTGTGGGGAGGCTCTTGTAGAACTGGTGCTCCCGGGGGATGAGGGGCTTGCATATTGTTTGCTCCCCAAATCGCAGCACACAAGAGTGGCCCCCCACCTGGTGCACGAATGGCTCAAGCATCACCCCTTTTCCGGGATAAGGAGTCCCGTCCGCCTGCATGAGGGCTTCCAGAGCGGGACTCATCCTCACTCCGCATCGGACAACAGAGCTGGGGGGACCCACGTCGCTCGGGAGGCAATCGGCTCGGCCGCTCGTTTGGCTCCCTATCCTCGAGCTCTTTTCTCTTGGCTCGCGCGGGGGCGCTACTGGTCGCCTGCTCGAGCACAGCAGTGAAAAACAAAGGGCTGACCAGGAAGGACACAGGCGGCGACAAAATCCCTTATTCCCCCTTCGTTTCCCTCACGAAGGACAAATAATAAAACTCCACGTTTGGGCTGGATAGTCTCCGTGTTTGTTCGTGTACTAAAACGCTACTCATGTAGCTGTAAAAGCTGCTTAAAAACGTTTTCAAGGCGACGTACGTTTCCGTAGTACTCGTCGTGTGGCTGTTACCGAAACTGACGGCAGGGCTGAGCCTCCAGCCTGAAAAACAGCACAAGCAGCCTGTAAGCCCCGCCCCTCCTCTCAGCCAGCCAATCACAGAGCCGCTGCTGTCGCTGGGAGGAGACAAGGCACCTAGGAGAGGATCAAGCAGATCGAGCAAACAAAGAGGAAGGGGAGAAAACAGGGGGGAGGGGAGAACAGGAAAAATACTAGACACAAAAACAAAACACTGAGGACATTTTTTCTATGTACTTGCGTGTTCCGTCGTTCTTGTTAAAAAGAGCGAGGCTGCAGGTTGCATTTTAAGTTTCATCTAATTCTTGCAATATCCGTGGCCGTGGAGGCAAGCTGCAGCTGGGTGTCCAAAATGGCAAGGAGGAAATGGAAACTGCACACATGCCATTTATTTGTCATTACAATTTAAACTCAAATTATCATGTCTCTGCAATAAGGAAGGCAAAACTGAAATGTGTGTTCCGGTGGCATGAGTACTTGTAGCGTGTGTCAAATATTGTCAATTTAAACATGTGATTTTACACAAAGATATGTTATAAATAATTATTTTGTACAATTAAGACATGCCCGAGAGAACTTATTACAAGATAAACAGTTTTTCACACCAGTGGCACAAAAAGCAAGGAACTAACTTGGAGACTGCTGCCACGGTCACATCATATGGGACGGGAGGATTCCCGTGTTTACAACTTGGAAGCGTGCATGTCCTCAGAGCACTGGGTGGAGCTGGTTCATGCGAGGGTCGAAACCAAAACAGCTCCATCCATTACATTTAATTGCTTAGTTATGTTGAACAATGGAATCTGGTCTGGCCTTAGTATTAAGGTGATCACTCTTTACAAGACACCTGTTATCGCAGCAATAAGCAACAAATGTTAAGACCCATAAATGGGCTGCATTAAAAACACAAAGGGCTTTTAACAGATCTGGGGAAAACAGCATTTTCTTAATATGCACCTTGGACATGAAACAAACTTCAAAAAGATCTAAAATTAGGCCACTTTATTTGAATAGTTGTTGTTTTACTGTGGATTTTTTCTTGTATTAAATGTTGTATTTGTTGCATTTTAACGTGTTCTGATTGGCTGCTACCTTGGCCAGGTCTGTAAAAGAGACTTTCAATCTTGATGGGACTTCTGGTTAAATAAAGGTTAAATAAAAAATAGTCCAGTTGGAATAACACATCCATGAGTTTGAAGCATTCATTGATGGATGCTCTCCCAAAGAACTTCTGGGTACCCAGGTGTCACCGGACATCAGTATGAGGTCAGAGATGTTGGACTCTTCGGAGTTGGACAGACTTAAAATTTTGGTTGGAATAAATATCTAGTTGACGATTATGTCTAATGTTAGAATAACACGTTTCATGGATGTTAACATGATGACATTTCGCAAATGTTGGGTTGTTCTCCATACCTTACAATTAAAGGCTCTCTAAGTCTTCCTAAACTTGAAAAGTTTTTGTCACATACAGCAAACATCTCCTCACGATCTGCTAGCTACATGTCCTCTGAATATGCTGTGAAAAAGTCCGGTCTCTGTAGGCAGCCCAGGCTCCGCAAATGGCAACAAAAACATTGTGGTCCAGGCTGCACCAACCAGCCAGCACGAGACCAGCGAAAGCAAGCACACATGAACGCGGTGCCCATGTCTCACAGTCTTGCGCAAGCGTGCACACGTGAACCTCGGTGCCCAGAGAGGCAGTTAGAGCTACAGTCTACAATGAAGCTAAAAGGCGAGCTAGCTCCGTTGTGTTTGATAACATTGTTGAATGTAAACAGAAGTGAAGTGTTTTTGTTGCCATTTGCGGAGCCTGGGCTGCCTACAGAGACCGGACTTTTTCACAGCATATTCAGAGGACATGTAGCTAGCGGATCGTGAGGAAATGTTTGCTGTATGTGACAAAAACTTTTCAAGCTTAGGAAGACTTAGAGAGCCTTTAAATGTCTTTATTCTACATCATGTTCAGGCCACTCTCTTCCCCCCAACCCAGTGTCCAGTAGTCGACAATGACAGACATATCAGTTTTTTACCTGTTTAAACTGTGCCAGGAATGACACATATGATGTTTGTCAATTAAAAGATCATCTTCATCATTTCGCAAGTCAAGAAAGTCGCAGTTTGTTGTAGACTTTTCACAGTACCATTTAATTTTGTGTGAAACCACTCAGTAAATTACATCGCTCATCTCACACAATAAATGCCACCAACACCAACTACTAGCTAGCCGTTAGCTATGTCATAGCGATCTTAGCTATGTCTCACACACAAATGAAACGTTATCTTACCTGATGTGTTTAATCCAGCTACGCCTGGTCAAAGAATGAGCAAGACCTGTCACTTGTGTGAGTATGAAACATAAAGGATAAAGGCATTGTAACTTTAGCGAAAAAGAACATTATGATGTCACATATGCGCCTTGTTGAGTCATTCTTATTACGTATTTTCATTGTTGTCATACTTCAGCAGTTTTACAACACATTGCGACTTTCTTGACTTGCAAAATTATCTTTTAAATTAACAAACATCAAATGTGTAATATGGCACAATTCAAACGGGATCAAAAGAATTAGTTGTCTCTTGCCATTAACTACTTTTGTGACACAATGTCCCATGGTGGTCCAACAGAAGGGGAGGGACTTTGCCTCTATACATCTGAGATGACATAAGAAACATGAAAAAATCTTTTCTATTTCATAATACAAAACGTAACTGCCCTTGTTTACTGTTTGAGGTGTCCTGACATTTCTTTAACAATGGTCGACTGTGTGGCCCGCTGGCTATTTCTGTGTTGCAGTACTGCAGCTGGCCTCTTGTAACAACTGTCTGCAGGGCTGACTCATCTAGCTCTCTGTACACTCATGGTCTGAGGGCTTTTCTGATGCCAAGAGACTGCACGAGAGTTTATTCTGCTATAAAGCAGAATAAACTCTCGTGTTCTCCCCTCACAACTGCAGTAGATTGAAAATTAACAGGAGATAGGTGTCACCAGATAGCAGGCACAAGTCTACACATTATATTATATTCTACAGGAGTATATACTTACCTGTATTTGACCAAAACACATCAGTCTCAAAAAGTGAGAAGACAGCATTTTTCTGGACATGATGTTATTATGATGTGGACCTGAACAGGATCAAATTCATTGATGAGAATACTGCTTTTACCCACTTTAACACATTATATTTAAGTGCGCCACAGTAAACACAAACAAAGCAGAGCACTGTTTAAACAACCGTCCTATCTTAGCAGTGCATCGTCTATATATCAGAGAACAACATCCTTTTGTATTATAACATACATCCCAGTTGTAGAATTCTAAGCTGCTGCCATAAAAAGACCCCTCATGGCAATATTTGTGGGCATCTCATATTTAAGTCTCTTTAAAGGCAAAACATTGCAAGACACTACAAGATAACATACAAGCTACTGCAATACTGGATTTCTTCAGTGGTATAAAGCCTTTAACCTTGTTTGTATTATTATTTTTTGCAGTATGATAGAATATCAGGAGAAAAACGTCCTTGGGTGGAGGTTGTGAGTAGCATGGGTGAACCCTGTGTAACAACAGCAACACAAGGCGGGAGCGGAGTGGGATCAGACGCCTGGTGTTCGTGCTGTCTGAATACAAGTTGTGACAGGGCACATTACCTCAAGGTCCATGTTCCCCCCTCGTGAGCTAGCACCGAAAATAGAATCTAATTCTGTAGCACAGTTATTTTTAGTTTGATTGTATGACCCCAAATAACATAGATTGCATCAGCCAAATAACAACAGATATAGCAGCTGTGTGGGTTGTCTCATCTGATGCTAATGCTAAGTTAGCAAGTTAACGTTACATTAGTTGTAGCTGTTTCATTAGAATGTAGTGTCGTAACGTGAATAAGTGTGACTAAATGTGATAGTAAATCTGCAGTAGTGGTTGTTAAAAAAGGAAGACAAAAACTCCCATGATCCTATGCTACTTCATGACGTCAGCAAAGTCTGTTTTTGTTACTGGTTTGACTGATGGATTGCTAGTGGTGGACATTACATATAGGGCACAGTGTTGCCAACCTAGCGGCTTTGTTGCTAGATTTAGCAACTTTTCAGAACCTCTTAGTGACTTTACTTGTAAAAAAAATGACTAGTGACAAATTAAGCAACTTATTTAGATCATCTGAAGAAAGAGAAATATATTATATTTTTATTTATTTTCATGCACGCTGCTCAGAGTAACTGCTGTCCACTACAGGGTCTCTCCCTTTTGCCTCTTGTGCCGTGCAGTAGGTGTGGGACAGGCAGGAGGAGACACTCTTGCTCTTTGAAATAAAAGCAGTAGAAACAGGTGCTCTATAATAAAAGCACAGATTTTTCTATTGAATCTATTCAGTGACATTTTAATGCTTTTAATGCCATGATGTCACCAATATGCAAGTGAGCATATGATGTCATCTGGCAACTTTTAGCAACTTTTGGAGCTAATGCTAGCTACTTTAATTGGAAAAGAGTGTGCAGCACTGATTGTGCATTTAAACAGCACAGTGGGTTTGGCAACTGTGACAGCCAGACATTCTGGTGTGTTGGTGCCTCCTTGGCTTTACTTTGGGTCAGGGTGAAGTTAAGCTTTAGACCGAACTGGAAATGTCTTCGTGACTGGCAGCTGACCTACTGAGTCTGACTAGTGTGCCAGGCCAGACAAAGCTGAGGTACTGTAGGCAAGCTCAGGTCACTGGACGGTTATAGCCTAATCACGCACTAATCTCTGATGTTCCAGTTCTGCAATGGGATTACAAATGGGAAGAAAGGATCCCAGACCCAGGCAGGCAGGGGATTAAATGATCAGCTCCAGAACAGGGCACCCACTCTTTTCTTTCCACTGGTCTCACAGGTAGGGACTCCCTGGTGGTCTGGTGTGAAATGTGGATAAAAAAAGAAAAAAGAAAAATAAGAGTCTGTGTATAGCAATGTGTGTGTGTAAGGAGGTACTCTTTGGGCGTCCCAGACATTCTGATCCCAGGATCAACTAAACAATACTGACTTAATCATGCCGGTCCATTTTTTGGAAAAGAAAACCGTGGCTGTGTCGTGTTACCGTATGAAGGATTTACTTGTGTGATTGTAAAGGTGTAGAGTGGGCCTCAACGCTGGGTCGGGGATGAACGCATGCATTTCCCTGTGTGTCCCCTAAACTTCGTCACGTCCAGGACCCTCAGTCTGATGTAAAGAAGCTCTCATGCAAAAAAATATTTTGCTCAGATATTTTGACCATAAAGCATATTACACTCTATCATAGTGCTACTGATCTTGAAACTGAAATAAAGCATCAAACCCTTCAACATTTGTTCTCACCAATATTACATGTACAGTGTGAAGGGTACAAGAAAGTGTGTGTTCATGGGTATAAGTGGCCTTTTCTCTAGCCTAGTCACCATGGCCTGAGTGATGCGTCAGTGTTATGTCAGCTTAGTGCGGCTTCCCCTCTCATGTCATGGGTCCGTGCTTCAGGACAATAGACCCAGGCTGCACCACAGGGCCCTGGATCCAACTATGAAACAGAGCAGTGATGCAACATCCAACAACCTCCTCCTTGCACACTGTATAATGCGTGGCCTTCTACAAACACAGGCGTCATTGTGAACTCCACCCACCAGAGATGCAGCAGAAGTGTCAAGAAATCCAGCCTTGAACAAAAGCATCAGCACTTACAGACATTAAATCGTGAAATATTTTCTTCTTCTTTTAAATCCAGTACACCAAACAGGGTATTACTACTAGTCTGATACAGCTGATCAGTATCGGCTCCTATACTAGCCTGATTACAGACGTTCCACAGTTTGTGACGATATCATTGTAAAATCCAGTGTTCCTGATCACTCTTGACTTGATTGTTAGTGATACAACAATCCCAGGCCTTGTAAAAATAATTTCCATAAGTTCTGCACAGTGAATCACTCTAAGATGAGGTGTCGGAAAAAGTTAGACTGATCCATTTGCATTAGCACAGAGAACAAATTATACTCTACTAGGGCTGCAACTGACAGCTATTTGGATAACTGATTAATCTAATGATTACTACTTTAATAAATTCATTATTAATGTGATAAAAACAAAACAAATATAAACAAATATTACCTTATAATGCAGCGTCTCTCTGACCTAATATCAGCTAATTAGTGTTAGTTAAATCTGTCTGACAGATTTGTGTTTGTTTTGGTGAACAAACACACAATTACACAATTACAGTCTCTTGACTCATCATTTTGTGATGGATAAGTGTAGCTAGGTGTTAGCTTTATTAAGCACTAACTTTAAAATAGCTTAATCGGGGACCCGACAGCTACACTGATCTGTTTGTCCATTAAAACAGACACAAATCTCCTGGAGACAACAGATGTAGCTGATGCTAATTAGCTGAATTTAGGTCATTGGCACACTGGAGTGTTAGGCCATGGAGTTTTGGAAAATTTCATGGCATTAGTCTCAGACAGTCTACAGTGAATCCTTTATACAGAAATTTGCCCCAGAAACAAAAGAGACGCTGTCAAATCTTGTAATTCATCAAGTGAGCTACACATGGTGCAGCTTTGGCTGGCTCACTGCTCCCACCTGAGGGGATGGTGCCACAGTGTGTGCCATGCATCATAGCATAAACTCAACTAATCGATGATGAAATACATTGCCAATTGCCAATCAGTTGTTGCAGCCCTGTACTGCACTATACTGTACCAGACAGTGTGACCTACAGAGCATGACCTATCTCACATCTCACTCTGCCTTTTATCCTACATGAGCTTTGCAATCACTCAAGCCCACCACTCATCTGTCTGGCCCAGTTTGCCTAATGGATTATTCTAAATATTGTATGGTCTCAGACGAATGGATATTTACCTATTTACCTAGCCCCATAGAGAAGCTCAGGGAATTGGCTCTGTTCTTTAATGGAGGTGGGGACATCAACCAGAATAACATTGGCTAAACCAACAACTTAGTCTTCTTCAAAATTGAAAAATACTATTTGAAAACACTTCTAATAAAGCCATGTGAGTGTCACTTGTCTAAGTAGTTTTTAAACTGACCCTTCGCTAAGTCCCGCCCCCAGATGCAGATTAACCATCATAGCGTAGCATTGGGCCAGCTCAGAGACCAGGGTCCGACAACAACACAGCTGTGCTCCATTTACTCTAATGTAATAATTTCAGATTTCCTTCATTTTCTGGCTAGTTTTGTGGATTTGGAGCTAAACCTTGTGCCTTGGGCACGTCATGTATTAATGATACTTGTTACCTGGTGAGGTTGGAAGGAAGACATGCGTTTCTTCCCTGTTGCAAAAACAAAATCAGACCCTGAAAAGTGTAGGGTTAGCTAGCTAGCTACTGGAGGTATAGCCTACTGAATGTATATACATGACATACATAACACTTAATAAAGACCGACCCTGCTCTACAGGAAACAGTGAAGGAAAGCAGGGAAACTTAACAGATATTCAACCAGCTGTGTGTCATCGCATTGTGCACAGAAGAACGGTGTTTGACTTTACATTTTTCCAAAAATGTGATATTTCATCAGGGTGTGCAGTTAGTAACACTGAGCGCGTTTACATGCACACTAATAAACTGATCATTATCTGATTTCTGGAGTTACCTGATTATTCAAGTGGTCATGTAAACAGCATAATATGATAGGCTTTATCAGATAAAAGCCATTATCTGATTATGAAAAATCAGATAAACACACCTAGCTCCCCAATAGTCAGATTATTCGGTGCATGTATACCCTTTAATCTGGTTTCTTTCGGGTTTTGCTATTTTATACTCCCACTCCACTACAATTTAGAGGGAAATATTGTACTTTCTACTCCACTACATTAATCTGACAGCTTTTGTTTCCTTTCAGATAAAGATTTTACATAAAATATTTTTATATTCTGTGTTTAAATTGTCACTTTTATTTTATCTTACTTATGTTATGCACTTTGTGTGACAAGTTCATATACAATACACTTGTATATTGCACTTTGCAGTACTTTTACTACGAATCTACCCAAAGTATGTAAAATTGGCTCCACATTGATGAACTACACATTAGAATGCTCTCACATGTATTTGTTAATGATAAAAACAAACAGTACTGTAAGAATATAAGCTGTCAGCATGATGAGTGCTTTATTTTGCAAATATATGACTTGCGTACTTTTCGAGGTTTTTCAAGGATATGAGTACCTACTGTAACAGGAAGTTTGAGTTTTATGTCATGTACTTGAGGAGAAATCCAACTGAAGGACTGAATCATGTAAACCAGGTTTTTCTGATTATCAGATTATTGAAGTGCATGTAAACGTGTCAAATCGGATTATTACCATTACCTGATTATTCCCAGTTATCTGATTATTGTGCGCATGTAACCGTGCTCAGTGTGGGCATCATGCTAGCTCCGTCAGCTTGCTGGACCATCGCAAAGGGGCGGGGCTTAGCGGAGCCATGCTTTGCTCGCTTCATTATGGTACTTCCCTCCTGAGGCCAAAAAACATCCACTGGTACTTGATGGTTGGTGAGAACTGGGCTTGTATTGGCTGTTTTTGCCTCAAGCACTCCACACTCACTCAAAAAAAAACCAACTCACTGACAAACGACACAATGGTAACATTTATGCTTTATCATTATGTTTTTTCAATCAGTAGGATTCAATTGTTACAAGAGAAAAAGATTTCCAGGAGGTCATTTCCAAACAGGGATACTATTTACAATGCCATGTATTGTAGGCAAGGTCAGGTCACTGGACATCTACAGCCTATTCATGGACTCTTAATGAGGCTGTTGAAAAGCTCCTTCCACCTCAGGAGGACACAGTACAGTTACAGTACAACACAGCTGAAACTGGGGGTAAAAGTTTGTGCTGTGAGGAGCGCCTTTAAATTCCTGTGTTGGGGAAATCACAACAGTGTTATTCTACCAACTTGTCATCCCATTTTCCAGTGTATCCATGAGCCCTCCCCCTCACTCCCAGACACGTGAGGAAGTGAAACATGGGTGAGTATGAGAGCTTGCCTCAGAGAGGGGATGGGCCTATACACTCCCTCATTTAGGCTACAATCCGCTCCAGTAAAGACTGTGTTGATAGTGATGACTGTTGCTGGCACTCTGACACTCAATACCAAGTCAAGGGCAACCTTGTTTACTTCAATTTCCCACATCCACCCACGTTCCTCAAATAATTCCTTCCGCCTTTCCCTTTGTTGATGGAAAAAAGGCTCATCTGATCACAGGACACTGAGAGCTGGATGATAAAAATACAATCAAAGCACCAGTTTGGCATCTGTTTGACATCATAAAAACAGAAAAGGTCAGACTGCTGCACAAAGGACACTATATTCTAAAAAATAATGTGTATATCAGCAGTTAATTAGTTTCATTTTGTGGTGAACATGACTGATTCTGAGTTTCTGGATAGTGATAAGGATGTTTGGTCAAAGAGTTAATTCTATCTTAAAACGTGAGTCAGGTCATTATACAGAGCACTAAGTAAATAATCCACTGCAGGGATAAGACTTCCTCTACTGATGCCAGACATTTTCTTGTGAATATAAAACCTTAAGGCTCAGCAATAAAATCTCTTGCAGCCAAGAGTCAGGAAACTTGCTTATTATGTTTGGGTACACAGGGAAGGGTTATTAAAAACAGAGACTAAAGAGTACAAAGATGCTTCACACAGACTGACAGTATGGAGAAGAAGAGGTTAAATGAACTGTATTGTGTTGATGCCAATGGTCTTCAGGGTAAGTTGGCACATGTGCGAACTAGAAGGACAGTCAGAGGGCGCAGATCTCCACCAAGGCCAGATGTCCTATCTTGCAATGTTGAATGTGCAATATATATAGATATATAGATATATTTAGCAGCGAACTACCATTATTCATGTTCTCTCAGGCTAGCTAATTGCTGCTGCTCTGCACTGCACACCACTGGGGCTGGGCGTGTATGGAGGAGTGGTGGTCATATGGCAGTGCTCATATGGGTTGGTATGAACACTGCTGTATAATTGCTCTATCAGGTCTGTCAGCACTGTTGTTGTTGTTTGCACTGTTAGGCATGTAGCATAACGTTGTTCCAACCCACGGTGGCAGAACAATCTCATTGTGAAAGGCCCACCCTTTGGATTCCCCTGACTGTGAGCCAACTCCCACTAACCAGGTCCCCAGGAAGTGCGCCAGGCTTTGAAGCCAATTTTCATAGTGGCCAAACAGTGGAATTACAATTTCCAGTCACATGACACCCAAAAGGACTTTTTCCAATAGACTTGCATGGTGGAAGAGAGGTCTACAAAAGAGCTGATACATTTTGTTTGAGCGTCACAAACCCCCCAAATGACTAATTTTGCTATCAGGGTTTGATCCAATTGGTCCGGTAACATTTCAAAAGTCTAGCAGAGCCACATGATTAAATCATTTTATTCCCTCTCAAGTTAGCAGAGGGCTAATCTGGAAATTAGCCACTTGGCAGGTGGAAGTTAGCTGCACGGCTCACAAACTCACTGTAGTGTGCTTGCTAAATAAGCCCAAAGATGCAGAAGATCCAAGTAATTTTATACCCTTGTAGTCGAACTTTTTTTTTCATGCGCCACTGAGCAACTTTAATATGAATAAACAGGACGTCACCTCCAACACTGTATCCAGTTCTCTTAATACATCCATGCCATTATCACTGTTGGCTCTATCAGCACCGTTGCCATTGTTAGCACTGCACTGCTAGCCCTCACCATTCTGGCGCAGTCGCCTCATGTTTGCTGGTGGCATCTGAGGTGAGGTGAGGTAAACAATCCCCGATGTGACTATTAATGTTGTTTATTGCAAAGTGAAAAATAATTTGTGTATCTGCCCCGTGATTCGGATCCACTCCAAAAATTAATGGGTTCTACCTTGGCCCATGCTACACCATTCCACCATGTATATGAAAATCAGGCCGGTAGTTTTTCCATAATCCTGCTGACAAACAGACAAACGCACATACCATGCCGAATACATGTTGCCTTGGCAGAGGTAATTAAAGTTAAGATATTGGAATTAGGGCTGCCACTAACGATTATTTTCATTGTCGAATAATCTTTCGATTATTTCTTCGATTAGTCAACTAATAATTTTATAAAAAAAAATGTTAAAATTTTGAAAAATGTTGGTCTGTCTCGCCCAAACCCCAAAATTACGTCATCTAATGTCTTGTTTCATACTCACGCCAAAGGGTTTTAGCTCACCGTCACGGGAGAGTGTGTAAAGCTGCCAATATCTGAACGTAAAAAGCTGCAGTAAGAGTATTTTGGGGTACTTTTATAGTACTTTTCTATGAAAAATGACTCAAACCGATTAGTCGACTACTAAAATAGTCACCGATTATTTTAATAGTCGATTAGTCATCGATTAGTCGACTAATCGTGGCAGCCCTAATTGGAATATGCATTGAAAAATGGTAGTTAGGCTCAAACTGCAAAACCACTGCATGTCTATCAATATGAACTTGAATTTCACATTTGTAATAGGCCAAGATGTATCACAAGAATTGGTAATAGCCTTCCTTTACTTCCTCAAACCATGGCCCTTAAGAGCCCCCAGGAAACCTCAACAGTTTAACTTCAGATTCTTCAAGTACATTGAGACATTCCTCAAGAGCATTCCTGAAGCCCATTAAATTGTGGCACATGCCTGTGCACAGGCATGTGCTGCAAAGGTCTATGGCCGTGGGGAAGAGCTATTGGCCCCGCTGATCCCAATAAACCAACTTCCTCCAGTTTACAGGCAGTGGGAGAATTAGAGGTGCATGCATCCAACCTTGGCTAAACTGCAAGCAGCTCAATATTCCAGCAAGAGGCAAACTCACGTTCACTCAAAAACACTAATACTGCAGAAAGGAGCTGTGGGATCTATTCCATATCTTGTGCACGTGAGTGGGAGTTGAGAACATACACAGCTTTATGGCACTGTGCCAACATAAGCTGTAGTCGGTGTATTCAGCAGTAGCAGAAAAGCCCCCCAAGAAGTTACAGAGATAAATGTATGCAGTCACGAGATGCCTTGACACCAGATGATCGCAGTGTTTAAAATCGCTGCAGCCTCTTTGGGTTGTCGGAGATAATACCATGGTATCAGCTTGACACTCAGCCTGTCAGTGAACAACAAGCTAGACCCTGACCCACTTTGAAGGAAGCAGCTGATTGCTTCTCTTAAGTCTGCAGAGGGTGGGTCTTGCTCAAGGTGGCGCCCCACAGGATATCTGTTAGTAAACAAACGTGTCAAACTGTAATGTGAGGCATGGAGAATTTGAAAGGAGACATGATTGAGTGTGTGTGGGCAAACAAATTGCTGGGAGTGTCACAGTTTATGTTTCTGGTTATTGTGCGGCCCATCGCTCACATGCCTGTGTTGGAAATAATGAAACGTGTTTATCTGTCTCAGTGTTATGGCCCAGTTTCTACACCTAGAGGATCAATGCTAGCTATGCGCTAGCACATCACCATGGGAACAGTCTCGAGAGGCCACTGTGTATGAGCAGTGTGGGAAGAGATATTCAAGGTTTTACTGGGTTGTGGTATGTTAGAATAGGGTGCAGGCTTGTTTAGAAAAGTAGAGTATACATTTCCAGGGAGAAGTATAATGTTACAATAAAATAGTCAACAAACTGTCTGATGTGCCGCCTTCTAATAAGCCAGCCTTTGATTTCCTCTCTGACCATTATTTCATCCTTCATGTCAACATGAACAGGACACATATCACAGGTCTGCCAAGGGTTATATATAGCCACTGTGGCTCCTGTCAGGTGGTCCGTTCTAGCTCTGCTGACACATTTTCACACACCTATGCCCTGCCAAATTAGCCTTCCCCCTCTCCAACCTTACTCTTGACTCCTGACCTCTGACAGATAACTAAAAGTGGGATGCTGTGCATTGATACTGACTCCCCAAGATCTGGTTTCCCCAAGACCTGGAGGCAATACTGGGTCAGATTCTATGTCCCTTGTCCAGGATCTGAGGCGGCCAGGTTCTTGTCTGTATGTGGCCTTTGGGTACTTTCCAAGTCGCCGCACCAAGTCTGTTCCACGTGCTCGGCCTCAGACAGATGCCCACAGCCCCGCCCTCTCCTGCCCCACATCCTGTCTGACCAAAAGTCAGATCTAAATCCCGCCAAAGTCAAAGCCTAATGGATGTCACTCTCGAACAAGTAGACTGTAATGAATCGACGCCGTCAATTACTGAGCACGTGTATGTCTGGTGCAACTTTTTACACATTTCACACATCTTACCTGCTGCTGTGTAAACACTTCGCCATCCTATAAATCTGCTCAGCAGCTTATTTCAAACAATGTCGATCTTCATAGGTTACGTAGCCTTAAAATCATTCAGAAATCATGTTTTTTAAACTGAAAAAGTCTCTTCTTGTCTGTACGCTTGTTTCAGGAATTTGCTACAAATAACGGCCAATATTTTGAAACAAGACGGAAAAGACATTTGATGTTCTAATGGAAGAAAGTGAAGTTTTCTTTATCTGAATGCATATTCTCTTACTTTTTGTTTTTATACAAACTACTGCAGTGCCCATTCAAAACATGCCTTTTCAGAAAGGGCTGAATATTACAAAGCTGAAGCCTGAAATGTGATGAGTTTGCTACAATGTAATGTCACCGGTCTCTCTTTCTTCATCTGCTCTTGAATGAAATGTGGTGAGTGACGGAGAAAAAGCTATGCCAGCATGCCGTTTGGCAGTCTAACCATTAATAGGGGTCACCTCTAAATACATCACACAGTGTGTAAATAAAGCACTACTAATAAATATGTCCTGTAGATCGCCAGAGCTCACACTTGACACTGTTCTGTCTTGGGTCCTCAGCAATACACCTGCCAAGCGTGAAGTCTTTCATTCAACCAACATTCAAACAGCCAGTATTAAATTAAATGAAAGTTTGACATTCAGTAGAAGAAGAAAGAAAGTCTGTGGCTAGACACAAGTTGGAATTCCTTTAATCAAACAAAGTCCCTCTCTTGCCACAGTAATCCTTGTTCTGTGACTTCTCACTGTACCCACAGTCCAACTAGCTGTCAACGCCTTTGCTATTTAGGAGCAGGCTGCAGCACTCATATGGTTTCCTGAGAGTAACAGATACACGTGCACACGTACACAGATACAGGGATAAATCAAAGCAAAGTGTAAACTGAAAATTCCCATCTTTTGCATTCATGAATAGAAAAAACAAGGCCAAATTGTAGCACTTCGATCTCAGAGCGTACTTCCCTGGAAAGGAATAAATCATCGTCTATTCCCCTTATTGATATGCGAATCAACAGCCTGCAAATGAACAGCCAGTGCCGGCTCTGTGGTAACAAGTTTAAAGCCAGACAGTCACTGAGCCTTTCACCACTGTGAACACGGCCAAACTAAACAGGCCTTGCACAGAACAAATCAACAAAACACAGTACAAACTAAATTTGGTTTTGTGGTGGTGAAATAAGCACTTATTCAGCCTATTAGTGTAACAAAGTAATAGGTGTAAATTTGTTTTCATGTGATGCAAGTTAGCGATGACAGAGAGCATAGAGTTCGGCATGCCTGGAAAGCTCGGTAGGAGGAGAGTATTGAGAAAAACAAAACAAACTTTCTAACCTCATGGCCTATATCAGTTTTTTTCAGGGTGAAACATGAGCAGCTCTGTCTCGGGTATCTACCCTGCTGCTCTCTCAAAACCTAAAGTTTATAGACGGCAGCAAAAAGGCTTATCAACTGCTGTCGGCTTTGAACTAAAACTCACAAATCTTGTATTGAGAATGCAGTCTGTGGGGTTTGCTATGAAACTGAGGGAGGTTTGTGATGGAATAAATTAGTTAAAATGACATGATCTTAACCATGGGAGTGTGTGCAGGACTTGCAGCCCTGCACGTCTCCCTGCAGCTCACTATACATTAATGAGTTCCATATGACCCAAACACGCAGAGAGCGAGCAAAAAAAAGTTGGCTTTATATAAACAAAACCATTCCCCTGCTCCCCACGTGTTACACAGGACGTCACGTGGCACTATGGCCTGCCAAAATCTAAAACCATAACATTTTGATTTTCATGCACACACACATGCATGCTCACACACACAAAATATCTATTCTGACTGAGCCCAGTTTCATGCACGCTTGAGATTCAGCCCATAACAAACAGAGCAGGGAGACATTTACCATTCAAGGACTTCCATGAAACTCAAGTTCATTGGGTCAAATGAAATTACTCATGGCTAAAACTTTTAAAAGGTGCAAAACAGAGCTTTAAAACTGCGTCTTACAAGTCCTACTCCCAACTTTCTACAGTGGAGTTAAACTCCTGGAGATTATTATTCTTTTGAAGTTGTTGCAATCCCTAAGACACTGTATAGGATTAAATGAAGTGGAAAGTGGCAGAATAGTTAAGTCAGGGGTTTAGTCTTGCATCTGGGACAAAGTACTGCTTGTCCCCGCTATTCAGATTAATGCGTTGGAGATAAAATGCTGGCTTTGTTTTTTTTTCTTTTTTTGCTGTGAGACAGAATTTGCTGAAAAGTGCAACGAAGATCCTTTTTAGGAGTAAAGGTCATGACCATGAATGTCCGCTGTCGAGCATACACCAGTTTTCTTTTTCCAGGAACCGTGGGGTAAACATCATCTGTTAAAAGTCAGAATCAAGACTCCTCCTCACTTGGCTGGACACAGAGAGCGTGTTTTTGTTTTCAGTCTGCAGATGTAAGGGCTTTTGGAGTTCCCTCACATATCAGTGGTGTGTGTGAGTGTGTGTGAATATGTGGCTTGGGCGTGTAATTGCATGCCTGTGTATGCGCATGTGCAGATGTTTGAGACAGAGGACGGAGTGAACATAGGTCCTGTGTGCTCCCGCTGGGTTATGTAACAGCCCAGTGTGTCCAATTTGACTATATCTAAACCCCATGACATTATATTGACACTGAGGACAGGCTGTTCAGAGAAGATGGCTCTACACACAAACATACAGCCATGATTTCACAACCAATTTCACACTGACCATCAAAATAAGGAGGCTCAGTGTTAACCATGTAGCTCATATTTTACATATTGTTGGGAATATGAAATTGGAACCCACAACATGAGCAAACGTGAAAGCTGTGAAAAGAAAATTATCATTTTAATAGCTGTCTCAGATATTAGAAGTGGAAAAGACATGCAACAAAGATCCACTGTAAAAGAGACATCTGTAAAACTGTTGACAGGACAGCTTGAACTGCAAACAAGCTCAATTATAACTCTTTTCTATTCTTTATCCATTGTGGTTTTATATTTGTAAAACATTCCTTGAGCCGATAAAATCGATTTAAAAATCTGTGACGTCATCACAATGTTAAGTCTAAGAACTGAGCGGGAACTTGCGGGTGGAGCTGTTAGGTGAAACACTACTGCACATATTCAGTGGGCCTCATACCGTGGAAGTAAACCTGGAAGCTAGAACATTTTTTGGGCATATACGCCAGGCGAGCGACTCCATTGGAATGAATAGGCACAATCTTGGTGTCCGCTATCTTTGCTATCTACTTTGAAAAATGGTCTGCATAAATTCCTAAACAAGACTGCATTTGATTCATAGCAAATTAGCCAAGCACATGTGCTCAGGGTGCTAGGACTTGGTATCGTCCAAAATAACCCATTACCAAGTAGAATCAAAATGTCTACAGTCAAATGATACCTGCAATCAATCCTTTTTGCACCAGAGGTCTGATTCTGGACTGTCCCACTGTCCTTCCAGCGAATGGTAAGTTTAAAGTCTGTCTGGTTAGCACAAGCTAACAAAGCAGCAGTGGTAAAGATCCAAATCTAAGCCACTGAACCGCCCCAACAAACTCACACTGACACTGAAACGGCTCGACTCTATCATCAAACCCATTAATAATTGTTAATGTTAGGTAATGTTAGCCGTGTGATGCTAACAGCTAGCCCGTCACTGTGCCTGCAGATTCTCACCAACTGCCCTTGCTTCGGAGCTCAAACTCTCACAGCAGCAGCAGCAGCAGCAACAACCCATACACTCTGGTGTGGTGTGGTGAAGTCAAGCGTGGTGTATTGACAGAGAGTTGCAAGTTCAGCATGCCAAGTCCACCACAACATTTGAAAGTAAGGCTATACTACACTCCGTTCACATCATGGGTATTGAATGATGTACACTACTGGTGTCAGTATCACTTTAAGGGTACTGGTATTGTAATTTTAAAAGATTCCCAGCCATAATGATTACTGGCATAAAGTAAGCCTTTGACAATCAGATTCTTAATCTGATAATGGGACTGGTAATAGAGAAAACAGTATTTACTGGGTTAGGTGTCAACAAAGCTGTAGCTATCCGTTGTGTTTATTCATAACAACACTGTTTGCATGGACATTCTGCTAATTATTGGTTAATAACTAAAGGGAGATGAAAAATGGATCTTAATTGTTACTAACTCGTGGTGAGCAGATTAACCTCCTGCACCAGACACAAACATGCTTGAATGTAACTAAGCTTTACTTTGTCACACTGCTGCTGTCTACTATGGACTGTTTTAACATATGCTACCAATGAGTGGATGACTGTGGCAATGTTACTAAAGTCTCTAAAAACATTTCAGTTTTTGTTAGGTACCTTATCTGAGCAAATACAGCCAAATGTAAATGAGACTTTTATGATGCTGATGAGGCCATAAAACCTCTTCATATTCCTGCATGGGACATCCTGTTAGTGTCTTTATCTCAACTCCCACTCTGTGGCATTGGATTGTGCAGACAGACGAGGTCTAGAGTACATCGAGCTTTCAGTACTCCCTGAATGTAGACCACAGCTGCCACTATGATACCAGCTTAGACAAACCCAAACTGACTATGACACCAGCTTGATTTGTTTTTAATTAACACCCCAATCAGTCAGTACTTCTATAACACTGATTAATGCTATCATAGTGAGAAACCATCAATATATCACATTGTCTGAAGCACTTTAGACCAGGCTGTTATTGACTCTGCTGCTGCTTACTGCCTGTCCTGAAAAACGTGGAAACTCGTCAACGGCAGAGAGACTGGTCAGTGTAACAGCTCAGGGTCAAGAGTTCTGTTTTAAACTTGAGGCGCATAAGCATGCCGTCATGTGCATTCACTGTTCCTTAGCCTTAGTCCTTTAATGAGTTGCTTTAATACACTGTCCAGATGGTTTTGTTGATTTTGAGTGACTCAGTCTCATCAGAAATCTATTTGAAAATGCCATCCCAGAGTTTTCTGGTGTGAGTTAGGAGAAAGCGAGAGGTTTGGCTTCATTGTTCCCAGGGCTGATGACAGGAATGAGTTATAGAGGAGTGCTCTGTGAGCTATCACGCATTCCCCAAAACAACATTTCTGATCCAAAAGCAGAAGTAGAGTTCTTGGTATTGCATTACTTGGAATTGCTATTGAGATACAGTATGTGGATGTGATCCAGAGCTGCATGTTTATGAGTTTCACATCAGGGTCTCAGAGTTTATGAGGGACCGGGGTATATGTAAAGGAGTTGAAGTACCTCAGTGCCCGAACCTGCACTGCACACTACTTTGCTTAGACTTCTCTACACTAATAATAGAAGGGAATGTGAGGGACCCAAAGTGTTGCCCAGTCTAGACACCAGGCATTAATCAGAGGCCATGCAGATATACACAATGACATGAACATCTATTTAAACATTTCCCATTCTTAACAGACTGATCATCTCTGAAAACAGTGGACAACCTGATACAGAAACCAAGATTTGTTTGTGAAGGTTAACTGTAACAAGAGCTTGGCTGTTTGGGTTTCAGAGCACGACTGATGCTTGAATAATTCACAGCAGTAAATTGGAGGTCGAGCAGCATTTCCATGATGCGAATAAGCATAGAAATTGCTCCACAATTGGATTTCAACAGCTATCTCTATTTCTCTAGAAATAAAGGTACCTCCTTTGGATCTGGTTTCAATTTGCAACATAACATAAGCTCAGTCTATAAAATGACTAATCCCTCTATTTTGTTGTTGTTATTAAAGAGCAAAACATTCAGGTAGTCATTTAAATAAATATCAAAAATGTATCTGGCATAACCTGAGTTTTATGCCTACCATACAATAGAGGACTTTGTAAAGACTTTTAAAAATGAAAAATTCTTACCATAAAACTTCAATTAGTAGCCCAGGCTATTATTTACTTAAATCACTGAAGTCAACAGGCTTATATTTGGAACAGGCGTCTATATGGGAGAGGCCTTTAATTACCTTTACGCAAAATCATTGCTCAACAAAGATGGGAAAAGTGCTCAAATTGTTTATTTGAACGATGTGTAGCATCTCCATATTGACAAAAGTTTAAACGTTTGCATTTGTGTGTGCAATCTAAACAGCTACCTAAAGTTAGCTGAAATGGGTAGCCAACAAACTGGTTTTAAAAATCCAAAGATTTTATTAAAATGAACTGCTTGGCAGCCAGACCAGGGGTCTCATTTATAAACCTTGCATACGCACAAAATGTGGCCTCAAAGTGGTGTACGCCATTTCCCATGCAAAAGATGTGATGTCTAAAAACAGATTTGATGGGATAAACTTTGTCCCGTGCTTATGGACATTTTGGAGATGGGAGATTGGCGATGCCAATGGTGAGGTGGAAGCCTAATTGCAGAAATTGTCCCATATTTTTTGGTGCATGCCATTTTTGGCTTTTGTCTGCATGTACATTTTTAGTATGGATCCTACGCACTGTTTTAGAAATGAGACACTAGGTGTCTAATTGAGACAGGTGTTTATTTGTCAAAATGTGTAGCCACACCAAGCTAGTAAAAGGGACTGGGCGTTTAATTGGGACTAGGCTTTTAATTGAAGTTTTATGGTTAATAAGATGGATCAGATGCATGCTGAATTAAACACCGACTCTTGTTCTCTCCACAGCTCCATTAGATTCTCCTCATTTCTCACAGTACAAGAGAACCAAGTCTTGTTCACATTCTGACCTCCCAGAGTCCCCTCCATGTTTACTGTCTACCTGGTTTGTTCCCTGTTTGGTGCTGGAGAGTGCGCACCTATTGGCTGTTGACAAAGTACACATCATTAAACTTCACTATTTGCATGAGCCAAGACTAAAAACTAAACGATACTATTAAACATGTTTGACCATGTTTGTTTAAATGTGACGCAAGACGCAAAAAGACTCATTTAAGACATCTCACACTGAGTTTTATGACCACCTTACACCAAACGACCTAGATCACTGGAGCTGCTCCAACGAAGGTAAAACTGTCATGATTTTATTCCAACATCGGAAATTTGTCTGCGGGAGTGAAATCGCTTGAAAAGTTATTTAGTTTGAGGCCAGCACTGTTTGCTTGAAGGTCAGTCTTTTAGTTTCAGTTCTTAAATTTAAGGTGTTGTTGTACCTGAAAGCGTATCTGAAGGTGACTCAAACTGAAAATGACAATAAACCTGCACATATAAAACCTTGTAGCCTGAGGTCATAAACCTGCAGATATCCTGCTTTATATTGTATCTGAGTCATAGATGCGGCTGCTGTTCCTGCAGTGTCACAAAAAGTGTATGCCTTTTGCTGAACAAACCTGAAAGTGCTGACTCACAAAGCAAACCCGAACTTCCCTGCAGCACAAGCCACTCTTTGCAGATTAAATGAGGCTTAAAACAGCGCTGCTATAAATTGGAATGAGTGGCACTCAGGACTTAGCCTCATTATAAATAGAGGTATCCAACAATGTGAACTGAATTTAATGAACGAGTAGCACACCCGTCTCTCATTCACGTGTCACAATCCTCTCTATCTTTCTAACCACTTGTCATTCCATCTGCAAACCATGTGACGTTGATCAATAACGTATTAGGCTACATGTTTTGAATCAATGTGCATGAAAGGATCCCTAAGGCAGGTTGATTGATTTGTAACATTGTGACGTCTGTTTTGTGGCACTTGGCCTCGAGTGTGTTTCCATGGTATCTAGTTCGAGTTTGTGTGAGTTACTTTGAATACAGCATGCTTAAGCCTAATTAAAGCAGCTATAATTAATATCTTTCGAATAACAATGTATCAGATGAGAATGTGAAAAAAATGTTTTGCTTAAAACTGAAGCTCCCCTCACATTATGGAGCTTTATAGTGAGTTTCAGTTGTTTGTTTAGCGGTACGCCCTGTAAGTTTACCATTCTGGTTGACTCTCATGGCTCTCATAGTATTGTTTTTGGCAGCAGCAGGAGGCCATTCTCACTCCAAAGTTGTCGAAATCCAACGCTTGGCCAGTAACTTGCAGTGGCAGAAGCCAACGGAAAAAGGTGTCCTTTAACACTGGCGTGATATGCGACCGGTTGCCGTTATAGTTTAATGTCAGGGGGAAATGCAGTGGGACACAGATGAAAGTTAAGGCGGCAGAAGTCCAATAAGTGCGGGCGGAAGGGGTGGTGGATGGGTCCAGCAAACACTGGCTTTCACCTAAGAGAGTGGTGTTGGCGTCCCATAAGATTCTAAAGCCAAACCCTGTTATTTTTTCTTAAACCTAACCACGTGTTTTTGTCGCCTAAACCCAATCACGAGTGTTTGTTGTAGAAAGAAAAAAAAGTAAATTCGCAGTGTTGTACTGACATAGTGACAAAGTTGTTAAGAGAATGTATATAACCATAAACTTCCTGTGAAAACAGAAGTGTATTTTGAAAGAGGAAAATGCACGTAACAGGCAGAACTTGACATGGTGTCCCAGAACGTCAACAACCAACGCACCCAGGGTACCTTGCCAGTCGTATGTGGACATGGAAAGTCCATGACCAAAACGTGGATATGTGACGAGGTTAGAGTGAGAATGTGTTGGCAGCAGGCAGCTATTTTCAGCAAAATAGCTCTAAAAACCCACTATGCACTACATGCTTGGACTAAACAGCAGAAAGACAAAGTTAGCGACTAGCTGGTGAACATAGTAGAGCATCTAGCAGCTAAAGAGAGCAAGATATTTCCTTCAGGGGTAGGTATAGACCAAAAAAGAGCTAAAAGAGAGTGAATATTAATTGGACGAGTGGACACAAATAAAACATGAATAATAATGTTGATCTAAAGCTGCTGGATGTGTAAATAAGCAACTGTTTGCAAACAATTTCACCATGTCAACATAAAAGGCGATGTGTAAATGATGTGTTCACAACTTGCTTCCAAAACAGAAGTTATTGCAGATTAAAGTTCCTATATTGATGTCAATCAAAAGTCTGTGCCAGGTAGATGTAGGTTATGATACAATATGTGTCATCAGCAATTTTGTGTTTGAATAGACACGAGAATGTAAAAGGCATCCATTCCATACATCTGTGAGTAATGTAAGTCATGTAAGCATGATCTGTCCTTATTTGTAGCTCCTCCTAATCCCAAACGTGCATCAATCATCTGCAATGTTGTGTTTGAACAGACACATGTACATAGAAGGCATACATTCCCATACATCTGTGTGAGTAATGTAAGTCATGTTTGCATGATTTGTATTTATTTGTACGGGAGTGGGGGTGTGGATTAAAGCTGCAGCTCAGAGTTCGGTGTTTGTGGGAGCCAGCTTTGAGAAGTAGTGTTGGGGTACCGCAGTGCTTTTCTGCTTATTCTCACTGCACGTGATGATGGACGCACGTTTCTGCAGAGGTTACTTTGACCAAAGAGCTGCACGCCTCCATCCCTCCATCCCTCATTTCTCTCCATCTCTCTGCATAAACACAGCTCTCCTACCCTGTTCAAACATATTTACATAGCTTTCAATCTTAAATAGCTCATCATTATCTATGTCTCCTCCATGTTATAATCTGTCCTCATTATTCTGACAGTATACTGAAGGGGTAAAATCTGTTTGCTGTCTGCATTTTATTTTGTCTTTTCTTGTGCCTGGTGGGCCAAAGACAAATTTCCATGCTGGTGGACAATACAGATACATTCTATTTAAAATATAGTTCATCTTTTAATGCATTAGTGCTGTGTAACATTTCCCCTCATTGTCTGCATATGCACCTAATCCTAATTGCAGATGCACACACCCCCTTCCTGACTCTTATCCTACATATCTCACTTACAGTGTTTGCATCAAAGTGTGAATGCGTTACTCCTCCTACAACATACTGAAAACTCACATCATCGATTATTTCTTACGAGCATATTCTCATCCCTTCCCTCCCTCATCCCACCTGCGTCTCTCTCCCTCTCTCTCTGCTGCCACCCCTCTCTTTGCTGCAGTGTGGAATTTTCCGAGCACAGCGAGCGCTGCAGTGTATGACGGCGTAAAGGAAGATGAAAGGGAAGGAGGCGGGATGAAGGGTGAACGCTACTTAACACACACTACAAAAAAAAACCTGAGCCACTGTGATGAGGACCCACCACCTTATCTAAACTTCACAAATTCAGTGGAAAAATATCAGACAGACATAAAGATAGAGAGCCCCCAAAACATACTGAGGAGGTGGATTTATACATGTTATTTTAAAGGGGACAACACTGACTTTTTTGTTAATTTACTACTTAATTTATAAATATTGTGAATTGGAATCAAATGGCTGCATTAGCATTGCTATCAATAGTAGCATACTAGTTTTGCCTAAGTCCTAATGGTATCAAGTATTAAGACATACATAAAATGCTAACAAACAATACAAGTGTGATAAAACATGGCAAAAATAATTAACACAGAGTCAGTAGGTCTACATTTAAGGGAATACATGAATTAATACATGAATTAGTCTCCACACAGCACATTAGGGGCATTTAATCATTGCAATATTTATAGCAAATTGCATTATTCTGTCAAAATTTAAAGAGAAGCTATTATGCTCATTTTCAGGTTCATATTTGTGTTTCTATTGGAACATATTTACATGCTTTAATGTTCAAAAAACACTTAATTTTCCTCATACGGTCTGGCTGGAACAACTGGATTCACCCTCCGCCTGACACACTCAATTTTAGCTCCTGTCTCTTTAAAGGCCCATTCTGCTCTGATTGGTCAGTGTCTCCAGGTCTTCCTCAACTCCGCCTCTCTACATTGTTTCGTCATTCCAGCCAGGGAATGACAGTAGCAGAGAATAGCAGCACTTTCTACTGAGAAAAAAAAATCACCAATAAAAACTTCTAAACCAAAACCTTCACAACGGGACATGTTCAAGCAGAAATATGATCCAAAATTGGTAAGAAATGAGTAACATCGGCAACCAAGATTATGTGGCTACATGTAGCAGCACAGGCTATGCAATGTGAACACTTTCTGAACACAGTAGCATGCCAGGAGCAAAAGCTGATGTCAGCTTGTCTTGAAAGAAGAAAACACAGTAAGAAACTTAACAGTCTGAAGCCTCAGGTTTTTGCTCACAGGGATTACTTTCACATAATTTTACCTCATTATTCGAAACTTTGGCCACGTTTAATATGAATATCCAACATTCTAGAATTATACATATGACATAAAATAAGAGAACCACTTTAAATATTGTCTTGCTGAATACCCACCTCCACATTTTGCAATAGAAACCTTATTGCTGAGCAGTGACATCTTTATTAACCTACTCACATTAGATAATCTCCTAAATTCCAAGAAGCCAAGCCTACAAGTGCATTGAGGGAGAAATCATTTCCAGTAGAAATGACTAGTTTTTCTCTTTTAAAGCATTTACATAAAGGAGTCTCTGAAGGCCAGTATGAAAAAGAAGTGTGTCTCTTGTAAGTATAGTGAATGAGACCATTTATGGATTACTTATATAACATAAAATCGAGCATCACTACAGAGTGCAGCTGGAGGATGTGTGTCAATTATCAGCAGTAGATAGACTGGTTGTTAAGGACGAACGGTTCCCAGCAGTTGATCTAACAAACGTCCCCACAGGAATACAGTCACGCCACAGTCAGACTGCAGCACCCTCGGTGTGAAATTGGAGGAGGTGACTGTAAATGTGTTAATGACATTCTGTGACTGTGATGACTGCATGGCAATGGGCCTCTGTGGTAATGTGGTAATGACTGCAGTTTGGGGTCATTTCGTGGGTAAATGGCTGCGGTGGAGGTTTTACTGCAGTCTGTTGGGACGCCGTGAGAATGATGACGTTGTAACTGGTAGTGAGAGAGAGAGGGAACGTGAAGCTGCATCATTGCCCTGCGTCACTGATGTGTACATGACATTTACCCCCCTCCTGGGGCTGTTCAGGACCCCTCATCTCCTGTAACCTCAGCAGGGACATGGACACACAGCATACACACTCACACACTCAAGCTTGAATGGATAATTATATTTAAACTAATCTACAGAGAATGACAGTTGATTCTGGGAAGATTTTAAAGGGACAGTTAACCCCAAAAATCAACAATACATATCTTTCCTCTTACTTGTGCTATCTATCGATCTAGATTTTTTTGGTGTGAGTTGTCGAGTGTTGGAGATATCGACTGTAGAGATGTCTGCCTTCTCTGGAATATAATGGAAGTAGAGGGCACTCAGCTTGTGGCGTTCAAAGGGTCATAAAAAAAAAGTTTTTATGATAGCTTTTACATAAAATTTTAAAAACTCAACAGCAATGTCTTTTTACAGAGATAATGACCCGGTTACTCAAGATAATCCACAGACCTTGTTGTGAGCAGTTTCATGTCGGAATTATTTACTTTCTACCAAACTATGCCCGCCAACCGTATCACTACACAGAAGGAAGCATGCATTTACTCATGGGCAAGAGGCTTGTGCTCATGATAGCATGATATGCAAACATTAATGGCGTCCTCCTCAGCTGAGCTATAATGTTAGCTAGCTCAGTGGTGCTAGGTGAGCTACAGTAGATCGGCAGAAAGAAATTAATTGTTGTGGTGGTTAAGTTTTTCAATGTATTTTTTGGCACTTTGAGCACTACAAGCTGAGTGCCATCTAGCTCTATTATTTGAGAGAAGACAAACATCTCTACAGCTGATATCTCTAATACTCTGCAACTCCCACCAAAATAATCTAGACTGATAAATAGTGCTACAGGTAAGACAATTTGATTTTGATTTCTGGGTGAACTGTCCCTTCAAACCTGTAAAACCCTTTCACCCTACTGGCCGATTTCTTTCACTTATTCTTGGAAAAAAAAAAAAAATAGGACTCAATAATAAACCTGTTAAAACAGATTAATGTTTTTGCAGTCAGTACTTTGTGAATTCTGCATCAAAGAATTGGATTGGATTGGCAATGTTAGCGTAATTGCTTGGCGCCCAGCCCAGCCTGTGAATATATCAAGGAATGGGGTTGGAGGTCATGTCCAACAAATTGATTAAGCAGGTTTGACATATATCAGACATATCCAGGGTAACAACCAGCATGGATGTGCATGTGAGAAACCCCAGCCACTCCTTGTTGAACCCCCCCGTCATTTGTTTCTGTCACTTTCTGGTGCCAAAGGAAACTAGACCCAGTAAGCCTTAGTGACAGAGGGGGTTTCATGGGAATCCCAAAAGGCCTGGGACCTGGGCCAGAGTAGGTCAGTGCCACAGGTGCCACTCATCTGCCCTTGTATGCACAAGCCAGGGGACACTGTCAAAGCAAACCAAAAGAGAAAATGAGGAAGGCCTTGAAAGGTAGTTTGGTAACCAACAAATAAAACATGCTTACAACAGACACCCTTAAATACAGCCTCAATGTATCAGCATATAATATGAAGTGTATTCTTTCCTCTGACCAGCTCTATAGGAATGTGTGTGAACCTCTGCCCTTCGTACTGTAGTTTCAGCCTGTCGGACTCAATTTGTCCCACGGAGTAATCCTAGAGTTGCATAACCCTGACCCCAGAGCCCACCATCACCACTACCAGCAGTAAATCCCAGAGATCAAGAAAGGGATCGGACAAAAGGAGGACAGAGCGAACAATGCAGAGACAGGATAAAATAGAAGGGGCCGTGGCTGGAGAGCTGTCTGACTGGCAGGCAGCAAAGGGCATTTGGCCCTCTCCTCTGAGAACCCAGACTGGGTGAGAATTCTGTGGTAGCAGACGGAGGGCACAGCCAGGAAAGAGAGCGGCTTACTCTGTGAAAAGATATGTCAACACAAACTCCCAATGAACGCCATGTCCATTTGCCTTATGCTATTGGGAACAAGAAGATGGCAGAGCTTAAGCAAATAAGGCAAGTGAAGAGTTAATTATGCCAGTGCAAGCTGTACTGGTTGGAGGTAATGATGTGAGGCAGATGAGAAGTCAGGAGATTTTCTAACCTAATCCGTATTTCCCACCTATTCTCCCTGAAGGGGCATATTCTTCAAAAAGAAGTTCTGCCAAAAAAGAGCTGAGAACTGGGACAGGGCTCCCTTGGCGAAAGGTTAAGTATCTGAGAAAGTTAGAAAAAAAATCAAAACCCAGAAATCTTCGTAGGTCTTGCAAGTTGGAGGGAGGGATGGTGGAAGTAACCTTCAGAGACAGTACTAAAAACAGCCTGGCTCTTTAGTAGGAAAGAAAGAGAGGTAAATTACAGCCTGTGCCAGGGGATAAGAGGACACATTTGCTCTTAACGAGAACAGCTTAAATATAGCCAAGAAGGGAGGGCGGGTGGAGAATGAACCCTTTAGAGTTGACAATCACATAATTCTATACATCTCTTATAACATATTCCACGTATACTCCCAAGTAGGACACCTCATATCCTATGTCAGTGAACTCACACGTACAGTACATCTATGTTGTTTTCGTGTTTCACGTGGTGGACACATGAACCATAATGTACGTGCTTGAAATGGTCTTTGAGGAATAAGATCCACTGGGTCTTATACAATATTCTAGGGACCAAACATTATATAATGCCCACATATGGATGTTATTCTCTTAGTCCTTAAGGCAATGAACTAGAGCAAGTTATATAAAAAACAGCCAGTGGGCCACCTTTACAGTAATTTGTCACATCACTACTGATGTGTTTGGACAATGCACAAAATAATGTGCAAATGTGACAAATCTGCGGTTTGCAGAAATGTACAGGTACAGTCGTACAAACTAGTTTGAAGTCAGCTCAGTCGCCAGAGTAAAATGTTGGCATCGTAAGTTTCTGCAAACCACGGAAACATTACATTAACATGTTTCATACATATCATGTCAATTTTTCTAGAGTGTTATCAGTAGTTGGAGGGGACGGTGGATGGCGTCTCACCTACACAAGACACCTGCCAAGCTGCAGACCAATGCAGACCACTGTTCGAGACCAGAACGTTTTTTTTTGGTGACCCTTGCAGCGTTTCCACCAGTGTTTGTGCCACTGAACCTGGATGTTCTTTATAGACACACTGAAGCGTTTTCCAGCAGCATAAAGCCAGCAAACCCGTGTTTTTTAATCAGCCTGTCCCTGCTTTATCAGCAGCGTTGTGCTTACAAACATGGGTGTTTTTAAGCCAAAACATGATCTTTTCCTAACCATACCCTAACCACACCTTCACCACAGCGTTGTTGAGAAACATAATGTTTCAAGGTATCCACTACGAAATAATGCAGAAATGTAACATATCTGTGGTTTGCCGAAATGTACAAACATTTATTCTGGCGATTGGGTTGTATACCAATGTGTCGTATGAACTAGATTTTTCAAGTCAGTCTAGTCATCAGAATAAAATGTAGGCATTGAAAGTTATTGCAAACTCCAGATATGTTACACCAGCAGCACACTACATATCATATCATATCATATCATATCATATCATATCATATCATATCATATCAACGTTTCTAAAGTGACATAGTCCTGATTACATGTTTGTGAGGTGAATTTGTCATTGGGAGGTGGAGGGGATGGTGGATTGAGTAAAGCCTTGGCAAGACGGCTGCCAAGCTGCAGACCACTGTTCAAGACACTGTTTCCAGCAGTGATTGTGTCACCAAAACTGGATAAACTAAACATAACCATACATGAGCCACAGCATTGTTGAAAATGTAAAGTTTCTATATATCAGCTACATAATAACGTACAACGTTAAAGTAGATAACCGAAGAAATGTACATTGCCAACATTAGTTCTGGTGACTGGGTTGTTCAAGTATAGCCCAACCTTAAGGCAGAAACATCAGCAGAAGTTGAGGCATTTACGCATGCATAACTCCATCTCTTCTTTCCAATCTTTACGTCAGTGCTCCTTCCTCCTGCAGTTTCTCCATGCCACACCTTACTCCCCAGGGAGCATGCTCAGACACCCACAGAGAGTTCCCTCAAGTCTCTCTTGCGTATGACGGAGGTGAAAAGTGAGATGTCAGATACCCTGTCACTGGCCAAAGTAATCACACAACTTCTCCTTGCTTTAGAAGAAACTAAAAGCAGTGTGTGTGTGCGTCTGTGTGTGTGTGTGCGTGCATGAACAGCTCTATCAGCCATTTATCTTCTGTTGCGAGCCAGTGTGTCAGCAGAGCTTAGCTGACCTAGAAACCCTGCAAGCATCACCACAAGGGGCAAAGCACAAGCAAAGGGTCAGCGACACTGGTGACATGTGCTGCACAAAGATCTTCTGCTTACATAAGGTTCAGGAAAACTGATCTATGACTGCATGGTATAACTGCACAGCTCCCACAAACTCACTGACGGACACCCATGATTCTTTACAGACTTGGCTCTAGAGAGAAGGGTGAGGACAGAGCTCTTGCAGTGGATGAGTAATATTTATTCTTTCTACTGTGGAGGCTAAGAGGTTCTTTGGATGGGATAATTATGTGTAAGATATGTAAAGCTGTCTGATCCTGAAATGCTCGAAGATAATGATTATAAACTGGGATTATAAAATAGCTATAATAATAAAGCCATTGTGCTTCAGTGGCATGCACAGACAAGGGCTTTTTAAGAGTTCGTCACATTACACAAGCGCAATACACTGGGTTTGAATAGAGCCAGGGACCCCTGTCACATGTCATCCTCCTCCTCATTGTCTCCACTGTGAACTCTCTAACAAAGGTAGGTGGGTTCAGGGACCTGTTCCCAAGGGAGGGTTTTTCCTCCTATTACATAAAACTCATTTCTTGTAAGCCAGCCAATTCCTTAATGGACATCACTGTTGTAATTGTGCTTCAGAGTGAAACATTATAACCCAAACCTTGAACATATAAAATGATTTCTTTTAGTTCAGAAATATTGGAATGTTTGTTTGAATTCAGATAGTGTATACACTACAACTAGACTATTACATTTGTATTTTCTTTACTCAGTTTGGGCACACTATACGAGGATATTCAGACTAAACATTCTCATGTGGAGATATGTGGAAATACACATTCTTCTGAAGGTAATGAAAAGGTCTGATCACTATAGATGCTTCCAGTGAAGCCTGGGGTCCCTTTTAATGTCGGTACTTTTCATAATGAGGCGCTGAACATTATCGCACTCATTAAGAAAGAGATTTGAGACTCTGTAATTTAAACCAGAGAGACACTGTGTCTATGCACAACATGTACTGTGTTACTGATATGTTTACACATGTGCTGTTATATCTCTATGTACTCTACAGGCATCAGAGAATACTCAATGACTCAATCCTATAAATATATTTCCTCCATCAGTCTTCACAGATTTTCCAGGTAAACTAAATACATTTTGGAGCTACTTTACCAAAAACTAAGGCTGTCCCGATCAAGTTTTTTTGCCCTGATCCCATTTCGGGATATTTGATATAGAATAGGTCCCATCTGCCAATAGTCCTGAACCGATACTTCTGTTTTCCTAGATAATACAGCTTCACAGTGCACACTACCCTGCGTCCAAGCTGTTCCTTAATGGTTTATTAATTTTACAAAATAAAGTTTAAAATAACAAACCTGCTCTATACTTTTTTCGGCCTTCTCGCTGTCTCGAGAGAATTTCTCTCTTTTATAAGTGTCCTCCAGTGTATGCATGGGCTGATTATGAGACAATGGGCCTGTTAAGATATGCAAAAGGTCCTACCACATCTCCTACACACGAGACACAGATTTCGTCACTGTTTTGCCTCTTTTTATGTTTGTTTTTTATTTCTCTTTGTGGCTGTTTTGCATCTTTTTGTGGTTTGTGGTCTCTTTGAGTTAATTTTGTGTCTTTTTGTGTCTCTGTGTGGTTTATCTATGTAAATGATCTTCACAGATTTTAATTTTCTCCTCGTCTTTTATGTAATCTCATGCGTCAGACAAGTTATATCAGAAGGACTTGTATTGTTTGTGTGGTTTGACCTGAATAACAAAATGCTGGTTTACTTCACTGCCAATTTCCTCATGTCAATGATACTGCAGCCGCTAATGAGAACCTAGTCTAATTATCCAAAACATTTCATGCTTTAGTAGCTGGAGACTAATGGAAACTAAATAAAGTTTGAGTAATTATGGTAATTACATGGTATATAAAATGACAACAACAGGTTAAGAGTTTGACCCTCAAACTGCCTGAACTGCCCATTCAGTGATCCATCCATAAGCATATGTTGCTTTGGTGCAGCCTGTGCTTGAGTCACCTGAATGAACTCTATTCTGTTGAGTGTTTTTTTCTGTCATCCGTACATCCTTTGCACGGATTACATTATTATATTGCTGTTATTGGCTTTTTACCTGCGGGGGCCTTTGTTTTGTTTGCAGTGGCATGGTTAGTGTGGCTGTCACACGTCTCAACCACTGTCTGTCTCTCTCTCCCCTCTGCACCATAAATGACAGCAAAATTCAAAACAAGAGGGTAGAGAGAGACAGACAGTTGTTGAGACGTGCGACAACCACAGTCTGTCTCTGTCTCCCCTCTACACCATAAATGACAGCAAAATTCAAAACAAGGGGACATCCTACCTAAAACTGTAACTTTGAACATGCCTTATGTTGCTCCAAATGTGTTAATAACAAACTTAAACTCACACCTGGATACATGCAGCACACAGCACAAAGGCTTTTTAGACTGGCAGAGTAGCAGTGGAGCTGCAGGTGTTACATGATAGGGTGTCTCTGTGTTGGCCTCCCCAGGGCCTGAGCACTTCACTTATTCATCCTAACCCTTTCACCTAGTGTTCTGAGACACGAGAACGCGGTAATGTTACACTACGCAACCTCTGATGTGTGATGGCTCAGTGACTCCAGCAGGCCACTTAACACCGCAGAGCACCTCGCACGGTCAATATGCCCGTATACTACTACGTGAGTGTACGTCTGTCAGCGAGACAAAGATGGAACGAGTTCAGAGAGATAATAATACCGACCTGATGGGCTGCTTTTGAGGCTCCTGAGAGAAACGGTAAGAATAGAGTAAAATGATCTCATCTCACGCTGACCTCAACTATTTTCCGTCACGTGCAACAGACGAGAGGAGCTTGAGGGTGTGACAATTATCCTGATAACTGGGGCATCACTGTTGTCAATTGGTGGTCTTTGCAGAGGATAGTCATTTCAAAAGAAATGGATCAAGATCTAGTCCACACTCAAAATGGAGCAGGAACTTTAGTTTATATTTTGCCAGTTTAAAAATAAAAGCATAAAATGACTGAGATATTAATAAAACATTTGAACCAGAAGGCTTAAAATTAACTAATTAACTATTTCAGTCTATTGCCTGATGGTGTGTTTCATTGCATGTGTTGCTGCCTGTTGCCGCAGTGTAGTCAAGTACTTTTTTGGCACACTTTGGCCAAACTGAAAAACATTTGCAAGTGCTCTCCAGTTTGCTTCTTTCTCTCTTGTCCTGAGGCCAAACATAACTGAGCCCACTCTCTCCTGCTTTCTCTGGCGCAACAAACTGTCTGATCTGTGTAAACAGCGGCCGGGCCGGTGAATACATGACATTAGGACTACATAAACACACACAGGGAGGGGGATGATTGGTAGGCTTGCAAAGAAGTGGTTGCTTCACCTGGTGTTTATAAAACCTCATATCTGCTGAGCTGACAGTCCAACCGCACTTAATGTCACCTGGCAAAGGTGATGCCAAACGTTGACAGTGACTCCCTGCTGGCCACAGGTGTTTAACAGATGACACCCTTGTCTCTGTGAATCCCTGAAGCATCAGAGTTGGAGTATCATTGGGCTTTGGCTGGACCAGGTTCCCTATCATCAGAGGGCTTATAGGAATCATCAACCGTTTATCTGTGTTCTGTCAAACTTATGCAGCACTGTGAGGGCTTAGAAAATGATCGTCTTTTTGCTGGAGTCAGTGCTGAGTAAGACAGTCTCACAAAGATGTGCACATCCACATTGCCGGCACCCTGTGTCCTCCTGATCTGAGCAACAGGAAACGAGGGGAATACGTTGATCCAGGGGTCATGGAAACAATAACCCCTGACTCATCGCAGCAACCCCTAATGCCAGTGCTCTTTAAAGGTCCATTCCCGTGTTATAAATAGAGACTTTCCAGCATCCTGGTCAATGAGAATTCTTGCCCTCATATAGACGGCCTAGTACTGCAAGTCCTTCTCTTCTACTGTGGCATGTGTCTCACTGGATCTTATTACACTGCTGTCCATCAACAACTGTTAAGAGAAGAGAGGAGGGAACGGGAGAGGAAAGACAACCCACTAAATACTTTCTACCAAATAACATCTTCACACGCTCATATTTCCAAGTGCGTAATAGATCGGCTGCTAGACTTGCTGGTTAACATACAAAAGAAAGTTCATACCAAATATCTTGGAATCGTCCCAGCTTTGCAGAGGTGTTTCAGCTGACTGCTTTACACAGGGTGTGGTTTGTACATTAAATTCCTGAAAGGATATTTATAATTCTCAAACTGTATGGTTGACCTGACCAGAAACATAAGAGCTGAACTGTTCTGCAAACAGAACTTGAGTACAGCTTTCCACTTCATTGTTTTGTGCCGACAGGAAACTTTTGAGTTAATTTGTAATTGTAAGCCTGAGTGCACTGAACTTCCTGCTGTTTTCCACATCAATTACATAGCTTGGAAATTTTGGGCATGCTTCCAAAGACACAGGTCAAATGCTGAAATAATGGAAAGAACTGCACTTCACTGATACCTAAACTGAAACTAGGTCCTTCAAGAGAAATTAACGAGAAATCAAAATGAAAAAGGAAACTTGACTGAGTTTATTTTGCCCTGACATACCTGATGGAAAATCTGTATACAGACATCGGATTTCTATTTTTACTTTTGTTGCTGTTTGGGATGACTAGAATATCTAACAGACCACAATGGCTGGAGGAGCACCAAGACCTCAGCATAACATCCCCTGCCTTCTTATCTAACACATATTATGAGATTGAAACAATTATTTTAACAATGGACCAAATGTGCCCATTGTTAAATTTCGCAGCTCTGAAGGATCTCGTAATTTTGCCAAGTGCAATCGATTTGTAAAATAAACCAAATTCATTTGTTTGCCAGACAGGATTTGGGTCAGTACACAGTAAGATAACAGAAAAATGGCTACAGTCAAATCAATAGAAAGCAAACTATAACCCTGACAAAATTCATCAAACGAGGATTTTAGTTTGAGGGATATACTCTTTACCTGTTGCTGTCATTTTATGTACCATGCAATGGCCATAATTACTAAGTTAAGTTAAGTTACTTATAAGTTTACAATAGTCTCCAGCTACGAAAGCAAGAAATGTTTTGGTTAGTAAGGGTAGGTTCTCACTGGCAGCTGCAGGAACATTGACATGAGAAAACTGGCAATGAAATGAACCAGCCTTTTGTTCTGCAGGCATATTTATGCAAAGCAAGTCCTTCTGATATAACTTGTCTGACACATAAGCTTACATAATATACATGATTTTCAGAGATGGAGAGACGATTAAAATCAGTGAAAATCATCTCCATATGATTTTACTATTCAAATATCTAAATACATGGGGAATGGCTTCTTAATTGAGTCACAAATAACACAAAGAAAAGTGTTAGGGAGCTGCTGAGAGCAGAAACGTGAGTAACATTGTAAGCGGTTTGGGACAGGTGGGACTGGAGCAGGTAAAGAGGCCTTGTTCTGTCCTGACATCAGAGGATCAGACTGTTCTTTGTGTATTTGGCATCAGGCCTGTAGCCCACAGAGAGACCACAGTCTGTGCTCGATGACAGCACCTTTGAAAGCAACAATATCTGTCTTTGGTTCTTTTTCTGTGCCCCTCTCTCACTTTCTCTGACTTTAGTGCAGGGTTTTACTCTGGGGCGGCGCCACTCATCCTGTTTCCTACCCAAGTCCAGTGGCCCTTGACTTTGTTAGACCAGTACACCAAAGGCTACAGGAGTGCAATCTGAGGTCTGAAAAGAGGAAGTGCACTTGGGAGGGGGCTGGGTAAATACAGGAAGTGGGCCTGCTTTGAGTATCTGTAGAGCGAAACAAAAGCGCTCATCCTGTTCTGTCTCTGCAGTGCTGACGTCAATATAACTGCTGAGTCTAGAACATCTGAATCTTCTCCATTATTAATCACAATATTGGACAAACAGAGGACTCAACGGCTCAAACAAGTGAACACTTTGGGCCTTTTGCACTGTGCACTGACCCACTAATTAACAATTGCCTGGATTCAATTTAGATGTCCCAGTTGCAGGCTGGCTCATTGGCACTGCTTACTAGGACACTTAAATGGAGCTGAGCTGGAACATCATTAACATAATTAGTTACACCTGCTCTCTACCTGTCAGGACATGCCAACATGTCTGCTGTGAGAAAATCATTCCCTTGTTTTCTCATTCACTAGTCCCTGTTGAATAACCAATCAGTTTACTCCATAGTAAGAAGTACATTAAGATTTCAGACACTCATCAATCATTATGATTTGTGTCACTGCTGACAGGTCGAATGTCACAAGATGTAATTTAGACATAATGCATTGCATTGTAGGACTGATGGGAAGTAGCAGACACACAATGGAGCCTACTTTTCTGTAATTTTTTAAATTATGTAAGTAGTAATTTAGACACAGCCCTATTCCCCATGTTGTTCAGAGATACATTATAAACCAATCAATGTGTGTGTAAAGATGTGGCTTTCATTTGTACTTTGAATTGTATTGATGCTGTATATTTATACAGGTTGGAAAAAGTCATTCTTTCATTCATTACCCGTAACCGCAGTCGTCGGGGATGGGGGTGGGGGCTGGAGCCTATCCCAGATGGCATTTGGCGAGAGGCAGGGTGCACGCTGAACAGGTTGCCACACTATCACAGAAAGGCAACCATTCATGCTCATATTCACAACTACGGGCAATTTAGAGTCACCCATTAACCAAACCTGCATGTCTTTGGACTGTGGGAGGAGGCTGGAGAACCGGGAGAAAACGCAAGCTGACATGGGGAGAACATGCAACGCCACCGTACCACCCACATTGTGCATAGTGTTCTTTGGATTATTATTTTCTTCTTTCCTAGTCTCTCATAATATTTTTTTTTATCTTTAATCTTATTTTGTTATATCCATTCCTCCATTTTCTGTAACCTCTTACCCCATTTAGGGTTGCAGGGGGTGCTGGAGCTGATCCCAGCTTAAGTTTGGCGAGACAGGTCGCCAGACTATCACAGGGCTGACACACAGAATCACACTTATGGGCAATTTAGAGTCAACACTTAACCTAACCTGCATGTCTTTGGACGCCAGAAAACCTGGAGAAAACTTGTGTCGCCAGGGGAGAACATACAGGGCTCTAGTTTCCCGGCGCAGCGCAGGTGGCGCAGGGTGGCGAACCCCGCGCAGAGCTAGTTTCGAGCAGCGCAACCCGAGGCGCGCTCAGTTTGGTAGTTTGGCAGACCGAGGTGCGCTGAGATGGGTGTGGCGGCGCAGCAGGGGGCGGTGTCGACAGATCCAGCTTGGCGCAGTGACA